>NC_138204.1:20008333-20515833 GCF_964194415.1 Vipera berus | reverse complement strand
GAACAGGGCCAGCTGTGGGTCATCTTCATCCACGCTGTCAGGCTCACACAGCTGGGTCTGCGTGGTGACCAGGTGGGAGGGGCCTGGCTGAGGGCTCTCAACAGCAACCTCTCCAACACCCCCCTCCTCTTCCTCCTCCTCTGAATCGTCTGACCCAACTGCCGAACCCACAGGCTGACCCTGAATCACAACAGTCAGAAAGCAGAGTGAGCAAAGAGTTCTGGCCAATGAAAAAACTAAGAGCTTATTAACATTATGAGCCACATAATTGTAAAGCAAATGGCAGCCTTCTTTTCATTTCAAATTATTTTGTTTCTGGCAGATCAGAATTACTTAAGTTCTTTAAAGTCATATTATGTATTCAGTTAACAGTTGTGCAAATTGAAGCCATGTCGTCTACTCAGTTAACAACTGCAATTACCTCAGACAAAATGAAGAGAGGGTATTTTTCTGTACTTAGCAGGAAATAGAAAGAAGGAATGTGAGAAAAGAGCATTTCTTACATAGCCTTGAGGTTGCTTTAATTTAATAATGTGCTTTATATTAGAAGATAGAAAAAGGTCAGACAGGACCAAAGCGCTCAGCCAATTATTTGCTAGGCAGTGAAGTAAACTTGCTGACTGGTTGTAAATACAGCTAGTCCTTGACTTATGACCACAATTGAGCCCAAAATTTCTGCTGCGAAGTGAGACATTTGCTAAGTGAGTTTTCCCCCCCATTTTATGACCTTTCTTGCTACAGTTCTTAAGTGAATCACTGCAGTCATTAAGTTAGTGACACAATTGTTAAATAAATCTGGCTTCCCCATTGACTTTGCTTGTCAGAAAGTCACAAAGAATGACCTTGGGACACTGCAAATATCATAAATATGAATCAGTTGCCAAAAGTCTGAACTTACTTCTCGCTGCTTGGCAATGTAATACAAATTACACATAGATACAAATCAGATTGATTTGTTCTCAGATGGGTAGATGGCAATTATATTGGGGCACATTGTATATTCTATGTGCAAGTCGCTACTTTTATACCATCATCTGAAGGATCAATTTCAGGAAATTTTTAAACTCTGTTTTTCCGTATTTCATTGGGTCTATTTCTACCTTCCTAAATGTGTTAAGTTCCTCCTGGTTTTGTTTTAATCCCCCTGAAAATTGGGAATGTTAAAGCAGAGATCATTGGCAGTTTAGCAAGGATGCCTAGAATCAGCCACGCAGCAGAACCTATAAATGCTATGAATGTTAGTCACAGCCTGCTTGGGAAGAAGATGAAAAGAAATGGCTTGAAGTTTGAAATGGCTGTAATTGAAAAAGTGTGGCCTTGTGATTCTTGGTCTCGGTGGGTTAATTAATGATATGATTCTTTCTACCACCTGTCTTGCTTTCGTTTAAGAAAAGAAATTAGTACAGAAAGCAGCTTACAGCAAATCACACAACTATCTGGAAAGCTCAAATCATCAGTTCCAATACAGGATTACAGAAATGCTTGAAAAGGTCCACATTTAGAAACTAACAATGGGTTAAGTAAAATGCCTGGCATCTTACAGGCTAAGTCTCTTCCCTGTTTAGTTTCCTAACAAAAGCAGCTTGAGTTCATACTGAGTTTTGAAGATCAACAGATGAAAGAGTAGAGTGTAGAATAGTAGGAAATGGTAGAATATTAGAAGGATGATGTTATGTACTGGGCTTTTGGAATATCAACATGTGCTTTGCTGGAGAACTAACGGTTCTCCAGCAACTCAGACAGGACGTCTCCAGTCCTGCTATTGGTCAACTATGGGTGGCAAGTATAACTTCAATCTGATTGGTTAATACCATAGGGCCTGGCTATATATTGAGGCAGGGTGACTCCAATCTCTCAGTACAGTTTCTGCTTAAATAAAGTATGTGTTTGTCTGTACTCCTCTACGTGTTCTCATTCCTGCTCATTAGAGCCCATGACATAATAGATGATTTATGGCAAATAATGTAATGAAATTATTCCCCAAATATCAATCACACAATATTTTTTATGCATACAAAAATAATCAATGTTAATAAATCCACAGATTTCACTTGATTCTTAGCAACTAAATGTTAGGCTTTAGTCATGATAACTTGGGTCTTCCTCACCTTCAGTTTTTAGACTATTGTAACAGGTTCCACATGGAGTGCTTGAAAAGCATTCAGAAATTGAAGCTGTTATTTGGCATCTCATATGCTGCACCTGGACATCTGGGTGCTGGTTATTAGTTATGGTGCTGGTTATTACTTATTAAAACTCCAGATGGCATAGGGTAGTCTATTTATGCGACTATCTGTCTCTGATAGTTTCTGCTTGTTGCACCAGATCTGGCAGGGAGGACGTTTTCCAAATCTCTTCCTTTAAGCAGTGTCATTGTGTTGGTCCCAAAAGCAACTGGTTTCTTTGTAAGTGCACCTGCCCTGTGGAACAGCATCCCTGCAGAGTTTCAAATGGCCCATAACCTGTTTTCCTTCCTTCCTTCCTTCCTTCCTTCCTTCCTTCCTTCCTTCCTTCCTTCCTTCCTTCCTTCCTTCCTTCCTTCCTTCCTTTCTTTCTTTCTTTCTTTCTTTCTTTCTTTCTTTCTTTCTTTCTTTCTTTCTTTCTTTCTTCCATTCAATTTAAGTGTCTCGGAATCGGCCTGGACATGTCCCTGCAGTTTCCTTGGCAAGGTTTTTCAGAAGTGGTTTAACATTGTCTCCTTCCTAGGGCTGAGAGAAAATGATTGGCCTAAAGTCACCCAGCTGGCCTAAGACAGTTTCTAGCCTGGGACCTTGTGCTAAGTGCTATTGTTGTTGCTATTAATCCACAATCCCTTACAACCTCAACTGTAAGTATCCACAAATTAGCAATAACAATAGCATTTAGACTTATATATCACTCCACAGTGCTTTACAGCACTCTCTGAGCAGTTTACAATGTCAGCATATTGCTCCTCATTTTACTGGCCGCAGAAGGATGGAAGGCTGATCAGGATCAAACTGCTGGCAATGGGCAGAGTTAGCCTGCAATACTGCATTCTAATCACTGCACTATCACGGCACAAATTCCATCAATATTGGCTATATGGAATTTCAAAATGCATCATTCCTTCCTTTATTTCACTACAAAGAATGAGGTAACACTAGCATGAGTGGTAAGAATTAATTTCCCACAGCTCAGCAAATTTCCTTTTTGTTTCCCTGTATCAGCTAATTTTCTTTTTCTTTTATTTTAATTCTGCACATTTTCTTTTTGACTAATTGTACCCCTTTATGAGAGTTAGTTTGGTGTAGTACTTAAGTAATCAGGCTTATGTCACATGCACACTTTACTTTCACCATACAGTATATTGTACTCTTAGCTCAGTCAACTTTCAACTATAATGTTCCATAATTTCATCCTATTCATTTTATTGTATGTTTTCTCTAAATCCACAAACATTAAATATTTTTAACCTCTATATATTTGCTGATTAGCAAAATACTGGTCTGCATATTCTTTGCCCAGCACAACCTGTACTGTCACCTATTGTATCCTTTCTATCAGGATTCTACCAATATTTTCTCAGGCACATTTAACAAATTACTTTCACTTGCAGTTTTACCATTCATTCTTACTATCTTTTCTTTGTCCATGGTAACACTAGCATTGTTTCAATTGGCAGGCAGAGATGCAGTCTTCATGGACATATTAAAGAAGTCACATAATCAAATCACATCCTTATTTTAATACTTCTCTAGTTTCATCTGCTGCATTACCATTTTTCAGCATTTTTAACAGCATGTTGAAAGCAAGTTCCTTTCATTAAATCATTCTGAATGTTCTCAGTCTCTGTTAATTGTAACCATTCCTTGTTTCTTTAACTTTTCCAACCAACTTTTGCTGTCAATACACATTACACAATTTCTTTCATTTTCTTTCTTTCTTTCTTTCTTTCTTTCTTTCTTTCTTTCTTTCTTTCTTTCTTTCTTTCTTTCTTTCTTTCTTTCTTTCTTTCTTTCTTTCTCTTTCTCTCTCTCTCTCTCTCTTTTCTCTCTCTCTCTCTCTTTCTTTTTTTTCTTCCTTCTTTCCTGCTATGCAATACTCTGAATCCAATCCAATGAGTCTGGAAATTAGCTTTGTGGAAGCAACATAAGATACCTTCACCTCTTCAATGTTCTTCTACAATCTCTGACCCAGGAATGCATCTAAATATTCCAAATCTCTTTAATCTGAGCACGTTGAAAAAACATTTTGGGTATCTCCTTCATTGAAAAAATAATCTAGCCCAAGAATAAGGATTAACATGAATTCTACCAGGAATTCTGGAGTTAGCCAGTTTGAGTATTTTGCTTCTAATGATAAAAGAACATGAGGGGTGCTGGTTTTGCATCTTTCTCCAGGCAAAGTCTATAACAGAGTTGCATTGACTTTAGATGGTTTCAAAGGTGGGTTTAAAAAATAAAACAAAAATCTGGCATTTGCCTTTTTAAAAAAGTACTACTTTTGGGCTATCAGATGTTTTAATATTAAAACAAGAGGAAGTACAATCCTCCCCCACTTCTTGTCTGTTCATCTGAACTGTCATAGATTTTAAATGAAAAATTGGTCTGGAAATTTGTTGAATTAGAAATCAGCTCCACAAGTATATTATTGAATGCAGTAGTTTTACACTGCTTCACTCATTTCTATTTAGCTTCCAGAGACTCTAGGCTTCCCGAAAGAGTATGTTCTCTTTTAAATAAAATATGTAAACATAATTAAAAATTACTAAATCTCAAGGGATCATCAAAATCTCTATCTTCTGCAGAAATGCTGAAATCTTTTGAGATTTTGAGGGAATTGGTTTCTCTTGATTGTTTTGGATGATTTCTTAGGTGAGGTTGGTACATTTTATTGATATTATTCTCAGTGAAATTTTGGTGCATTTAAAAGATTTAGCACCTTTTTAAAAAAAAACAGCTATAAATTGGTTGCTGAGATTTTGGGGAAAAAAGAACGTGTGGGGAAGAGAAATTTGCTTTGTCTGTACAAACTGTTTCACATGGGTGTAAAAAGCTTGTCCATTCTGATTTGAGCCTACATTCACACCCAAAGGTGCTTTTTCAAAAGGCAACTGGACTTTGTGTTTCTGTGAAGATATTTTGCTTTTTATCAAAGAAGCTTCTTCAGTTCTTGGATGAAGCTTCTAGAACTGAAGAAGCTTCTTGGATGAAAAGCAAAATGTCTTCAAAGAAAAACGAAGTCCAGTTGCATTTTGAAAAAGCACTTGGGGACAACTACGACCTGGATGACTGAAAATCTCCACAGACACTTATATCCATACTATCCCCAAGATTTGGTCTAATGCCAGAAAGGCAAACTATAGATTGTCATTATCCAGGATGTTGAAACTGAAACCATGGTTGAAATGGAACAATAGCCCCAAGTTAGGTAATCATTCTGATTTAATGCAACTTCTGAGAGAGAAAGAATAATTATTGTCACAGGTCCACCTCCAAACCACTCACCCTATTAGAAATAGGAAATGCCAAGCAGAGCTATGCCAAAGTTTGTCTATATGTATATAAAAAACTTAAATCACAACTTGAATTCTAAAGAGTAATCTGTGCAAACTACAGTTTTATATGAGCTTGATTTAGATACCCTCTCACACAGCCTTTGTTACCCTAACTGTAATCTTACCCACTACCATCTGAGAGGAAGTCCTGCCTAAATCAATTATGCCTCAACAGACAAATTTTGTCCCCTAATTTCTGAGAATTTGAATAGATTCAGTACACAGCAAACATGTAAATGGCTTATGTTTGTGCCCATTGACTTTTGCAAGCGTCACAATATTTACAAATGGTATCCAGTTACAGGATTGACTGATATGAGGGGAGTGAAAAAGAGCAAGTATCTGGAGGTGTTCCACTCTGACGCAAAACGCTGGGTTGCCAGAGCCTATGAACTCAGGAGGTTTTTGCCAGCTGGCCTCACAGTTTCAATTGTTCTGCTGTTTCCAGGTTACAAACACAGAAGGAACTATAAATTGTGTACAGTCTTCTGAGCGTTCACTTTATACAGGGCATATTCCGTGGAAAACATTCTCCTTTAGTTGGAGAATCCAGCATTCCATAGTCCTATTCCTTTCCCCATCTTCCCTTCTCCTCATGATTCTTTGAAAACAACTTTGAAGGAAAACACACTTTCTCAGCCATGCCTATGGGGCAATCTGGCACAAAAAGAGAAGTTTTCTACAATAGTTCTATGTTTAGAAACACAAGGCAAGTAATTTGCTTCTTTAATCCCTCCCAAGCCAGTGTGGTTTAATGAATTGCTGTTGATGATGATGATGATGATGATGATGATGATGATGCAATGTTGCTGAAGTCCTTTGGGCAAATCACAAAGTTACTTAAAAGCCTTAGAAACAGACACATAATAAAACAATAGATCTTGGTTATATTAATAAGTAATATAAGAAAGAACATATAAAAGCCATTATCACAACTTCTAAAAGTGGAGAAAATGTGTGCGAACACTTTTTGTTTCTCTAATGCTGAAAAGGGGGAAAAGAAGGACAAGAATTGACCAGTAAAAAGATACCCAGTTGTCATATATGTTTGGGGAAATAAAGGACATTAGAGTTGTTTCTGTTGCTTGCTTGATTAGAAACTCTGAAATATTTAACTCCAGAGAGCCTGCAAGAATTACAACGTATTCATGCATGGAAACAAAGATAATCAAACAATAATACTAAATCACAGGCATGTTTAATAAATTGGTATTAAGGATAATACAATGTATTACAATAAAAAGTGATGTTTCCATGCATATATAAATGTATTTGCTTTCTAATAAGCATGTTAAATCATACTTCAATATATTGGCTCTTAAAATCTGTACTTTTGAAAGCTTGCTGATAAATATTCATTCAATCATTCAATCATTTGACATGCTTATATTGTGCAATGAACGTTGTCTAATATGACCTTTTCTAGCGGTATCCAGCATTAGAAATGCACTGATTAATGACATTTTTATCATTTTTTTTTAAAAAACACCCTCCCAATGATCATTGAATCCAACATAAAATCTTACAAAACATGGAAAATAAGCTAATAAAGAATATGACCAGTGTCCTTAAGTAGTATAACAGCACTATCATAGGGTAATAATAATAATAATAATAATAATAATAATAATAATAATAATAATAATAATAATAATAATAATAATAATAATAATAATAATAATAATTTTATTTATATACCGCCCTTCTCCCGAAGGACTCAGGGCGGTGAACAGGGCAAGAATAAAAAATACAAAGTTACAAAAGTTAAAAAAGAATTAAATATATGCCCACTAAAAACAGTAAATACAAATATTAAAATAACAATAAAAAACCCCACCAATCCCCCATCAGGCCAGGCCGGCTTGTTCAAATAAGAATGTCTTTAGATCGTGACGGAAGGAGCGAAGATCGGGCGCCATCCGGAGCTCAACCGGTAACTGATTCCATAAATCCGGGGCGCCCACAGAGAAGGATCTCCCCCTGGGGGCCACCAATCGACATTCTCTGATCGGTGGCACCCTGAGGAGGCCCTCTCTGTGGGAACGTACAGGGCGAAGGGAAGTTGATGCCGGCAGCAGGTGTTCCCTAAGGTACTCCAGACCCCTGCCATGTAGGGCCTTAAACACCATTACTAGTACCTTGAATCTCTGGTACCATGCCAAAGGTGCAAAATTACATCCCAATGAATGTAATGGAAGCAAAAATAGTAAAGTGGTGGGAGAGAAAGATTTTATGAACTAGCCATAAAATCAGGAACATTACAAATTGATTTTTCTTGTCTAAAAGTAAGGGGTGACATGATAGCAGCTGTCCAATATATGAGGGGCTGCCACAAAGAAGAGGGGGTCAAGGCAAGACAAGCGACAGAAACTGAACAAAGAGAGAAGCAATCTAAAACTAAGGAGAAATTTCCTGACAGACAGAACAATTAACCAGTGGAGCAGCTTGCCTTCAGAAGTTGTGGGTGCTCCATCACTGGAGGCTTTTAAGAAGAGACTGGACAGCCACTTGTATGGAATACTATGGACTCCTGCTTGACAGAAGGTTGGATAAGAAGACCTCCAAGGTTCCTTTCAACTCTGTTATTCGTTATTCATGTTCAAATTGCCATCCATTTCCCTCTATGGATGGACTTAATCACAGCAGTGATTGGATCATGTGAAGGGATAGAAAATCTTGGAGAAGGTCTAAGTGATCACTAAGAGTCATCCTTGAATTAATAGCACATCGGTCAATCAGGCAGGCAGGCAGACAAAGCATAGTGTCTGCAGTTCAGGTGTGCAAGTTGATCAGGCCTACTTTTCTCAGTCTGGTACATTAAGATGCCTGGAATAACAAATAAATATTCCCAGGGAACAAGAAAGGTTAGTAAAGTTGATTTAGTTCATCATGATTTCAGAGAGTCAATGGACATAATGTGAAGTTTTTGCATGGGTGACTGTCCTAGTTAAATGCAGATATAGAGGAGCCTATTTTTAAATATTAAATGACATCTTAAACATTCATTTAAATAACACAATT
The DNA here is from genome assembly GCF_964194415.1 of Vipera berus. Classification (NCBI taxonomy): domain Eukaryota; kingdom Metazoa; phylum Chordata; class Lepidosauria; order Squamata; family Viperidae; genus Vipera; species Vipera berus. The sequence continues at coordinate 20,507,294 of NC_138204.1, read as the reverse complement.
TTGATGTCAGCAACAAAAATAAAAAATTCTTGGGCCCGCGTGAACAAAACCTTGCATTCATAGCTGCCATTAAATTAACACAATCCCATCAACAAAGCCTCCTTACTTAAAGATGATATTATCTAAATAACCTGCCAAGACAATTACTGCATGTTAAAGATCTGACAAAGATAAAAAGATCATGTAAGATTTCCCATTAGGATGATGGGCAGAAATAAATAAACTGGCCTCAAGATATTTTGCACTGCATCTGCCATTAATGCAGCCCTCGTGGATTATCAAATTTATAATTTAAAACATTTAATTTAATTTAATTTAATTATGGGACTTGTATGCCGCCCTATCTCCCGAAGGACTCAGGGTGGCTAACAACGATAAAACAACAATAAAAACAATGAATACAAATATTAAAAGAGATTAAATTTTACAAAGCCCCACTAAAAACCAATAAAAATTAAAAAAAAATTAAAAACCCCGTCGTCAGTCCAGGTTGGAAAAGGTATGTCTTTAGGTCACGACGAAAGGACCAGAGATCTGGGGCCATCCGAAGTTCTCGGGGGAGCTGATTCCAAAGGGCAGGCGCCCCGACAGAGAAGGCCCTCTGGATTCTAGATAGCCTATACCTGGTGATAGGTAATGGTAAGCAAACATATAAGCCTGTAACAACAGCAGCCTTGTCCTTAGTTAAATCAAATACCATCCACCAAATCTTGAGCCAGAAGAAAATACCCTGGTATAAAATTTGCTGCTACCATTGGTGATTCTCACCTTGTCACAGTCCCAAAGGTACTTTTTCAAAAGGCAACTGGACTTTCTTTGTTTTTTCAGTCTTGATGAACTGAAGTAGCTTCATGGATGAGAAGCAAAATGTCTTCAAGGAAGAACAAAGAAAGTCCAATTGCCTTTTGAAACACCACCTTTGGGACAACTATGACCTGGATGACTGAGCATCTCCATTTAAACCTAGTCATATGCATTATGCTGGCAAATGGTGTGTCCTTATTCATACTGCACAGGGCAAGTTAAAGACAGAGATTGGTGGAATTCCTACTGCTCTCAGTCCTACCAAATGCCTACAGTTAACAACAAAACAATATCTACTAGTCACCTGCTCTAACATGGCTGTTAGAACTGGATTAGATTGGAGCTGACAGTTAAGGGTAATTTTAAGGTGCCTCAAGCATAGATTGGAGATGAATGGAGGGAAATATCAAGAAGACATGATAGAAAGCTGAGATTACATGAGTTTGTGCCATGAATAGGATCAGGTGGGGAAAGATCTTAAAGTTATTGTATTCAAGGGTCTGTAAGTATAATAAGGACTAGCAAAGACAAATTGATTTCCCTACATCAGAAACAAGAACTATGTTTTACTAATCCAAACTCTCAGAATCCCTCTTTGGACTCTTTCTCACAGTCATGTTAATGAGCATTTCTCCAGTCCATGAATCAGCAGAAAGTATCCCTACATAAAAGCAATTCCCCTGAGTTCTAATTTGCCTCAGTAATGAAGCTGGTGACTGGTTCTATCCTTACAGTTTTGACAGGGGACAAGTTGAGGAAATGGTTTGGTGAATTCCCCAATCCTCCCCAATCCTCAGCTGTCGCCAGGACATATAACCACAAATCAATAACCTGTTGTGTGGCAGGGTTGGGCAAGTGTAAGCAGATTTTATTTTTATTTTTTTATTTTAATTCCATTTACATCCCGCCCTTCTCCGAAGACTCAGGGTTTTGTCACCTTTCAAGTTTCCCAATATCTGTTAGTAAGATTGTTCCTAAACGTGGTTCCAGACTTCTCTGAAAAAGTACTAAATGCATTTGTTAAACATGGGCATGCCGATCTGCAAAAGAATGGTAAATGCACCTCTAGAACTAGAGACTAATTTCAGGAGAAGGATGAAACAGATGGGGGGAATAGGTTGCAAGTGAGGGGCTTTGCTTCTTTGTGTGGACCGGTTTCTGGCATGCTGCGGCCTGGTGCCGGTCCACGGACCGGGGTGTGGGGACCCCTGCTTTAGACTATGGTTGGAGAGAAGTAGAATGAACTCTCAAACTGCCTTTCAAATATTGTTATCATTGCTACCCAGGAGTAGTTCCAACTAACTAGTAGGAGCCTGAAAACAGAACCCTAGCCTGGATCTTGCTCTCATCCTCAGCTTTGCTTCATTTTACTTAGTTTCATGGTAAAAAAGTGTGTGTGTGTGTGTGTGTGTATCTGTGTGTGTAGTCAAAGAGCAACAGGAAAGGACCTGGAGGATATTGTTTTTGCTGTGTTATAAATCTATTTTAATTATTATTATTATTATTTATTTATTGCATTTATATACCGCCCTTTCCCTGAGGACTCAGGGCGGTTTACAGGGAGTTAAAAATCAACCATACAAAAGTTAAAAAACCAATTTAAAAAAGATTAAACCAACCCTGTACAATTAAAAACCCCAATTAAAATAAATTTCTCCTCATGTTGATGCTGTCTCTTCAGGAGGATAAAGAAGAAAAAGGGAAGGAGGAAGAGAAGGAGTGTTAACCAAGTTAAAGAATACTGTGAGGCAATTATCCATCCTTCATTAAAGATTAGACCACACCTTTTGTTTACTACTGTTAAGATTCCATCAGTTGAGTTCTTCTCCCACCTCAAACCATTCAGAGACCCTTAACTGGAGTACTCAAAGAATAATATAGACCTTATATATATAATAGAAACTGTGTTGTAGATAACTCACTTAAAAATAATGTAGAGGTGGTCCTCAACATATGACCACAATTGAACCCCAAATTTCTGTTGCTAAGTGAGTTTAGTTAAGTGAATTTTGCCCCATTTAAGAACTTTCTTGCCACATGTGAATCACTGCAATTGTTAACTTACAGTTGTTAAGTGAATCTGGCTTCCCCATTGACTTTCCTTGTCAAAAGGTCGCAGAAGGTGATCACACGACACTGCAACCAAGCATCTGAATTTTGATCCCATGACCAGGGGGATGTCTCAACGGTCGTAAGTATGAAAAAAGGTCGTATGTCACTTTTTTTAATGCCATTGTAACTTTGAACGGTCACTGAATGAACTGTTGTAAGTTGAAAACTACCTGTGCTATCCATGTTAAATGCAAACATGACATAACTCACTCTCCTCTCAGGAGAGGACTCTTTCCAGAGTTTTAATGACCACCAGGTATCAAAGACGTCACTGCTTACATTTCCAGGAGTATTGCAGAGAAACATCACTGTGATACTTGTGGACTATTTCAGAGGAGATGACTCCAAACACCTCCTTACTTTCTGGAACTGTCTATCTTTCTTGCCAGTTGGCCCTATAGTAGCTTAGCCATGTGGGGAGGAGAATTTCTAGAATTTGTTATGTCAAGACTCTCCTTTAAAAATGAAGCTAGAAGTACAGAGAACCTAATTCAAATTCAGGTTGAAGTTTGGGTTTGACCAATGGCAGCAAGAGCTATTTCATTGGGTTATGATACCTGAGCAGAAGAGGGCAGATATATCTCTAAATTCCCTGAGGGATTACTACAAGCATCAAATTGCAAAGTGGAAAATAAGCCCAGAACGTTATAATTAGTCACAGTAGAGATTAAACAAACCTGCTTGACTTCTTTCTCCTGTTCTTTATGCTGCCAGAATAAGATATAAAACTAGACAAGAGAATTTAGAAAGTTCTGAACATTCTGGGGAAGCTGTTATCAAAAGTGGGAAAAGAACAAACAAGCACCATAAATCTTGAGGCATGTTGTTTGTCTCTGGAGAGTTCTCAGAGAAAGCTTGGGGAAGAATCCAAAACTTTTTACTTCTGCCTGTTGATGCAGTTAAGAGTTTTCAAGATTCTTACACAATCTGAACAGTTCACTGATAGCTTTCAATATCTTTCTTTCTTTCTTTCTTTCTTTCTTTCTTTCTTTCTTTCTTTCTTTCTTTCTTTCTTTCTTTCTTTCTTTCTTTCTTTCTCCCTTCTTTCCTCCCCCCCTCTCTCTGTGAGTGTGTGTGTGTGTGTGTGAATGAGAAGTGGGCAAAAATTTACTGGGAGGTCTCTAGGTAAGGTTTTTCTGATGCCCAGTTGTTTTAGGTACAGTACAGTATAGCTAGGGACCAGGTGAATAATTTCTATCAACCAATTCTCTTCACCTGTAGAATGTAAATATCGATTGTTTTCCTGTTTCTTTACTTTACCAGTGCTCTGCCAGAATTCCTGATTTGAAATAAGTCAGATATAAATTGGGGTATAAACACAGAAACCATTTTCATGGAGCGCTGTAAATCATTGACTTCACAGATTGTAATATTGAGAGAAAAGCTAACAGGATTTCATTTTTAATTAGATGTATGCATCAGAGGTGCTTGGTGCATAGAAATTTTTTTTGTGATGAAGACATTGAACTTTTTGAAGTGGTTCTAAATGGTTTTGGAGGTGGTGGTTCATGCAAAAGGAAAGAGGGAAGCTAGACAGCAACAATCTCATGATAGCAACTGAGTAAAAATAGTATATAAGGGACGCGGTGGCTCAGTGGGTTAGGACACTGAGCTTGTCGATCAGAAGGTCGGCAGTTTGGCGGGTCGAATCCCGAGTGCCACATAACAGAGTGAGCGCCTGTTACTCGTCCCAGCTTCTGCCAACCTAGCAGTTTGAAAGCACGTAAAAATGCAAGTAGAAAAATAGGGACCACTGCGGTGGGAAGGTAACAGCGTTCCGTGCTGCCTTTACCATCTAGTCATGCCGGCCACATGACCATGGAGACGTCATTGGACAAGCACGGGCTCTTCGGCTTTGAAACGGAGATGAGCACCGGCCCCTAGAGTCGGAAATGACTAGCATGCATGTGCGGGGGAACCTTTACCTTTACCTTTAAAAACAGTATGTGAATATCTTCCATGGGTGAAACAGGAGAGTTCTGTCAGCTTAATACAGGTAGTCTTCAAGTCACAACCACAATTGAGGCCACAGATTCTGTTGCTAAGTGAGAGATCTGTTAAGTGAGTTTTGCCCCATTTTACAACCTGTTTTGCCACAGTTGTTCAATGAATCACTGCAGTTGCTAAGTTAGTAACACGGTTGTTAAGTGAATCTGGCTTGCCCATTGACTTTGTTTGTCAGAAGATCGCAAAAGGTGATCAGATAACCATCATAAATATGAACCAGTCACTTTTTTCAGTGCTGTTGTAACTTTTGTTCTGTACCAGCCTGCTACCGGCCCTGCAGAAAAGGCAGGGACAACCCCTTTTACAAGAAGGCAAGAGGCTGGAATTACGCCTGCCAAATTTATTGCTACAAAAACAAATAGAACAAGACACGAACCAAGAAACAGGAGCTTTTCAAGCGGTTGCCTTCAGCAAACCAGCCCTCCCACGCATTCCCCCTTAAATACAGTTCAGGGCGTGGCTTCTCTCTGCCTCCTTCTGAGGAGCCCCATTGCCTTCCTCTGTTTACTCCTGATTGACTGCCTCCTGCGTCGGGCGTCCTTGAACAGGGCCAGCTGTGGGTCATCTTCATCCACGCTGTCAGGCTCACACAGCTGGGTCTGCGTCATGACCAGATGAGAGGGGCCTGGCTGAGGGCTCTCATCAAGCTGTCCAACCCCCTCAGCAAGCTCTTCAACACCCCCCTCCTCCTCCTCCTCTGAGTCGTCCGACCCAACTGCCGAACCCACAGGCTGACCCTGAATCACAACAACTTTGAAGTATAACTGAATGAATGGTTATAAATTCAAGACTTCCTGTACTGGAGATGTGTTAGGAAAGGGACAATATAGCTTTTTTCTTTGGCTTTAGACCCGTTCTAAATACCTATGTCCGTGGTGACAAACCTATGGCACGCATGCCACAGGTGGCATGCAGAGCTCTCTCTGTGGGCATGTGCACCGTTGCCCCAGTCCTAGGCCTCCAGCTGGGTTTTATAAAACCTTTTTGCTTTAGGCCTCCGCCACTGTGTATTAAAAAAAGGTTCAATCAATCAATCAATTTCAACTTCTCGCGAGAAAAAAAAGATCTCGCAAAGTTGGAATTGATTGATTGAACTTTTTAGTCCCACCCAGTCTGCCGTTACCACCGCAGCCACGCCCACCCAATGGGCCACGCCCACCCAGCACTTTGGGTTGCAGTTTGGGCACTCGGTCTCTAAAAGGTTGGCCATCACTGACCTATGTCTTCTGCACAGATTTTTGTAAGCAATATAATTCTGGCTACTAAATTTCATTATGTTGCATTTTTATTTTTTTCTGAGGAGTTGGTGAAGGCTAAATGTTCTGGAAGGCTGTGAACTTTCAGCATCCCAATTTGTTCTTCATTATGGCTTTTTATTTTATTTTATGGTTCTTATATTGTTACTTTTTGATTTTTGTTTTTTTTTAAATTACTGTACTTTGAACTTTAGAGTTATAAATCTGTCAGGCCATTTTTGTTTTGTTTTTCTTATGGAAGTTTTGTTGTTGTTCTTGGGTGTTTTCATTATATTTAATTTTCTTGATCTTTCCTTCAGGAATCAAAATGATTCAACAACTTACAAATAGTAATAATTATAATATTTTAGCATTGTCTAAATCTTCCCAATCTGGGCTGAAGATGGTTTGTGATCATTAAATGGTAGCAAAGAGTTAACATTTTGTCCATCTCTCTTCTTCCCTCTAATGATCAATTTTATTTTTGCAATGCAGCTCTGACAGCCACAGTATTGTTAAACCTGAACAGGTGTATCAACCTGAATTTAGTTCCAATTTATCCTATCCTCACTTCTGTCCTGGAGTTATATATATATATATTTCTTTGTTTACAGTTGCACTAAAAATACAGAAATTCAAAGGACACCCCATGCTTTATCTGACAGTGCTTCCGTGTAAAACATAAACTCATGATTTATTATGCCAGGGAATTTGTACAATGATTCCCACTCTGATCAAAGGAGCAGGTTGGTTGGATCAGAGTGAAATCTTGATATAGGATGATGAGGACGGCGAGATGAATATCCAGCAAGGGAAACATGTAGCAGTAGAGACTAGAGAATCTGGATTTGATTTTTAACAGCCCATCAAAATGTTGGCAGTTCATCCCATATTATTAGTAATGTATGATAAGCACAGCTAGTGGAATTCCCAGTTAGGGGAACATAAAATCTCCTGTGCATATTGGCAAATGGAACATTATTTCCCGGCAAACAGCTGCTCTTGGTTTATACTGTTGAGTAGCTTCCAACCCTGGGATTACTAATGACTTTTGAACATTTTGCTACTTTGGTCCATTGTTTGATTGAAACTGTGCTTTGCCTCACTATTCTCCCAGAAATGTCATTATCAGCTCTCCTAATCCTTGTCTAGTTTCCTTTCCATCCGTCATATTTATAAAATAGATAATTTACAGCTAGGATAAATCAATAACTATCCTATGGGAGTTCCAATAAAACCTTTCCAATCTGTTTCTGCCAGCTTCCAGGACAATTTAAGCATATTATTTTTATACTGATCCATGAAGGACTGTAGCTCAACAATGGAGCTTATCCCAAGGTTTATCCTGGATTAGGGAAAAATCTTATTGCAGACCCTGAAAACTACCTGCCAATGTATATAAAAGGGAAAAAGACATAAGCCCAAATTGTCAAATTTCTTGATTCAGAATTCTTGATCTGAAGTCTTTTATAAAATCAGATAAATTATTTTTACAAGCTTCTTTAACATTGCAGAATGTTTTCATTGTAACTTAAGCATCCATGCTTATTTTCAAGATTGCATATGGTGCACTGAAACCATTAGGATGAATTTGAGGATACAGGAGAAGGGACAAAGACAAGAAGGTTATCACTGAACTAAAGAGGAACAAAATGCCAACAAAAATAATTTCCATATCTGTGACACTGACTGATAAGAAAGAAGGGATTGATGCAAAGAATGCATATAAAAATGTCTTCCCTGAGGCCTTACATAAAATACTGATAAAGTCATGTAATATTTGGATAGGTCAGTGTGATTGCTGACCCAATTGAACTCAGAAGTTACCTTTAACTTTAAAACTCAGAAATGCTTTAGTAAATGTCTTTCTATCAGAGTCTGATAACAATGAAGCTGCCCTGCATATGTAGAAAATATTAGAAAATGTCCATCATTATGCATGCAGGAGGAAAATGAAATTGCAGAAAGAACAGTGATCTTTTGAAAGAAGCTATAGTATATCTCCTGAAGGTGCTGTCAGTCAACTACAGTTTTGGAAGCCACTCAAAGAAGATTAGCTTACTCATTGTCAGGAACAGTGGGTGGACTTTGTTCATACATTACATTTTTCAAATAAACATTATCAGGTCTAATAGGGCAATTCTTCATTATGTGTTACTATAAGAATTTCAAAGAATCCCATGTGGAAATAGCACGGAACTATCAATAAAATTGATATGTGTCTATTCAAGCAGCAAATGTATACCAGCTTTTTTCCTGCCCAAAAGGTCAGTGGGATTAGGCCCCATTTATATTCAGCCTCAAGAATAAGTTTCTCTAGTTCAGTTTAGACACCATTTTGGAAAATTATGTGGACAGATCTGAAGGCCATTCAATTTTGTATGGTCTGAATCTTCAGCACTCCAAATTGTGTAGGTTCCCCATTTGGGGTGGCAGCATCCACACAGAAGAATCAGAATAATTACTATAAGGAAAGCTTTCTAGTACGAATGTTTCACAAAGTTATTAGTATGAAATTGGATATTTCAATTTCTCTTAACCAATTTCTTTTTCAAGATAAGCATTTCTTTGTTTCTTTCTATAGTCCCATGATTCTATCCTATTAGTTACTAATTTAATCTTAAAATGGAGCTCCTCTCCAATTCTACCTGTTACGTATTGGGCTTGAGGTGTTACACCACGTGCGTTGCTGGAAAGGCTAATGGCTCTCCAGCAACCCAGACAAGCTGTCTCCAGTCCTGCAATTGGTTAGCCCAGGCGGAAAGAGTGGGTTCAACCCTATTGATGCCGCCTAGAGGCTAGTCTATATATTGTGGCTGTTTGTGGCCCAAGCCTTCAGTACAGTTCCAGCAAGAATAAAAGCATGAGTTATTCTGTACTCAGCATCGTGTCATCATTCCTGCTCCCAAGAGCCCATGACTTAACACTACCTTCTTCCTATTCTTCCCCCACACTGCTGCCACTAACTTTGGAATAGTTAAGCTTCTTTTTAAAGAGTTGGTTCACCAGTCTGAGGGTGCAGGAAAACAGGCACAAGAATCATGATGCTAGGATAAAGCATGGTATACCATTCAGTCGACCTGAGACAAGGATTTAAAAATGGGTAGACCTAACATTTTGACTTTAAAAAAAACAGAGCACTTGCATTTATATTCACTTATCAAGAACTTTACTTGTCTGGCAATAAAATGCATTAAATTACAGACAAGCGGGTGCAATGCTATACCTTTGTTGAGGAAGAAGAGTAGAATCATTTCTTTGGAACGGGCTATGTAGGGCCTCAATTCTGTTTGCTTATTGCAGGAATTTGAATTAAAACGTTCAGGCAAAGTGCTGCTTAGATTTGCAATACTTCAACATGTTATTCTGTTGATTATGCTATTACTGTTCTTTTTGGAATTTTTTCCCCTAATGATCAAACAAAACCTTCCTTTCTATAACTGCAATCACATTTTCCATTCCACTGGAATTATACACAGCAGGTGTTGGTCTTCTGGTTCACTATCATATTCCAATTCAGATTTTTTCCCCCTCAAAGCTAAACATTCACTGTTGCATCCAGAAGACAGTCTGATACTCATAACTGGACCCAGAACTCTTTTTGCTACTCACCAAAGCTAAACAAATCGGAACAATCATCTTCCAGGATATGGAAACTATATTTTGTTGGTGCAGTCTAAAATAGCTTTTGTTTTTTTTTCCCCCAGCCATACTATACTCATTTTCAGTATGCAATCACCTACTATTCCAAGACTTGTTTCACAGGTACCAAATCATGTATTCCACGCCAGATACTCGCACATTTTATTGTTGTTGCCTAAGTGAAGAACTTTGCATTTGTTTCTATTACATTTTATTCTGTTATTTCTATCCCATTTCTCTCACTTACCCTGTTTTATCTGGATTTTATTTATGTACTTTAGGGCATTGGCTATCCCACTCAATTTTGTATCATCTGTAAGTTTGATAAACAATTCTTCCAGCTCATCATACAAGTCAATAATAAAAAATAAAAAGTAGAGGGCTTAGAAATGAATTTGGCACCTCATTTTGGTCTATCTTTTATGAGCATTTTTTGAGACAATATTACTTAGCTATGTATGGGCTTAATTTTCATGCCATCTAGCCTGCACCTAACTAGATTGCAGATTGTAAGGTCATAAGATATTTTGTCAAACGCTCTGCTGAAATTAAGATATATTATGTTTGTAGCATTCCCAAGACTTTCCTGTTGTTTAAGGATAATAATAATAAGTTGGAAGGGACCTTGAAGGTCATCTAGTCCAACCCCCTGCTCAGGCAGGAAACCGTATACCATTTCAGACAAGTGGCTGGCCAGTCTCTTCTTAAAAACTTCCAGTGTTGGAGCATTCACCACTTCTGGAGGCAGGTTGTTCCACTGGTTAATTGTTCTAACTGTCAGGAAGTTTCTCCTTAGTTCTAGGTTGCTCTTCTCTCCTTGACTAGTTTCCATCCGTTGCTTCTTGTCCTGCTTTCAGGTGCTTTGGAGAATAGCTTGACTCCCTTTTCTTTGTGGCAGCCCCTGAGATATTGGAACACCACTAGGACTCCGAGATTTCTCTCACAGTTGCTACTATTGAGCAAGGTACCACCTATACTATACTTGTGCATTTGATTTTTCCTGCCTAAATGTAGAACCTTACTTTTTTCACAATTGAATTTCATTTTGTTAGATAGCGCCCAGTGTTCGAGCCTGTCCAGATCCTTCTGTATCTTAAGCCTATCTTCTGGAGTATTGGCTATTCCTGCCAGCTTGGTGTCGTCTGCAAATTTGATGAGTTCCCCATCTATCCCCTCATCCAAATCATTGATGAAGGTGTTGAAGAGCACTGGGCCCAGAACAGAGCCCTGGGGCACCCCACTACACACTTCCTTCCATGTAGATGCGGTTCCTTTGAGGACCACACGCTGAGTACGGCCTGTCAGCCAGCTACAAATCCATCTGGTGGTGATGCTATCTAACCCACATTTTTCTATCTTATCAAGTAGTAGGTTGTGATCTACTTTATCAAATGCCTTACTGAAGTCCAAGTAAATTATATCTACAGCATTCCTCTGGTCCACATTGCCATTTTGAGTTAGGTTGAGGATTACTACAAATGAAAAATGAATGATTGCTTTGTTCCTGGAGATTACTTTTCACTATCCTCTCACTCTGTTGTTAAGGCAGTCAAGAAAGAACAGACTACTGCAAAATCTTATCCCAAACATAATTGGATGGTATTTGCATTGTTTTCTTGGAAACAAGCACAGATCCAAACCCTAACAGCAACTTATTAATCTTTAAAATCTCATACATTAGGTATGCCTTTCTTGTCTTCTTCTTGGGTCGAAAAAGGGGTTGGTAAGGAGAAGGAAGTCAATGTTAAGCCCCAGGTTATAATACTTTGTATTGTCATGCAGAAGACTTGGGTTTCGTTCCCACCCCTGCTTCTTGTTCCTTGGGTTTGAGTAGAGAACTCTGAAGGAAATGTACTTAGCCCTGGGGGAGAAGGGAGTGCCTTGCATTGATCAGCAATGAGTAAACACCCCAGACAGTTGATTAAGAAGTAATAAATGGTTGCCACAGCCTTAAAGGTGTGGTATGAAAGAGAAGGGGAGAAGCAGAGTTTTCTGGGAAGGTAACTGGTGTGTACAAGCCCTTGACAGATAATTGATGACATTGAAGTCTCAAGACACCAAGTTAAAAGATAGTTTCAAGTTTGGATCACATGACCAATCTAATTAAGATGAACTTGGGATAAATACTGAGGTGTTCTGAGAGGATTACGTGATGCATGCATGTAGGTTATGAACAATGAGAAACTGCTTGTGTGGTCCAAGTAGTCATGTAGTTTTAGAGAGAGGGGACTGAGATTAGAAGTCTGCTAGAATCTAGAATTAATATAATGAAAACTGTGAACTCTGGCACATGCTTTTACTGAGAATTCTTTCAGATTCCTGGAGACTTGATCTGAATTGATCTGGGAAGGTCAATACTTTATATTAATAACACTGGAAACACTATGTTATTATCTATTCACAATGGCACACCAGGGGCAGGTCACCAGGATCTTGCCTAGAATATATCCTGATTTCTGGATTACTTCTGGATAGTTTAGTCATCCAAGAAATAAACAGAAACATAGTTTATTTCTGTGCAACTTACAGCCAGTTGAAATTAATGCAAGCAATATCAATACACGGGGGATGCAGTTTTAAAAACTGCGTTCTGAAGTAAACCAGTAAAGTAATTACTTAAGTTCCAGAGCTTAAGCATTGATTCCCAAGAAAATGACAAAAGTCCTACTGATGTTGTATGCAGATATAGTATGAAGGATCATTAAATGCATTTATTGGTTTTTTTTAATATCATAGTTTTTCTTTTAAAAGCAATCATAGCACTATAAGGTAAGTTATGATGAAATTTCTGACAATTCTTTCTTTTCTGAAAAAAACCCCAGCTTTAAAATGTTAATCCTTTTGTGCGACTTTCCACCCTGTCTAGTAAATAAGCCTGCTTTACAGAATTTTCACACTTTTTGTGGGTCCAGTCATGTGCCCTGTACTTGCTGAGTTATTTATGTGAATAATGTTTGGAATTATGTTAAATCAGAGAAATTGTGGGCTATTAGTTCTGAACTGGGAGAAAAGACCCTGAGCTCTTCCAGAGAAATATTGGATGAAGAAATTTCTTTAATTTCTCTAATTATCTCTTCATTACCACAGATAGGAGAATTCTGAATTTTGAGAAGCCATGGGCACCCAGATTTAAATATGGTATGAGTTCCGGATTTCGAACTGTTTCTGGGTATATCTACAGGAAATACTTGATACAAATGTGATTTCTAACTTGCATCAGTTTAAAAATATATGGCTCCATGGGGATAAAATGGCAGTCGTGTGAGAAGGTCCTCTCTTCATGTCAATCCCTCTATTGCCAAAGTCTCCTAGCTATTGGTCCCACGCAAGCGAGTTTTTTCACATAACAAATTGCTTTATGCCATAAAGAAAATGAAATTCTTTTCTTTGGGATGAGGAGGAACACAATTTTTCTGCCTGTACACATGTGCAGGGACATGTTCTTTCCAGTGTCCAAAGCTGTCATATGAAAGTCTCAGACACATATACAAAAAGATATATGGATTCTTCATATCAAAGCACCTTTTCAAAAGTATGGATAATCCTACCAGCCATGAATTGTCCAAAAAAACCCAAACAATTGACAGTGGCGCCCGCTGTTTGAAACATCAGACTTTACCCAACCCTACTGGCCTCTTCCAAGGTTTACAATACTTGGCTGCGCTATCAGAATCTGTGGCCCTAATTGTTATGGGGAATCCATTCCTTGGCTACATTGACTGTGGGATGTTGAGAATGTTCTCAGCTACTATGTCGTGTTGTTTATGTTGATCATTTTGGTTGTGTTTTTATTCTGTTTTCAGATCTAATCTGAATCAGTCACCGGGACCAGAGGTTTAGTCTTCCGAGCTTTCAGATTTGTGCTGGAGCCCATCCTCAGGGACCTTCTCTATCACCAGAATGTGCACTTTGGACTATTCTATGTATAGTATTTATGTGGTGCCTTGTTGTATGTGGCTTTTTAGTTATTCATTGGAGCATTGATGACTGGTTATTAAGTTATTGGCTATTGTTTCCTTTTGTTGCCAAGTCCTCAGCTCTTGGTAAGCTGGTGGTAAATCAGCACTCCTGCCGACTGACAAGGGGCCCGTTTCTCTGGGCACCTTGTCAGCTGCTCAGAGTCAGGTATATGAGATGGACAGCCATTTAAATTTATTAAATAAATAAATAAATAAATTGCTGACCTTCCTTTGGGAGTGGCAGGAAGACATATTTATGAATAAAAAATATTATTTCCAATAAGAAGAAATCAATGGAGTGTGCAAGAGCCTGATGCTCTTTCTATGTCCTTTTATTACTTTCCTAGTTAATGGTTTCTTTGTCCTTCCTCTACTCAGCTATTCCATTAGTATGTGGGCCTTCCCTGAATATTCAGCTCAGAAGCGTATTCATTTAGGTACAGGAAAAAGGGGGTCAAAGATATCTAGAACAAAGATAGGTATTGGTTAGATCAAGGTTCATCAACTTCGGTGGCTTTAAGGGGTGTGGACTTCAACACCCAGAATTCTCTGCCAGCAAAGCTTCTCAAAGGTTGAGAAACACTGGTTTAGACCCTCCTTAATTTTCATACATACAATTAGGGTATATGATATCAATCCACAAGAAGGAACTACCATGTTTACTTGACCTTACTGCTCCCCCTCTGCCTCTGAGGCTGGTTGGTAAGATTCCATTCAAAGGCATGAAAACTAAGTATGGGTGCGCCAGGCAAGGTCATTTCCCAACCTTATTCTTAGCTTCCTTGTGTCAGATTATTCATGTTACTTAACTTGGGTTATTATTGGGAAGTGAAGGTCACAGGTGGGAGGGGGTGCAAAGGGATAAGTGGATTGTTCTCTCCCCCTTTAGCTTCTGTCTGTAAACAAGCATCTCTTCTTTAAAAAAGGTACAGCAGGATTGAGGTTTGGTTGGACTCCATCCAGATCTTTGAGGTGAGTATAAGACAGGAAAGAACTCACCAAAGACCTGACAAATAATACTTGCTAGCAGTTTCTTCCCACTTGAATCCCGTCATCTTTTACAATGGAGCTCTTGATTCAGTGTAAACAGAGTCCGATTATACCTGACCAGGAAAAAGGAAGGGCAGGAAGGGCAGTTTCACACAGAGCATTGTTCAGGGACAATTTAGCCAAAAGATGGATTGTCTCCCATTTGATGTAATCCTCTTTGAGCTAAATGTCTGTTTAGGATAAATATTTTATTTTTTATTTATTTTTATTTTAATTCCATTTATATCCCGCCCTTCTAAATATGAAATAAATAAATAAATATGAGTATATTATATTGAACTGTTGTTATTTAACACAGTTTTGCCCTGCCTATCTCCCTAGGTGATAACGGCCAAAGACATGCTGATTCTTAAATACTTTTACTTATAACAACCCTGTCAGCCAGAAAAGTAATGACCCGAAGAAGAATCAGTCAAGGAGTTTCATGTACAAGAAACAACTCTGCCACAGGATTTCCTAATCCATGAATATTGTGATGTAGTTATTAGTTGCTTGGTGCCCTCAGATTCAATTCATTCCTTTGACAAGTACTAGCTGGTATTTTATTCTTTACAGAAAAGGAACAGAGGAGATAGACAGAAGATAGATAGATGGATGGATGGATGGATGGATAGATAGATAGATAGACAGACAGACAGACAGACAGACAGACAGACAGACAGACAGACAGACAGACAGACAGACAGACAGACACTTTGACTAGTACTAGCTGGTATCTTATTACTTATAGAGAAGGAATAAAGGCAAAATGGGGATAATAGCTAATATTTCTGTTGTTGTTGCTAATTTTATTGCTAATTTTTTTAACACCAAAAAGTGGCAAAACAGCACAAAGCTGATGTCCAGAAATAAAATTCCCAGAAGTAAAATGCTTACCCCAACAGGCACAGCTTCTAGTCCAAATTAGTAAAATCCAATTAGTACTATCATCACATGTAATTACACACTGTTCCATTTTGTCTAATTTAAGTTTTTTAAATCTACCCCAAATCTAGAGATTTCCCTGTAGCTTGCCATGTTTTCCCTCTGCAGTTTATGTGATCATGCCAGCACGGAGTTTGCTATCCAATATATGCAGCATTATCTACAATGCTCTTGAACAGGGGTGTCAAACTCAATTTCATTGAGGGCCACATCAGCATTGCGGTTGCCCTCAGGGGGCCAGGTGGGTATGGCCAGGGTGGGCATGGCCTACTGGGTGGGCATGGCTAGAGTGCGTATGGCCTACTGGGTGGGCATGGCCAGCTCTACATCATTCGCATCAAGGGTGCCTATGGGGGCCTGGGCAGGAGTGGGACAGATCTGAGGGTCTCTGGCAGAAGGAGGGTCTCTGGGCCAGGGCCAAGGCAGTGGGGACCATTTCCTCACTGTTTCCAGGATGGTTTCGCGGGCCGCATGAAACCACTTCGTGGGCTGGATCCGGTCCCCGGGCCTTGTGTTTGACATGTCTGCTCTTGAATATACATTGTGTTTTATATATCTTGTCTTTACTACATGCATGTAGTATTCCTTGCAACTTCCCTCAGAGGCAAATAAAAATAAAAAGTTATTTTTTGTTACAAAAATAGCTTAGATTTTACAGATATTAGCAGACACATATTAGCAGACACACAACATCTTTCTAAAAACTGAATGCAATTCTTTGAGTATCAAAGAGAAAACCACTTGACCTAAATCAGGAGTAGGTATGAAAATTCAGACTTCGGGTATTATTAAACTACAACTCCCATAATTCCTTTCTCTTGACCATGATAGTTGAAACTGTCAAGTTTTATGGTTTCTCAATGCCTGAGGGGCAACAGGCTTTTCATCATCCTTTTTTTTTTTTGGCATGATGAGAATAAGTATGTATGAATGCATTCTCCCTTGTTCTTTGATGCGTCTTTCAGCACCGATGAAAGATGACATATAATTCCTCTGAAGCCGAGTTCAAATAATTTGTCATCGTAAAGTGCTTTAAGTGTTTCCACTTTTGTGTTCTAATTACTATTGTTTATTTTATTCTGGCAGCATCCTGACTTCAGTATAATTTAATATAATCACATTTCTTTGGGCACATACTTTATTGTGCAGCCAGATAAAGTTATATTGGGTTTTGCTGGCTACTAGCTTCATTGCTTAAATCTCCTGTGGGGATAAGCATGTAATTTCTTTTTAAACATCATTCAAAATCCTTCAAAGACTTCATGATGTGACCTTTTCCACATGTAATTTTCAGCACTGTGTTTGCAATTAAATGTGGCAGGCCTTGTACAATGAACATTTCATACTATAGGATGAGGTCAAGCAGTCTGAAATTTAGTGGTAGTGATTTGCTTCAATTGACAGCAAATTAATGGAAGTTGTCTGTAGTGGTGCTTGCCTAGAACAAGTTATTTACTAGGATAACTCTCCAGGTGATGGAGTTATCTTTAATAATAGTCTCATGGTCCAACCCAGAGACTATACCTCTGGGAATATAGTAATAGTAATAAAAAAGAGCTTTATTGAACTCTGGGGAGGAAGATGTGTTGGTTACAGGGTAACAAAATAACATTTTCCTTCCCTTTTGATAATGGAGCTGCATGTGTGCAAAAAATCTGAAGTTTTGTATAGAATACTTTTAGAAATCTTCCAAATGACTTGGAATCCAATTAGATCCCAGAACATCCCTTTCAGATCCTTAGAACAACTTGATTGTTCCCTCAACTTAGTTGTCTGTTACAGTGAGAATTTCACTTTTCAAAATGACTATGGTGACTAGAAAATGTTATACAGGTACCCAGGTTGTAGTACGCTGTCCCAGAAATTTGTCCTGAGATCAAGATCTTACTTAGGAACAGTAAATCTGTAAAATTTATGTTAAAATGAACTGGCCTACACTCAAAGATGCATGCAATCCTTAATTTGGTTGGTGATGGTTCTGAGATGGATCAAGTCTACATCCAGCCACCAACGCTGGAAAATCATTTTTTTCCCCAATCCCATTTTAGAATTCTGATGAAGAGAGGAGATTTAAAACCAGATCTAAAAGCCTTAGTAAGCTCCGGTAAGATAACTGGATTTGTACTAGAATCTTGGAAGAGACTGCATTAGACATTCATTAGATAGATCATTAGATAGATTTATACATATGAAGCTGTTTAAAAATAAATTTATTTTTGGCTCTTGGGACAATGTCCATCAATTTAATCCATTTTAACCTATCTTTAATGGGACCATACTATGATAAGGGAGAAAATGGTAAAGAAGCTTTGAACGAAAGGCAATTGCAAATTTGTTATAGATATTCAATATAATAGCACTGAATCAATATTTTGAAGCAAAACAATACTTTATATAAACAGGATGAAAAGGCAATCAATTGTTAACCAACAAATCTTAATTTATTATATCTATATATGATATAATAAATTAAGATTTGTTGGTTAACAATTGATTGCCTTTTCATCCTGTTTATATTCTTCTGTATTTAGATGACTGATGCCCTCCCGATAAATGTTAACATAAACTTCTGTTAGCTCAAATATATTCCCAGTGTTGGTGAAAGATAAGCATGCACCCTGTTTCTTTGTGGCCTCTTTTAGCTGGTCATTTCTAGGTTCAAAGGATGATACTTTTGATGGGAAACCAGTTATCAAATATGATGCCTGGGAAACATACATTTGCAGTAATTATAGTTTGACTATTTATAGCTTGACTAATAGAATATAGGTAGAAGATCTACATCTGTGACCCTAGCAATTCTTGCATTTATCTTCTTTAACCCCATACCACTCTCTATTACTTGGGAAAATGAGGTACATTCAGGAAGATTCTGAGCTGTAATGTTTGATCTTCAACATAATCTGTGTTATGCACCGAATAGGGATAATGAACTTTTATGCCTAATAACTTGATAGTCTAATGGGCTGAAAGCAAAGATTAGAAATACAAAAGGTCAGTTGTGCTTCTGTTCTCAGCTGAGTTTTAAAGGAGCTGTTTTAATCATTTATTAGCCATGAAATTCCACTTCTAAACTTGGCCTAGTTTGATTTCTTTGGACCAGTAAAAAACTGCTCAAATATTTACCAAAGGAACAAGAAAAAGATGAGAGGAGGGGAGGGGAGGGGAGGGGAGGGGAAGGGAGACGAGGGGAGGGGAGAGGAGAGGAGACATACAATTGTATTGAAATCTTATTTTTTTCCAGAGAATTGTTTCTTGTTTCTTTCATTTTCCTAGGGCAGTTGACCACAGCTGCTAATACCTTTCTAGTTAGCCCCATTCATACTTAAATTGATAAGGAAATGGACTCAGCTACATATTCGTTTCTCAAGGGGGGAAAAACTATAACATAAAATACACACACTAGCACTCTAAGTATCTTACACCAGGGCTTTTCAACTAGAGGTACATTGGCACCTGGCAGGTGGTACGCGAGCATCCTAGAAAAGTGATATCGGGGAAGGGGAATGAGCTGAACCGGTGGCAGCACCGCACAAGCCTGAGTGAGAGATGGCTAGAGCTGGAGGGCTGTCAGGGCTCAGCGGAAATGCCAGGATCAGGGCCAGGCTCCAGCTGGAGCTTGGCGCTGATCCTGGCACTTCTGCTGAGCCCAGAAGAAGCGCCTATCAGCTGGAATGTTGCAGCATCTCCAGGGTCTTGTGATTTACATTCAGATGCTTGTCAACTAATGCATATTTATGATGGTCACAGTGTCGCAGGATCATGTGAAGTGACCAAAACCTGCTGCGACCACCCAGCAAATGGGGGGGAATAAAAACCAACCCCCCACCCCACCCCACCCCTGCTGCCAATCCTCAACAGAAATGCTCATAACAATGAAAACCTTGGACAGGAGGAAGAGCGCCGCTGGACAGGCAGGTAGGTGTCTTGCTCGGCTGTGGCTTGGGGGGCACTTTTTTCATTGTAACTTCAAACAGTCACTAAGCGAACTGTTGTAAGTTGAAGACTACCTGTACTTCATCACTTTTTCCCTTTTTTTTTTTGGTCATCACGTTTTTGACACCTTGCTAGGTGACTGGTGGTACTCAGATGTTGCCATATCCTAAAAGTGGTACAATGGGTGAAAAGGTTGAAAAGCCCTAGCTTACACCATATCTGGCATACATCTACTCAGAAATAATATGTATAAATTATACCCAAATACTTAGGCAATCTATTCTAGACACTTTTCTCATTCTTTGGTTCTAATATAAATTATCCCATATACCCTGGAATATGAGTTGTAATCTGTTTCCACACATTAATGTTGTAATTGTCTCTTGTTCTCTAAAATTAATCTACTTAAAACTACCATAAGAACACTCTATCAGTATCTAATTGAAAAACTTTAATTTTCTATATCCAGGATGGTGCATTCTGATACTTGAGACACATATATGATACAATATCAAGATTTCAATGATCCAGGAAAGAAACCTTATACAAGATGGCAAGAAAGTTAAAAAGGAAAAGAGGTTCCTAAATCAAGTTTGACTTCTGTTTTCCTTGGAAAAGGTTTGCCATTGCCTCCTTTTGCAATGTTTTCAACTTCCCAATCTAGCCGGCTGCCCTGGGATTCTCTAGAACAGTATTTCTCAACAGGTTAAGAAACTGCCCTAGAAGTATCCCATTTAAGAGTCCCAGCTCTACTGAGCTTTCAAATTCATATACCATTGGCCAGGAACTGCCCACTGCTGAGAAGAAGGAAGGAAGGAAGGAAGGAAGGAAGGAAGGAAGGAAGGAAGGAAGGAAGGAAGGAAGGAAGGAAGGAAGGAAGGAAGGAAAGAAGGAAGGAAGGAAGGAACTTTGCTAACTCATAAACTAATCAGGTATCCCTCATTTTATTTTTTCCTATTTGCCAAATATCATTATTTCATTGCACTAAATATGGTTTCCTTTTTGTGTGCTTTAGAGTCAGTCTTCACTCCTAGCACCTACACAGACAAGTCCATGAAGTTTTCATGGTGATATTTTCAAAACTGACTTCCCATTGCCTTCTTCCTAGGGTTGAGAGAGGGGACTGTACCAAAGTTAGGCGGCTGCCTTTGACTCCAAGCAGGTTTCTAGTCTGTTGCTTTAAACCACTAAATTAGTATTTATCACATTTTCACCCATTGTTCAGTGACAAAGTGGCAGGAAAGTATACTCTAGTGTTCTGTTCACATCATTAATTTTTTTAGAAAAGTACTGATTGGTAATATATTGACATCTTGTCAATCTTAAATAGGTCATCTTCCCAGAAGATGATGCACAAAAGACAATAAATCACTTTCTTGAATTTGACATTACCAGGTATGTTTGACTACAATTCCCACAATGTCATGATCCTATGGCCAAGAGTTTAGTATTATCCCTATACTATAGTTCAGCCTATATTCTTTAATCTGGCAACCACGAAAAATGTTGGGACTGCAACTCCTAAAATTCCCAGGAAAGATGGCCAAAGGCTGTGAGTAATGGAAGCCAAAGCTAAAGAGGAATGTTTGGGTCAATAAGCATCTAGTCATCTTTATGGTCTACATTATTAGGATAAGGTTCAAGTGATGGAATAAAATGATAGCCCAGAAAATATGTTTATGTTTGGCAAGGTTTTAGGGAAGTACAAGAAGGAAAAGCAATGGGATTTAAAAGATTACTGAATGTTACTGGAATAGCTACAGAGTCATGGTTCTGGTAGATGAGACCAATTAAAAGAACTTCAAGGCAAGGAATTCTTCCTCCAAGAATATTTTTATTTGGCTACAAAATAATGGCACATACAAAGGTGAACCCAAGACTAAATTCCCCTCGCTGTGGTTACGAAGTTACAAGTTGCAATTCCCACTCCAATTAGATGTCATAAATCACATTCACTAATTGTTAGAAATGTGAGCACTCCTACCGGCTCTCTAGCCTACTAAAATGTTATCAGTAATGACCTTGGTTTCCATACATGAGAATTGTTTTGGCTAACTTAGAACTTCACCCCCTACGTCCTTCTTTTCTAAATATGTGGCAAAAAAAACCCGAAGTGAAAATGGGTTCAGTTCAGTTTGTTGCAGTGTTGACATATAGGTTATTACTAAAAACAGGTCAAAATGGCAAGTATTTGTCCATGTGGTCACCAAAAACTGAACTTGACATACTTACTAACTATTCGAATCTGGTACATCTTTTGTGTGGAATCTGGCTAAAATATTGTAGAACCTTTTGAATAATGTACATTTAAAGTGTCTCCTAAAGTATTGAACATTGCTACACACTTTACTCTAATTCACATAGTTGCTATATTTAAACTTCCTGAGAATTTTGTTCCAAGTATAGAAATTGCTTTGCTTTCATTTTTTGACATAGAAATTTCCCCATCAAGGACTTCTCTTACATACATTTCTTTGATATAAGTTCTTTTAAAAAAAATATATATATAATTGCCATCCAATATGCTACTGGGGAAGAGCAGAGGGCTAGTACTAGTAGCGCCAGAAAGAATGAAGCGACTGGGCCAAAGCCGAAAGGACGCTCAGCTGTGGATGTGTCTGGTGGTGAAAGGAAACTCCAATGCTGTAAAGATTTTTTCTCCATAGGAACCTGGAATGTAAGATCCATGAATCAAGGCAAGCTGGACGTGGTCAAACAAGAGATGACAATACTGAACATCGACACCTTAGGTATCAGCGAACTGAAATGGACAGGAATGGGTGAATTTAATTCAGATGACCATCAGGTATACTACTTCGAGCAAGAATCCCTCAGAAGAAATGGAGTAGCCTTCATAGTCAATAAAAGAGTAGGAAAATCAATAATGGGATACAACCCTCAAAATGACAGAATGATCTCAGTTCGAATCCAAGGCAAACCATTCAATATCACAGTAGTCCAAGTCTATGCCCCAACCACCAGTGCTGAAGAGGATGAAATTGACCGGTTTTATGAAGCCCTATAGCACCTTATAGAACTAACACCAAAAAATGATGTTCTTATCATCATGGGGGATTGGAATGCTAAAGTAGGAAGCCAAAAGATAACCGGAATAACAGGCAAGTTTGGCCTTGGAGTACAAAATGAAGCAGGGCACAGGGTGATAGAATTTTGTCAAGAGAATACAAAAGTGATAGCAAACACTCTTTTCCAACAACCCAAGAGACGGCTCTACACATGGACATCACCAGACGGTCAACACAGAAATCAGATTGATTATATGCTCTGCAGCCAAAGATGGAGAAGCTCTATACAGTCAGTAAAAACAAGACCAGGAGCTGATTATGGCTCAGACCATGAGCTTCTCATTTGAAAGTTTAGGCTTAAACTGAAGAAAGTAGGAAAAAGCACTAGGCCACTCAGGTATGAATTAAATCATATCCCTGTTGAATATACAGTAGAGGTGACAAATAGATTTAAGGAATTAGATCTGATAGACAGAGTGCCTGAAAAACTATGGACAGAGGTTCGCAACATTGTACAACAGGTAGCAACCAAAACCATCCCAAAGAAAAAGAAATGCAAGAAAGCAAAATGGCTGTCTGAGGAAGCTTTGCAAATAGCTGAGGAAAGGAGGGAAGCGAAAGGCAAGGGAGAAAAAGAAAGATACGCCCAATTGAATGCAGAATTCCAGAGAAGAGCTAGAAGAGATAAGAATGCCTTCTTAAATGAACAGTGCAAAGAAATAGAAGAAAACAATAGAATAGGGAGGACCAGAGATCTTTTCAAGAAAATAGGAGAGATGAAGGGAACATTTCATGTAAAAATGGGCACGATAAAGGACCAAAATGGCAGGGACCGAACAGAGGCAGAAGAGATTAAGAAGAGATGGCAAAATTACACAGAAGAACTATACAAGAATGAGCTTAACGTCCCCGATAATCACAATGAGATGGTCACTGACCTCGAGCCAGACATTCTAGAATGTGAAGTGAAGTGGGCCTTAGAAAAGCTGAGCAAAAACAAAGCTAGTGGAGGTGACAGTATTCCAGCTGAGCTATTCAAAATTTTAAAACACGATGCAGTAAAAGTGCTACACTCAATTTGCCAGCAAGTTTGGAAAACTCAACAGTGGCCACAGGATTGGAAAAGATCAGTTTACATTCTAATTCCAAAGAAAGGCAATGCCAAAGAATGTTCAAACTATTGCACCATTGCACTCATTTCTCATACAAGTAAAGTTATGCTTAAAATCCTACAAGCTAGACTCCAGCAGTATGTGGATCGAGAACTACCAGAAGTACAGGCAGGATTTCGAAGAGGCAGAGGAACTAGAGATCAAATTGCCAACATATGCTGGATCATGGAGAAAGCTAGAGAGTTCCAGAAAAACATCTACTTCTGCTTCATTGACTATGCTAAAGCCTTTGATTGTGTGGATCACAACAAACTGTGGCAAGTTCTTAAAGAGATGGGAGTACCAGACCATCTTATTTGTCTCTTGAGAAACCTATATGTGGTCCAAGAAGCAACAGTGAGAACTGGACACGGAACCACTGATTGGTTCAAAATTGGGAAAGGAGTCCGGCAAGGCTATGTACTGTCACCTTACCTGTTTAACTTATATGCAGAGCACATCATGAGAAAGACAGGGCTAGATGAATCAAAAGTTGGAATTAAAATTGCCGGGAGAAATACCAACAACCTAAGATATGCAGATGATACCACTCTAATGGCAGAAAACGAAGAGGAACTAAAGAGTCTCTTGTTACGAGTGAAGAAGGAGAGTGCAAAAGTTGGGTTGAAACTAAACATTAAGAAAACCAAGATCATGGCATCCAGCCCTCTCAATTCCTGGCAAATAGATGAGGAAGAAATGGAGGTAGTGACAGATTTTATTTTCCTGGGCTCCAAGATCACCGCAGACGGGGACTGCAGCCAAGAAATTAAAAGATGCTTGCTCCTTGGGAGGAAAGCCATGTCAAATCTAGACAGCACACTAAAAAGCAGAGACATCACCCTGTCAACAAACATGTGTATAGTCAAGGCTATGGTCTTCCCAGTTGCAATGTATGGCAGTGAAAGTTGGACCATAAAAAAGGCTGAGTGCCAAAGAATTGAGGCCTTTGAACTCTGGTGCTGGAGAAGACTCCTTCGAGTCCCTTGGACTGCAAGGCGATCAAACCGGTCAGTCCTAGAGGAGATCAACCCTGACTGCTCTTTAGAAGGCCAGATCCTGAAGCTAAAACTCAAATACTTTGGCCACCTAATGAGAAGGAAGGACTCACTGGAGAAGAGCCTAATGCTGGGAAAGATTGAGGGCAATAGAAGAAGGGGATGACAGAGAATGAGGTGGCTGGATGGAGTCACTGAAGCAGTAGGCATGAGCTTAAATGGACTCCAGAAGATGGTAGAGGACAGGAAAGCCTGGAGGAACATTGTCCATAGGGTCGCGATGGGTCGGACATGACTTCGCAGCTAACAACAACAAATTCCTGTTGTTGCAAGGTCGAATTGTTGCAGAATGTCCAATCGTAACCCAAGAGAACTGGTGGGAAAATTAGTTTTATATTCCTATGCTTAAGTCCACTTAATTCCTAGCTAAAATGAAATAAATCACTTCCATACACCTGTTCAGATGTTAAAGAGAAATAATCTAAATATGAGTAGGAAAGGGAATGATTTCATAGTGGTATTTCTATGACACTTCCATATGAGTTTGATAAATAAATAATAGGATTTTTTTTTAAAAAATGAATGTTTTATATATTCATTGGTTTTTTTTAATTGTTATAAAGTCACTTCTTTTGTGAGATGGATGGCCATACAAATTTGATAAATAAATATTTCTCAAATTCAAGTTCAAACTATTTTAGAAGACTCCTGCTTTGATCCAGGCAGGTATGACTCAGATCAGTTTAGTTTCAGATTGAGGACTCATCAGAACCTGATGCACAATCTGGTTTAGACTTCTGTTCATTCCAAGTTTTGATCTGTTCTGGGAACAGGTGCTTGGGAAAGTGTCTTGGCAGAAACCATTAGAATATTGGCAATGTGATATGTGAGAAGGTGCTCCTTCAAAAACCTGCAAGTCCTGTATGACTAGAGTTGACAAGGCTCTCAAAGTGCCTATTGACACCCCCAAATGATTAATTGATTATCTGCCTCAGCTCTTTCCCCAGATTATTATAACATAGATGTAGGATGGGATTCTCCCCCATCTATTTCATGATGTTGCTCCTGAGTGATCACTGAGTCATTTGAAATCTGCCCCACCAACTGATTGTATTAGTCCCAGAGAAACACTTTTTTTTTACTGGTCCAACTCAAAAACTGGAGAAATGTGTATTATTTTATATGGAGTTTATGTTGGCAAACAGTATTGCAAGGATATGAAAATCTGCAGTGGGGTGGCTTTGGCCATGTTTCCCATGTTATCCTGATTCTAGTTTCCATTCTCTTGTGAATCCCATACTTCTCTTGATCTATTCTATCTTGCCTCCCAATTCCCAAAGCTATCGCTGTCATAATATTGCTCCAAGATAGTCACCACAGCTCAGAGTCATTACAGTGAATTTTGGAGGATGAATGAGATACTAGAAATGCTAGGAGAAAACAATATTCAGGCTAGTTAGTTAGTTAGCTATTTTATATACAGGTAGTCCTTAACTTACAACCACAACTGAGCACAAAATTTCTGTTGCTAAGCGAGACATTTATTGGGTTTTGCCCCATTTTATGACCTTTCTTGCCACAGTTATTTATTCATTTATTATTTATTTATTTATTTATTTATTTGTTTGTTTGTTTGTTTGTTTGTTTGTTTGTTTGTTTGTTTGTTTATTTATTTATTTATTTATTTATTTATTTATTTATTTATTTATTTATGGGATTTGTATGCCGCCCTATCTCCCAAAGGACTCAGGGCGGCTAACAACGATAAAAACACAAAATACAAACATTAAAAGGTATTAAATCAAATTATCCCATAAATAGTCCAATTAAAACACAATAAAACAAAATTAAGAAAACCTCCCTTCCATCAGTCCAGGTCGGCCTGTTGAAAAAGCCATGTTTTAAGGTTACGACGAAAGGAATGGAGATCCAGGGTCATCCGGAGCTCCAAGGGGAGTTGATTCCAAAGGGCAGGTGCCCCCACAGAGAAGGCCCTCCCCCTGGGGGTCACCAGTCGACATTGTCTGGCTGACGGCACCCTGTTAAGTGAATCTCTGCAGCAATTAAGTTAGTCATATGGTTGTTAGGGAAATCTGGCTTCCCCATTGACTTTGCTCGTCAGAAGGTCACAAAAGGGGATCACATGACCCCAGGACACTGAAACCGTCAGAAATATGAACCATTTGGCAAACATCTGAATTTTGATTATGTGACCATGGGGATGCTGCAACGGTCATAAGTGTGAAAAAATGGTCATAAGTCACTTTTTTCAGTACCATTGTAACTTTGAACTGTCACTAAATGAACGGTTGTAAATCAAGGAGTACCTGTACAGCTCATTTCACTGTTTAGGGCAACTCTCTTGAGAATGAAACTGTTCTTTCTGGGAGAGGTACATGAGGCAGTTGTGCTGTGCACATACCGGCAGTTGGATATGAAACTGCATTTAGGCAGGAAAAATCAAATGCACAGGTATAGTATAGGTGGTACCTTGCTCAATAGTAGCAACTATGAGAGTTATCTTGGAGTCCTAGTGGACAATCACTTAAATATGAGCCAGCAGTGTGCTGCAGCTGCCAAAAAAGCCAACACAGTACAAGGCTGCATTAACAGAGGGATAGAATCATGATCACGTGAAGTACTAATACTACTTTACAATGCCTTGGTAAGGCCACACCTGGAATACTGCATCCAGTTTTGGTCACCACGATGTAAAAAAGATGTCGAGACTCTAGAAAGAGTACAGAGAAGAGCAACAAAGATGATTGGGGGACTGGAGGCTAAAACATATAAGGAACGGCTGCTGGAATTGGGTATGTGTAGTTTAATGAAGAGAAGGGTGAGGGGTGACATGATAGCAGTGTTCCAATATCTCAGGGGCCGCCACAAAGAAGAGGGAGCCAAGCTATTCTCCAAAGCACCTGAAAGCAGGACAAGAAGCAATGGATGGAAACTAGTCAAGGAGAGAAGCAACCTAGAACTAAGGAGAAACTTCCTGACAGTTAGAACAACTAACCAGTGGAACAACCTGCCTCCAGAAGTGGTGAATGCTCCAACACTTTGAGGTTTTTAAGAAGAGACTGGACAGCCATTTGTCTGAAATGGTATAGGGTTTCCTGCCTTAGCAGGGGGTTGGACTAGATGACCTCCAAGGTCCCTTCCAACTTATTATTATTATTATTATTATTATTATTATTATTATTATTATTATTATTATTATTATTATTATTATTATTATTATTATTATTATTATTGAAGAAATATTCTGTAAACCACAGAGAAATGTCAAGAAATGTACATTGATAAATAAACAGACTGTGGGCAGCAGGGGGGTATTGAATGCTCCTAGGATGGTAGTTGAGCAAATTCGGTAGTTAATAAATTTGAGCAGAGCAGAACAAAGATCAGCTCCTGTGGTAAAGCATGGAGTCTTCTGGATTTTCCCTGATCAAACAGTTTCTAAAAATAAAAGACTGGGAGACAATGAGATGGAAAAAAGAAAAGAAAAGAAAGTGGTAGCTATAAAATCCCCCAAAGGGGGATCCCAAAGGGGGATTTTATCACAAAAACTGTACTAATTATATGGCAGATTTTATGTCAATAATTCTAATAATCTCACTCCTTTTCTTCCTATGAGGTCATCTTTTAGGTTAGTAGGATTCTAGAGGAGAAAGATTGAGGGCAATAGAAGAAGGGGACGACAGAGAATGAGGTGGCTGGATGGAGTCACTGAAGCAGTAGGCGTGAGCTTAAATGGACTCCAGAAGATGGTAGAGGACAGGAAGGCCTGGAGGAACGTTGTCCATGGGGTCGCGATGGGTCGGACACGACTTCGCAGCTAACAACAACAAATTCTAGAGGAGACCCTTCTTTAAATTGAGGGGAGTATTAAAGTCCATTGTAAAAAAATATATTCAATGAAATTTAGTATTGCGATCAAGATGATAGAGGACAATGGAAAGAGGCCCATCAAGGAGGGATTTGCTTACAGCAGCATAGCTGCACCCACAAACATGAAGCAGCTCAAGTGGATACTGCAATGGCTACAACTTGACCCTATGAAAGAAATGCCACATGGGAAATCCCTTGGGGGAGATTCAAGAGAGAATGGACTCCTGCATTGCTCCTTGACAATATTCATCACTCTTGTCTCTCTTGGTTCCAGATGAAGACAGAGTAACAGCATATCTCTGTTTCTCTAGACATCCAACTAAAGTCTTTTTTCACCCAAATTCTGTTGCCATTTCTGACTGGAGAATCCCCTGCTAACAAATTGGCACCATACAATACTGTATACTGTTGTATACAGTACTGCTCCTTACAGCTCAGCACAACTCTGTGCAGAAAAATAAACTAAATAAACTAAATCTTTTGGAGACCCAGAATGTGAACTGAGCACATCAGACTCATCTACTCAACCCTGGGTAAATAAAAGTATATTTTGAACTGTCTCACTCTGAGTTATGATCTGGGCTTGGAGCAACTGTAACGCATAATTTATTTGACTATCTAAGTCCATCAAGCTATCTTCAACCCCTCTTTCTTCTGAATCACAGGTATCTTTCCGGTGGTGCTTCAACCAGTTGCTCTCTGCTCCTGGGGCTCCGTGAGCCACCTACACGTATCCTGTCTGCCAGCAGGTGCATTAAGAGGGAGTGTCTCTGAGCTTAGGCCTCTTCTACAATGCAGCACAAAAGTTTGAAGAGGAAAGTACCATCAGCTCCAAAACAGCAAGTTCTGTCAACATAGCAATTAAGCTGTCAACGTTTTTTATGTGATCTCAGTTCATTCTTTTGTTAACCCTTCCTTTGTATTTTTCTACGCTTCTCCTTGCTTGCTGTTTTAATAAGAATGGTGACTCATTGCGTTTAATCGCTGAAAGGATTTTTTTAAAGAAAGAAAACTTTATTTTCTCAGCTTGTTACATTCCTGTCTATTCTACCCAATGCCAAGACTTCACGTTGCTGTATTTGCTTGTTTAGCAAATGTAGCACATCACACTGTCATGTTTGTGTTTTAGATCACAATAATCTAGCTACCAAAGCATTCATTTCAGAAGTATCAGTTTGAGAAAGGGAAAGGAGAGGGACAGAGAGAGACAGAGAGGTTTTTGCATTCAAATGAGGAAGCTGGTTTTTTTTTGTTAAACAGAGTTGTATGTTTAAAGATTATTCTTTGATAAGGGAAGGCAGCCATTAATGTTTTGTTGTTTAATTTTCTAGAGAAGAATGAGTCATTTTTTTTTAGAAATAAAGAGGAGCTTCTGCAGCCGTCGGCATAATCCCAATTATTTGCCAAATTTTTAACAGAATAACAGAGATGGAAGGGACCTTGAGGGTCTTCTAGCTGAACCCCTTAATCAAGCAGAAAACCTTGTACTATTTCAGAGAAATGGTTGTCTGATCTCTTGTTAAAATCCTCCGATGCTGGAGCACTCACAACTTCTGGAGGCAGGTTGTTCCACTGATTAATTGTTCTATCAAGAAATTCTCCTTAGTTCTAGATTGGCTCTCTCCTTGATTAGTTCCCATTCATTGCTTCTTGTCCTGCCTTCAGATGGTTTGGAAAATAGGTTGGCTCCCTCTTCTTTGTGGAACCCCCTTAGATATCAAAACACTACTATCATATCACCCCTAGTCCTTCTTCTCATTAAACTAGGTATATCCAATTCCTCACATCATGAGAAAGGCAGGGCTAGATGAATCAAAAGTTGGAATTAAGATTGCTGGAAGAAATATCAACAACCTAAGATATGCAGATGATACCACTCTAATGGCAGAAAGTGAAGAGGAACTGAAGAGCCTCTTCTTGCGAGTGAAGAAGGAGAGTGCAAAAGGTGGGTTGAAACTAAACATTAAGGAAACCAAGATCATGGCATCCGGCCCTCTCAATTCCTGGCAAATAGATGGGGAGGAAATGGAGGTAGTGACAGATTTTATTTTCCTGGGCTCCAAGATCACTGCAGATGGGGACTGTAGTCAAGAAATTAAAATACGCTTGCTCCTCGGGAGGAAAGCCATGGCAAATCTAGACAGCACACTAAAAAGCAGAGACATCACCCTGTCAACAAACATGCGTATAGTCAAGGCTATGGTCTTCCCAGTTGCAATGTATGGCAGTGAAAGTTGGACCATAAGAAAGGCTGAGTGCCAAAGAATTGAGGCCTTTGAACTATGGTGCTGGAGAAGACTCCTGCGAGTCCCTTGGACTGCAAGGCGATCAAACCGGTCAGTCCTAGAGGAGATCAACCCTGACTGCTCTTTAGAAGGCCAGATCCTGAAGCTAAAACTCAAATACTTTGGCCACCTAATGAGAAGGAAGGACTCACTGGAGAAGAGCCTAATGCTGGGAAAGATTGAGGGCAATAGAAGAAGGGGACGACAGAGAATGAGGTGGCTGGATGGAGTTACTGAAGCAGTAGGCGTGAGCTTAAATGGACTCCAGAAGATGGTAGAGGACAGGAAAGCCTGGAGGAACGTTGTCCATAGGGTCGCGATGGGTCGGACACGACTTTGCAACTAACAACAACAACAATCCAATTCCTATAACCATTCTCCATATTGTTGAATGGAAGCCATCCAGGCATTCTGAAAATTGTTCTGAACACTGCATACATAAGAGTGGATGACTAGATCTACATACTCAGAATGTATGAAACTGATTCTCCTAGAGTACACTGTACTTTTAGTATTTAATGTAAGTGCCTAAAGGAAGAAGTCCTGTGAAGGTGGGAACCTCCTTCTTTTTCCATACTGAATAGTGATCTTCACTTACAACATTAAAATCCTCTGAACTAAGGTTCTTGTGCTAAATGCACCAGGTTTTCAGCAATATCAGTATCATATGTCTGATACTGGGTCATATGTGTTTAATTTAGCCATAATCACAGTCATATTTTACAGAGGAAATCCTCTGTTTGAAAGATTGTGCAGTCTATGTCCAGTTTGAAGATAAGGCAGGGGAATAAACATGAATGTATATATCATTATTTAGCAACTGAATAGTTGAATAGAATAGAGCTGAAAGAGACCCTGGAGATCTTCTAGTTCAGCTCCCTTCTCAAGCAGGAGAACCTATACCATCTCAGACAAGTGACTGTCTAGCCTCTTTTTAAAAATCTCCAGTGATGGATTGCCCACAATTTCTGGATTACACTGGTTAATTGTCCTCACTGTCAGGAAGTTTCTTGTTAATTCCAGGTTGCTTCTCTTCCTCTCCCTCCCTCCCTCCCTCCCTCCCTCCCTCCCTCCCTCCCTCTCTCTCTCTCTCTCTCTCTCTCTCTCTCTCTCTCTCTCTCTCTCATATATTTTATTAATTTTTGTAGGGTTAGGGTTAAGGTGAGGGTTAGGGTTAGCAAACAGCATATTGTCTGGGTTCATGTATTTAAAAAGCAATAAGTAAACATTTCTATATTATCATAATCGATAGGTTACTTAATCGCTCAATAGTCTTTTTCTTACTAGTATATATTCAATGTTACATAGTACATATCATGTTCCTTTTTCTCTAATTCGCTTACATCTCTCTTTGATCAGTTGCCAACCATTTTTTCTTATCCTGCCCTCTGGTGCTTTGGTGAATAATGTGACCCCATCTTTAATTTAATTTAATTTAATTTAATTTAATTTAATTTAATTTAATTTATTATCATTTCTATACCGCCCTTCTCCCGAAGGACTCAGGGCGGTGTACAGGGCAAGAATAAAACACAGAAATTTACAAAAAATAAAAGATAATTAAATGCATGCCCGATTAAAATACAATTGATACATAGTAAAAACCCCAATAAAAATGATAAAAAACCCCACCAATCCCCCCTCAGGCCAGGCCGGCTTGCTCGAACAAGTATGTTTTCAGATCGCGGCGAAAGGAGCGCAGATCGGGCGCCGTCCGGAGCTCAACCGGTAACTGGTTCCATAGCTCCGGGGCGCCCACAGAGAAGGATCTCCCCCTGGGGGCCACCAGACGGCATTCTCTGACCGGTGGCACCCTGAGGAGGCCCTCTCTGTGGGAACGCACAGGGCGCAGGGAGCTTGATGCCGGCAGCAGATGTTCCCTGAGGTACTCCGGCCCCATGCCATGGAGGGCTTTGAACACCATTACTAGCACCTTGAATCTCACCCGGAAGACAACTGGCAACCAATGCAGCTCACGGAGCAGAGGTGTAACGTGGGAGTATCGGGAGACTCCCAACACAACTCTCGCGGCTGCATTCTGTACCAGTTGGAGCCTCCGGGTGGTCCTCAAGGGAAGCCCCATGTAGAGAGCGTTGCAGTAGTCTAGACGAGAGGTCACGAGCGCGTGAGTGACCGTGCATAAATCATCCCGGCTTAGATAGGGCCGCAACTGGCGCACCAGGCGAACCTGGGCGAAAGCCCCCCTAGTCACGGCCACCATGTGATCTTCCAAGGTAAGCCGCGAATCTAGGAGGACTCCCAAGTTGCGAGCCCTATCTACGGGGGAATACTGGATTTTATAAAGCAGTACTAATACCTTGCGTGATCTTGATTCTATGCCTCTGTTTATACAACCCAGGATAGCTCTTTTATACCAAGCAGTAATGTCTTTTAGGTAAAGGTAAAGGTTCCCCCGCACATGCGTGCTAGTCGTTTCCGACTCTAGGGGCCGGTGCCCATCTCCATTTCAAAGCCGAAGAGCCAGCGCTCGTCCGAGGACATCTCCGTGGTCATGTGGCCGGCATGACTAGATGCCAAAGGTGCACGGAACGCTGTTACCTTCCCACCGTAGTGGTCCCTATTTTTCTACTTGCATTTTTACGTGCTTTCGAACTGCTAGGTTGGCAGAAGCTGGGATGAGTAACAGGCGCTCACTCTGTTACGCGGCACTCGGGATTCGACCCGCCAAACTGCCGACCTTCTGATCGGCAAGCTCAGCGTCCTAACCCACTGAGCCACCGCATCCCTTTTAATGTCTTTTATTTCTATTTAAATGAATTATAAAATACGATAATCGAGGCCTACAGAATATGCATAGAAATCTCCTTAGCATATAATGTAGTGTTTATTTACACATTTACATCTCTTTTTAACTTATGCAAGTATAATCCCAATATAACATTAGAACTAGGTGGGAAAGTACTACAGTATGTCACTTCAGTGGGAAGAGGAAAAAACAGATACAAGACTTAAAGTGAAAGCCAAAGTAGAGTAATAAACTTTACATGACACAAGGACTCCTATAAAACAAAACATCTTGGAGAAACCAGTTTGGGAAGATAATATGGGGCAGGAAAATGGGCAAGAGGAAGTTTTGAACATCTGTGAAATCCTTTTGTCTCCTGTCACTTCTTATTCCAAAATAGGACTTTGACCAGCCTCATCTCAAGTTTCCAGTTTTTTTCCACCTCTGGAGTTCTATGCACAAATTTTGGAGACCCACTTTTGAGCATCATGTTGAAAATGTGAGCTTATCAAATCTAATACATCAAGAAGGAGCTTTGATATTTATTTTTATATTTATCTAGATATAGTTTAAAATTAACCTATGGGCACCATCATTTTGAATGTCTTAAGATCAGCCCGTTTCTTTTTTTTCCTATTCTTTTTCCTGATATCTGTATACTTTATGAAATAAGGGACTTTTTTTTTAAGAGAGAAGAGGTACTTCCAGATAGGAGATTATAAATCTTAGGGTTCACATTATAACTATAGGTTCAAATTACACCCATTTGAAATTTTAAATGTTGTTAAGATGTGCATTGCAAATTCAGACTAGTTCAATTTGTAAAATATAACTTAACTTCCAGGCAGCTTAAATTGGGACAGTAGTCAGGAGTAGTCAAGTTCAGTAGTCATGAACTTAATACAATATGAAAAAACATTTATATACAAAATGTAATATAATATAAGAAAGGTGTGGCAGTTATGGAGGTTATAGAGGTCAGTTGCACCTGTTGGTTCTTCTCCCTGGATACACTTAAAACTCTCAACTGAAGGGACTAGCATGTTGCAATGAAACACAACGAAATTAATATATTTGTATACACTGCTTCTGGATGTGCACATGTGCACAATATGCAAGACCATGCACACGTAAATATAGGTTTCAACCTCCATCTAGTAATAGGAATTCTTTGGGCAAATCACAACTTTCCTTTAATAAATTTCTAAAATGTTTTAAACAGGGGAAAAACAATAATATACAAGTAATACACAGCAAAAAAAAACAACAACAACAATCTGCTATTCAGGTGTACAGCAGGCATTTCATGCCAAATCTATAAAAGTGTCTGGGAGAAGAAGAATGTCTTTTTCAGGTACTCAAAAAGCATTAATGTCAGGATTAGGTGTGCCTGGCATTCCACAAGTGGAAAAAAATGCTTCCCTTGTTCTTGCCTGCTTTTTTTTTTACATTGTAAGAAAGCTGGAAGAAGCTTACAAAAATAATGAAAGGACTAAGCGCGCAGCAGTTCACAAATGCACGCAAATGATTAAACAAAAACCAAACAAACCACATTATATTGTGGCATGGCATTTATTTTATTCTTAAATTATTCATCAATCTCAGTTCTCTGGCCCACGTATGCCTACTTTATATGTAAGTACATTTTAATGTCTCCATAAAGATAATTTAAATATGCCATGGAGTTATGAAAAATACAGCAGCAAATAGAAACAACAATAATATTAATTGATTGATTATGTGCCAGGGTTACCTAGATAGGCCTTCACCAGAATTAACTTTCCTAACCCCAAATCTTCCAATAGTGCACCCCTTACTTTGTTATTGGTTGTCCTTGTTTTTTTCTTTTCTTTCCCCTTTCACAGAATTGTGCACTTCTCAAGGGATATTGTGGATATCCACAATATGGATATTGTGGATATTCACAATTTGGATATTGTGTCCAAAACCCCATCATTTGTGCCTTGAGTGAAAACTTTGAGTTGATTTGTTCAATGGTCCCTTTTTTTTGTTTTCTTGGCTATCCATGGTAGTCTTAATTTCCAAAAGTGTCAATATTGTTTCTTCCCTTTTTTGAAGTCCAAATTTTGCTTTCATAATGTCACCATGAAAATCATTGCCTGAGTGATTCTGATCTTTGAAGATATAGGCAATTCACAGCATCTGAGTATCTTTCCCAAGCACTTTGTTATTACCCTACCAAATTCTGTTCTTCACTGCTAGTTCCTTTACTATTGATAATCCTAAAAAGCAGAAACTGTTTATTGATTTCATTGTCATTGCTAAAGCTGGTTGCTGTACCTGTTGTCATGTTTTGGTTCTTGTCATATTTAATCATATGAGAACCATGGTGTAGTAGTTAAGGCATTAAGCTGGAAACTGGGAAACCATGAGTTCTAGTCCCACCTTAGACACAAAGCCACCTGGGTGATCTTGGGCCAGTTACTTTTTCTCAGCCTTAGGAAGGAAGTAATGGCAAACTGCTTCTGAAGGACCTTGCCACAAAAACAGGGACTTGTCCAGGCAGTCTCTAAGAACTGGACATGATTGAAGGGAAGGGAAAAAAAAATAAACATAATGACATTTTTTTCCACAGAGCTTCTCAACTTTCATCACTGGAAGTTGTAGATAATTTTCAGTCATTGGAATAGTATCATCAGTGTGGGGTAGATTACTGATGTTTTTTCATGCAAGTCCTTCTAATCCATGCTCATCTTCCCCTAATTGTCAACTCTACAAATGAGCATGGCTGCCGCCATTTTTTCCTTCTCATTCTAGGTTGCCACATAGAACGAAGGGAGGGGGTTTACCCAGGTGCTTTGTTAATCAAAATAATCTTTTGTCCCATGGGAACCAAGGTCATTGGCTGCTCTCATGACCACTGACTGGGCATTGCATAAAAAAGCCCACCAAATGAAAATATTGGGGAAAGTAGTTGCTTGCATAGTTTTGTGGGTGGGACATTATACTTTGTAACTGGGCAATTGTTACTTGTATATTCAGACTTGGTTTTACTCTTGACCATGCTGATACTTTGTAACTAATAAACATATTCTTTGAGGAATTTTCAAGCCTCAGAGTTCTGCTTTATTTATCTCTGTCTGTCGGAACCATGACACTAATGCACCTTGCTTAATATATATTCAGCATAAAAAATAATAAAAAATACTAAACTCAATACAAGAAATAACGTATCAGTTCATTTACTTAGCTTTGGGAAATCTTTATTTAGAAAACTTCTCTTTACTTCTATCTGCCCTGCAGAACTGGGTCTCCCTGAAGCTTAAAAAGCCCTGATCCTGTTGACAATTTATATAATTGTAAAAAACCTGCCTTTTCAGCAGATTCAAGAGTAGATCTCCTTCTAATGCTCCATCTTGCTTGATGGGAATACCCTTGAAGTACTTATCCTCCCCAGATGTGTAATATGTATTTTGTCATTATTTTCCTTCCTCATGAGGGATACCTAGAATTACTTTGGTGACTGAGGCAGAAAACACATTGATAACTATGTTTATTTAGACAAGAGCAATGAGAACTATTGCATGTCAATACACTCAGTGAACCCTAAATCTTGGAAATTCAGATTGTTTCTAAGATAACAATATCATTTTGAGAATGATTTTGCTTCTTCGTGGCATTTGCGCACATTCCTTTTGGTTCCAGGGTCTCCTCTGATTTGTCAAGTAAGAATCATTCAAAATCTTACAGACCAATAAGCTATTTTAACATACAGTAATCTATTCTAGATAACCATTCAGTCAGGATGAGAAATCAACATTCTTAGGTCCAGCCAAACTACAACCCCAGGAGCTTCTGGAGAATCTGTAATATATAAATCAGTATTAAATTAATACCAGTGATCATTTAGATATGTTGAAATTAAATCTGAACCTCCAGTGATGAAATCTTAGTGCTACCTGCCAGAGTGAAACCAGGTCTCCCGCAAAGAAAAACATAAAGTCTCTTAGGCTGCAAATATTTCATTTATTTTTATTAGAGTTATATTGTACTTCTCATTTATGGAAAAATATTATTTCATGCTCCAACATCAAGAGAAATGAATTGTTCAGAGCTTCCCATCCCACAATCTTGATTAATAAAATACAAGGGGTTCATGAGAAGTTGTGGAAGAAAAGTGCATAGGAGTTTAAACCATAGAATATCTCCCATAGTCCATAGATGAGAAACTATTTATTGGGAGTAGACCATAGAGTCCACAATCCCCTGTGCTTTATACCTTGGGTATATTTGTGATTTTCCCAGTGACACTCATTTCATTGTTACAGAAGAAAAAAGATTTTCTTAAGCTGTAAAATCCTGTTGCAGAATCCCCATAAAGCCTTCAGGACAATTCACTGAAACCAGCCATTGAAGGCATGTTTATTCTAGCGCACAATCTTACAATGACTGAAAAGCAACATATGGCCAATCTTCATTAAGTCCCTTACTCTGAGAAAACGTCAGTGGTCTCCTGGGATGTTTGAATAAAGGCTAGCAATTAAAACTCTGGCCGTTCAGGGATCTTGGAGTCCTAGTGAACAATCCCTCCAATATGAGCCAGCAGTGTGCTGAACCTCCCCCCCCCCCCAAAAAAAAAAAAACACCAATGCAGTCTTAGGCTGCATTAACAGAAAGATAGGATCAAGATCACAAGAAGTGATAGTACACCTTTATATTGCCTTGGTAAGACCACACTTGAAATACTGCATCTAATTTTGGTCACCACAATATAAAAAAGATGTAGAGACTTTGAAAAGAGTGCAGAGAAGAGCGACAAAGATGGGGGGGCCCCTGAAAGCTGATACATATGAAGAACACTTGCAAGAACAGGGAATGTCTAGTCTAGTGAAAAGAAGTTTTAGGGGTGACATGATAGCAGTGTTCTAATATTTGAGAGGTTGCCACAAAGAAGAGAGGGTCAACCTATTTTCCAAAGCACCAGAAGGCAAATAAAAAAACAATGGATGGAAACTAATCAAGGAGAGAACTAACATAGAACTAGAGGAGAAATTTCCTATCAGTGAGAACAAATAACCAGTGGAACAGCTTGCCTTCAGAAGTTGTGGGTGCTCCATCACTGGAGGCTTTCAAGAAGAGGCTGGACAGCCACTTGTCTGGAATTGTATAGTTTCCTGATTGAGCAGGGGGTTGGACTAGAAGACCTCCATGGTCCCTTCCAACTCTGTTATTCTGGCTACCTCTGAATGGGGAAAATTGATTTAATCAGCCTCTTCTTCCCCTGTTAGTGGGAGAGAATCAGCAGCCACCATAACAAAAAATTCAGATAACTGGGTGTAGTCATTAATTTAATTTCATGACGGTTAGACCCAGCTACTTAATACTTAATACTGTTCAGTATGGAGTAGGATATAAATACTGAAGGAGTTGGGCGGACAGATGTCAAAAGGAGTGCCAAGACAACAGGGCCTTGGCAGCTGTCTAAGGATGAAATGTGAAGGCCAAATCTACTAGTACCAACCTAACTAAATTTCTCCACTTACCGTATATACTTGAGTATAAGCCGAATTTTTCAGCCCACTTTTTGGGCTGAAAAATTCCACTTCGGCTTATACTCCAGTCAACAAAAAAACTTACCGAGGACTTGTGCGCGGCCGAGGCTTTGGTGCTACTTTCAGAGCCTTCTCCGCTAATCAGCTGTCTGCCCATCAGCTGTCCATAGGGATGCTGCAAAGCTCTCCTTCTCTAGGCCTTGGACTCCCTCCTGGCTGAAGAGTAGATGAACCAAGCCAGCAAGGAGACAAAATGTTTCTGCAGCTGTTTTTCCTCTGAAGTTTTTTTTTTTTTTAAAGTAATCTCCGAAGGTTATGCCAGAAAATGGAGGACGCTGGGTCTTTGCAAGCTTTAGCTGTCCGCCTGGCTGCCTGAAGGCCGCCCTTTTCAGGCAGTCTGACAGACAGCTAAAACTTGCAAAGACCCAGCGTCCTCCATTTTCTGGCACAACTTTTAGGTCTTTGCAAGCTTTAGCTGTCCGCCTGGCTGCCTGAAGGCCGCCCTTTTCAGGCAGTCTGACAGACAGCTAAAACTTGCAAAGACCCAGCGTCCTCCATTTTCTGGCACAACTTTTAGGGATTTATTATTATTATTCCTACTACTACTATTACTACTACTACTACTTCAGGAGTAAAAAGTTGCAGAAAAAAATTCTCTCCTTACTAGCTTAGTTCCTCTACTCTTCCATCTGGAGCCAAGGTAAGATTTTAAAAAGGGATATTGGTTGGAAGGCAGAGGGAGAGTTTAGTTTTAGCATCTAAAAAAGGGGGGGGGAAATCAGCGAGTACATCCCAACCAGCTTTTTATGTTTTTGTTATTGAAGAAATATGGGGGAGGGGGAGGGGTTCTGGGGTGGGTTGGGGAGGGGATAATATTGTAACTTCAATAAAAATTTTCAATAAAAAAAAGAAATATGGCTTTCTGGGGGAAGGTGGGGAGGGCGTTAAGGAAGGAAAGGGTTTTTGGAAGCTCGTCCTGAAGCTGCCTTTTGTGCAAGGGGCCTTTTCTCAAAGCCTAGAGAGGCAGCTTTGTTGCCTCCCCGTAGACAGCTGATGGGCGAACACCAAAAGCTCCAAAAGGCTAGGGAACTAGTCCCAGAACAAAACGGAGACCTGCCTGGCGGCAGAGGCTTGCAGAGCGCGGATCCAGCCTCCGAGGCATGCAGAACGGCGGATCGGCTTATACTCGAGTCAACAACTTTTCCCAGTTTTTGGGGGTGAAATTGGGGGTCTCGGCTTATACTCGAGTCGGCTTATACTCAAGTATATACGGTATGTTCTCATCACAAATTCACATTGCTTTTGTTTTTCACCAATAAACAAAGAAAAAAACAATTAGCATGACTTTTCACCCACAGATACAGAGCCAACTGAAAAAAAAGAATTATTTTCAAGTTATCTATGGCTGCAGAGGACCCAGTCCATTTTTTAAAAACAGTTCTTACTCTTCCAACACAATGGAATGTTGGAAAGAAATTGCATAAAGAGTGTTGGGACTCTGACTGTCCATCAGTATGATAGCACTCTGAAAATTTGTATAAAATGGGCCAAATTTGGTTGGGAACAGAAACTGGCAAAAGAAAGATCAAGTGTAAAAGGGGACTGGGCTGTCTGTGAACCACAAAGAAAAAGTCCCTCAAATATTCCTTACAGCTGGGTAGCTGCTCAGAAAGTAATCCATTTGTCCGTTCTAAGCCTTCCTCCTGTCTTCTCCCTGGTCAGGTGACCCAAAGCAGAGATCTTATCAAAGTGTTGGAAAAGCTTCACAAAACTGCTCTGCATGCTTTTGCTGTAAATGTGTAATATTATTACATTTGTTTTATTGCAACTTTATACCTTCTAAAGCAAAGGTCCCCAACCCCCAGACCACTGCCAAGCTGTCGCCTGTTCAGAACCAGGTCTCAGAAGTGGAGGCAAGCACACACTTGAGTACTCAGTGCACAGATGAGCTGCGTGCACACACTTGCCTGTCCACTACTCATGAGGAACCATCCCCTTCCCTCCCACCCACCAGTCTGCAAAGCCAGAAAGGTTGGAGACCTCTGTTCTAAAGTAAAGAATCTTTCAAACTCAGCTTGACTTTCTTTGCCTTTCTTCTGGATTTTTTTAAAATTTCCTAAACTAAAGTAGAGTCATGGGATTTTCTGCTTGTCTCCCATCCATGTTATAATAAAATTGTAATCTAGCTAGTATGAAGAATACGCACACTGAATTATAGAACATTTGACTCAATAAATCAGCTTTTTAGAAAAAGTTGTATTCTTGATTGCATAATACTGAATTAAGTGTGATCAAGAAAGAATTAAGTTAAGTTACTTATCATCAAACTGCCTATTGAGTGCATCTCTTTATCTCTTCAAGAAAGAGATAACGGTTAAAAAACTGCTCTGTTACTTGACTATTATAAGATGAACACTAATTTATTTGCCCCACTGTAGTGATGGATTCAGCTGGTTCGCACCACTTCGGCAGAACTGGTAGCTAATGTTTTTGTTGCCCAGGCCCAGAATGAACTCCCGGAAGCGGCATCCACACAGAGAACTGGTTGTTCACATATTGGAATCCCACCACTGCCGCAATGGTATTACAAGTTATAATGCTATGGTCTCTACTGTCAGGAGTAAGGGGGAGCCTGTGGCCTCAAGGTTAATACAGCTGCCTAGCATGCAAGCTGCCCAGGTTCAAATCCCAGAGAGGTAAGATTAGCTGATGAGAGCTAAGGAGCTTGAAATAGCTATACTAGTCTCCCTTTATAACTCTTTGTCAGTCACAAAATTTGGAATATATATATATATATATATATATATATATATATATATATATATATATATATATATATATATATATATATATATATATATACAGTATATATATATATATATATACAGTATATATATATATATATATATACAGTATATATATAAAATGTTTGTTAAGTATTTAGATTACCTTGCAGTCACACATTGACAGCTCATATTTGTGTAATTTTTTTTTGGGTTTTGCTAACAAAATCCCTTTAATTCTTTGTTAGCAAAACCAAAAAAAAAATTCTGTTATATACACTGTTCCATCTTCCTTCTGAGAGCCTTATATTAGTTTCTGAGGACTAGTAAAGTTTCTGCTGACTTGGAAGCAATTGTCAAATTTACTTATTAAATAGTGATACAAAAAAATGGATACTGGGTACATAGATTACAGATTATATTATTTTGGATTATTATCCTGCCAATATGTTTTTAACAAAAGGACAGTGAGCATCTGATAATATGCAATTATTAATTGTTATTCTATATATACCTTCAGGAAAATGAAATCAGCAAAGTGGTAAGGAAAAGAACTGATACATAACAGAGGAAATTTATTAAATGAATTTTTGCTAAATATGAATTTCCCCATTTTATTAATTGGATTAATATATCACTTTCTAACCTTTGGCCAAGTTATTAGAGATGGAATTGTTTCTTCCTGTATCAAACTCTCTATGAAACTCATCATGGATCTCATTTACATCCCCTTATTTTTAATTTGAAACACTACTTTTCTTGATTTAGACAAACAGATGATATTTTCACACAACAGTTGAACAAACAGATTTTATATGATAATGCTCTGCTTTATAGATTATTACATATTTTCTGTACAAAGAATTATGCACAGTGTACAACAGTTTAGTAATTTATCAAGTCATTGGATTAATTGAACTCTCATTTACATTCAGTAGGCTCTAATGTTTCAATGAAAATTTATAATAATTGGAACTTTAAATGTTGTTTTTAAATATTTAGGAAAAAATATTCCAACAGAACTTGGAACATTAATATCATTTGCAAATATTAATATATCAAATCTCTGATAAGATTGACACTGGGTTTATTGTGTTGATAAGGGAAGGGAAGTGTAAAAATGAATATTATTTAAAAATAGATTTATTCCAAAGTATTTTGTTAAGGCACCAAGCTAGAACTCTGGAGGCTGTGAGTCCTGACCTAAGGATGAAAGCTGGATGGGTGACTTTGAGCCAGTCACTCTGTCTCAGCTGATGAAATCAGGCTCAAGTGATGTCCCTGCCTATCACAACCAATCAACATTCGATTGAACTAGAAAAAAGAGCAGAATCTGCACTTGTGGGGAAAAATGCTAGGAAGAAAAAATGTATTATTTTAAGCAGATTGTACGATATTCTAAAAAGAGCACACAGCCCCTTATATTTTTTATCAAAAATAACAGCTATCACATTGTGATAGGTTTTTAATTTCTACATTTACACATTACATTTATTCTCATATATTTTCTATTTCTCAGTGAAATACAAGTAATCTGATTAAAAAAAATACATCACTGAGGACAAATTAGAAAGTTATCATGTGGCTTTTATAACAT
Source organism: Vipera berus (assembly GCF_964194415.1). NCBI lineage: Eukaryota > Metazoa > Chordata > Lepidosauria > Squamata > Viperidae > Vipera > Vipera berus. Next base: position 20,463,635 of record NC_138204.1, on the reverse strand, counting down.
TATGACAGAACCTTGGCTCAATTTTTAGTCATGGCTTTATTATATTATCTATTGAACTTTTGACTATATGAAGAATTATGGATTTGTTGTTTTTTTTATTTCCAATGCTGGAAAGCTAGTTTGGCACAAGATTTACAATCCAGGATCATAGATATGTATTTTCTTTCTACTTATGAACTGAGTATCTGTTGATGGAATGAAATGACTGATCAATATTACTCTTTCTGGTCAAGTTTAATGATGTGCTTATAACTTAGGCTGAATGATTTTCTATATGTGACATAATATGTTTCAGTAATTTTCTTTTTTTCTTTTTCTTTATCTTTTCCCTTTTTTCTCCTTTCCTTCTTTCTTTTTTGTATCATTGTTTTTAATAAACTGAAGGTTGGACACCTGCCAAAACAAGTGTTGCAACCCAATTTTATCTCCCACCGTGTAGAAATAAAAATGGCTGCTGCTTTGTTTCTACTTCCTGTGCACTGTTACAGGGAAGGGACTGATCTGTATTCTTCCTGTACTCAGAGCTATGGAGAGCAGCCATTGTTGAGTAAATTCTATCATGTAATATCTAACACTGCTTCTATATTTAGTCCCCAAGGCCATCTTAGGACAGTCTTAAAATTTAAAGTATCTGATCTCATCTGATCTAATCTAATCTGTAATCTATTTTTTTTCTTTCTTGCTTCTTCCCTACTCTTTGATTGTTTTTGCTTTTGGTCTGGCCACATCTTCTCTGATTAAGAGTTTTGTGTTAATTTCATTTTTCAAAATAAATTAAATCCCGCTATGTTTTCTTCAATAGTGAATCCTACAGTCTAGCAGCTGCCATGAGAGAGTTCAATCCTTTATATCAGTTTTCCACCTCTATAGCTAGGAGGAAATGTATTTGGGCTTCTCCTGAGCAGGACAATATTAATCAGCAATTTTCAAACACAGTCAGAAAAAGATAATAATAATAATAATAATAATAATAATAATAATAATAATAATAATAATAATAATAATAATAATAATAATAATAATAATAATAATAATAATAATTTTATTTATATACCGCCCTTCTCCCAGAGGACTCAGGGTGGTGAACAGGGCAAGCATAAAAATACAGAGATACAAAAGTTAAAAGGGATTAAATATATGCCCAACTAAAAACAGTAAATACAAATATTAAATAACAATAACAACCCCCCCATCCCCCATCAGGCCAGGCCGGCTTGTTCAAATAAGAATGTCTTTAGATCGCGACGGAAGGAGCGAAGGTCGGGCGCCATCCGGAGCTCAACCGGTAACCGATTCCATAGCTCCGGGGCGCCCACAGAGAAGGACCTCCCCCTGGGGGCCACCAATCGACATTCTCTGATCGGTGGCACCCTGAGGAGGCCCTCTCTGTGGGAACACACAGGGCGGAGGGACGTTGATGCCGGCAGCAGGTGTTCCCTAAGGTACTCCAGACCCATGCCATGTAGGGCCTTAAACACCATTACCAGTACCTTGAATCTCACCCGGAAGACAACTGGCAACCAATGCAGCTCACGGAGCAGAGGTGTAACATGGGAGTATCGGGAGACTCCCAACACAACTCTCGCGGCTGCATTCTGTACCAGTTGGAGCCTCCAAGTGGTCCTCAAGGGCAGCCCCATGTAGAGAGCGTTGCAGTAGTCTATACGAGAGGTCACGAGCGCGTGAGTGACCGTACATAAGTCATCCCGGTCTAGATAGGGCCGCAACTGGCGCACCAGGCGAACCTGGGCGAAGGCCCCCCTAGTCACAGCCACTATGTGGTCTTCCAGAGTGAGCCGTGAATCTAGGAGGACTCCCAAGTTGCGAGCCCTATCTATGGGGGGTAATAGTTCACCCCCCATAGAGAGAGATGGAATATCCTGAATAACCCGGGATGCCGGTATGCAAAGCCACTCAGTCTTGTCGGGGTTGAGTTGAAGTCTGTTCCTCCCCATCCAGACCCGAACCGCCTCCAGGCAACGGGACATCACGTCGAGGGCATCACTGGGGTGGTTTGGGGTCAAAATAAAAAGCTGGGTATCATCAGCGTACTGATGATACCCAACTCCAAAGCCACGAATGATCTCACCCAGCGGTTTCATATAGATGTTGAACAGGAGAGGCGAGAGGACCGACCCCTGAGGAACTCCACAAACGAGAGACCTCGAGGTTGACCTCTGCCCCCCTGTCAACACCGACTGCGAATGTCCCAGGAGATAGGAGGAGAACCACTGCAAAACCGTGCCTCCCACTCCCAATCCCCTGAGACGCCGCAGCAAGATACCATGGTCGATGGTATTGAAAGCCATTGAGAGGTCTAATAGGACTAGGACAGAGGAATATCCCCTGTCCCGAGCCCTCCAGAGATCATTCACCAGAGTGACCAATGCCGTCTCCGTGCTGTACCCGGGCCTGAAACCCGATTGGTACGGGTCTAGATAATCTGCTTCATCCAGGACCAGAGGGAGCTGATGCGCCACCACACTCTCAACAACCTTCGCAAGAAAGCGAAGGTTGGAGACCGGACGAAAGTTGTTCAACACAGCTGGGTCCAAGGCAGGCTTCTTGAGGAGAGGCCTCACCACCGCCTCTTTCAAGACGGCGGGGAAACTACCCTCACACAAAGAAGCAGATATAACCGCCTGGAACCAGCTTCGTGTCCTCTCCCGGGCTGCATAAACCAGCCAGGAAGGGCACGGGTCCAATAAACATGTGGTGGAGCTCAGCCTCCCTATAATCCTGTCCACTTCCTCCGGAGTCACAGAATCAAACTCCTCCCAGGTAATATCGACAAGACCGCCTGTGTCCTGATCGTCAGACTCTGCCCAGTCAGAGTCCAGACCGGTCCGAATCCGAGCGATTTTGCCCGACAGATGTTGGTTAAACTCCTCGGCACGACCCTGCAAGGGTTCCTCCCTCACCTCTTGATTAAGGAGGGAGCGAGTCACCCTAAACAGGGTGGCCGGGCGATTATCTGCGGACGCGATAAGGGTAGCAAAGTGATCAGACCTCGCCACCCTTATCGCAGCGAGATAAGACCTAATGTAGGTTCTTAGTCACAATCGGTCAGATTCGGATTGGCTGGATCTCCAACTGCTCTCTAGGCCCCGTCTCCGACGCTTCATCTCCCGAAGCTCCGCAGAAAACCATGGAGCTCAACGGGATCTGCATCGGGTCAGGGGCCGCAAGGGTACAACTCGGTCAAGAGCCTCCGTGGAGGTGAAAGATGGCAAAACATCCTGGTTTTGGCACTTTTGTCATTAATTTTTTTTATGGTGCTGCTTGTGCTGCTGCTTTGATAATTGTAGCTGTAATTTTGTGTATCATAAAAGCTTGGATGACAGCTAAAGGAACTCAGCCATGATTTTATGATTTCTGCTCTGGTAAGAGCAGAAACCAGGAGGGAATTCATAACACCATTTAGATATCTTATTAAGTAATTTCAATCCTCTCAGGTTGACCTCAGGTTAGGAGTTCAGCTGATTTCCAGCCAGCATGGTCTCCACCCACAATGTGCTGCTAAATCATGTTTTGATGTATATTTTGTTACAGTTCTATATGCTTGGAGGTTTTTATATGCTCAGAAAAGAGAACCAACCTAGAACTAAGAAATTTCCTGACAATTACTGTAGAACAATTACAGTGGAATGACTTGCCTCCAGAAGTTGTAGGTGTTATAGTTCTGGAGGTTTTTAAGAAGTGATTGGACAACCATTTGTCTAATGGTATAGGGTTTCCTGGTTAAGCTGGGGGTTGGACTAGAAATCCTCCAAGGTCCCTTCCAGTTGAGTTATTCTGTTATTATTCTGTTATTTATATGTTCTATTAACCATTCTGATGTCCTCTTATGGTGCAGATGAAGTTGGTCATATGTTGATATATCAAGACTTAAAAGAAATTAGCCTGACAGGCCATTATAGTCAGCAGCAAGATATATTGAAAAATGAAGCCATCACATTCAGAGATAGCGTCATTTCATGCAATCACCATGCAACATCTGCTGTCTTCTGGCTGTGTTGCAGCTGCTGTTGTGATTGCTTTCGTTTCATCTGCTCAATCCAGACAACAAAACAGTAAGAAAGAGTAAGAAGCTTCATCTTTTCTCCCTGGAGATGGTCCAGATGTGTTCATAGAAAAAGGCAAATAAAAGGGCATCTGCAAAACTCAGAGAAGGAGGGAGAGGCCTTTAAAACCTAGCAGAACCTCTTACTGTCATATTAAACATTCTGGGTTTCTTCACATCATCTCCTTTTCTTATTTCTCCTTTTCTTGACTTACACAGGCCAACCAAATTAGTATTGGCATCCAAAGAATAAGATTCCCTTGGAGGTACCGATGTGCAAAAACACAATAATGATTTTCTTGCCACAGTTTCATAGGAACTCCTGAAATTTCTCCCACTCACTACCACCTTGTACAGTCACTTGTACATTACCTGCTTCTAAATTGCTGTATACAAATACAATTTTCCTTGAAACTCAACAGATTTTACACTTTTTTTAAAGCTATGTTAAACATTTATTGTATCCAAGAAATGGAAGCTAGATGAAATTATAAGACATTTGGTAGACTTTTCCATACTGCCAAAAAGGGAGAATCTGGTAAAGAATTAATAGGATAAGTTCTATTCTTCTATTTTAGAGTTCTCGATTATAAATGAAGAACATATCAGATACAGCTTGGGAACTATGCTTGGTCATACCAGCCCATACTTGAGTAAGGTGACCGAGTTCCAAAGAGGACAGGTATCCATTTCTTGAGTAAGCAATAACTACTAAAATTCCCATTTCTATAAAAGATAGAGGAAGCTGGTCCTTCCTATGCACCAGGCCATTCTACATACCATTCTAGATTATGGCAAGACCTCTCTGAACTTAGTTGATGTCAAACCTCTAAAAGTAATAATTGGGTTCAAGTACTATTTACCCCTGATTAGGAAATTTGAAGACCGTAGATGTTTTTTTTAAAAAAACAAAACAAAAACAAAAATAACAACATTCTAGAAAAAGCCCAATAGCAGACCAGTTCCCAACTTTTTCCAAGAAAACTACATGGCCTTCTTCATATATATATATATAGAACCATGCTTCAGATGAGCTTAACTGAATGTAGCTGATTTTAGAAAACCAAGCAAGGCTGGATCATTAGGAGATTCCAGGCCTGTGATTTGGAATGGGAAGCTGGAAAAGGCTCAGAAGGATTGAACAATGGCCAGCCACACATTGACAAGAAAACAACACAGAGCCAAAGAACTATGTAGGAACTGAGCTTGTCCTGAATACTGTGATATGTGAGACCTTCCATTGTCATTTGAAGCAGGATATCATGAGAAAGGGCTACCCCTTATTATTTGCATATTATGAATCTGATTACTATATAGATGATAAGGTGCTCAGAGTCTTTTGGTTGGAGCAGTATATAAAACCGAGTAAATAAATAAATAGGGGGTAAAGCAGGTTAAGAAAAGAGAATAGGTGCATACTTTTCAGCTTACTCCATAGCAGAGTACCCTTCAACCATATATACTTGCATTTCTAACAAATTAAATGATTATTTTAAGGATAGATTTATTACATGTTGTGGATCTTTATACAGATTCTACATAGATTTTTTTTTACTAGCTATAGCTCAAAGACACATAGCATATCTATGGCTGTTGTGTTTGGAGTTATATATATAGGCTTGAATATATAGTCTTGCCTGTTGCTTGGTTTTACAAATGTATTGTCTCCACTCCATAAAGTTCCATTCCCCTTGTTATTAGTGGTGAGCCCAAGTAAAGATTGTTTTATGTGTGCCAAGGGTGGACTCAGATGGAAACAACAAACACTTGAGGCTGCAAGACAAGTTATTCAAGTGGCTTGTGGGAAGGTATCTGGGCTTTTCCCTGTTCCTCTTCCTCATCGTTGTTGTTCTCAACTGCATGCAACTTCAGTGGTACTTCTTTGATTCTAAACTCAGTTGTTTCCAATCTGTCACTTTCTAGATCTTGTGGAGTGCAATTTTGGGCAAATAGAGGTTGTAATTCAATAGATCTGGAGGTTCTAAGGTTCTAATGCTCCATTGAACTCTGTATTAAATCACTTGCCAGTGAGATCTTAAATGAGACAATTCCTTAAACCTGGAAAGGAACCAACTTTCAAACAAAATATTGTTGTAAATAAAGAGGAAGCTGGAGGCAGATGTCACATTTTGCAGTATGCCAGATTCACATTTCCTTATTTTTTAATTAAAAGGATTAAACAAAAAATAATAATAATAAAGGGAGAGGAGTGGGCAATAAATCTGAGAGGCACCAAGAGAAATGAATAGCTCCCCCTGCACTACTTTAACAAAATAAATAGAGCATGAGTTGCAATGACCAATCGAGCTGTAATATCTGCTAATAATTAAATAATGTGAAAAAATCCAAAATATCAACCGTTCTTTCTTTTGTTCAACTTCAATTTTCATATGAAAAAAAGAAAAGCTAGTTCTAAAAATTCTAAGCCTCAAAAGTGACCTGACCCTTTTGATTTGTTTACATGCTGCTGTCATAACATCTTTCTTATTTTTACAGTTACTTATCTACATCACATAGCCTGGGACTAATGTCCTCAGGCTAATTGACTATCGTAGTGAAAAAACACCAATCCAATCCAAATAGAACAAAACAAACCACATGATTTGAAACAAGTGAAGGGAAGAGGACTCATTATTTGTCAGTCTGGTTGTTTTTTGTTTAAAGATAGTTTAAACACAGACAACCAGGGAAGCAATGGCCTAATTTACCAGCAGCAGACACCCTGGAGATCTTGAAGTCCCTAGGATGAAGGGTGAAGCTGTATTCTATGGTTCTCTTATTGTCTATTGCAAGAAAATGGAGGAAAAGATTGCTTGTAGATCTCTTGTAGACCATGGAAACACTGATCGCTGTGATTGAGAAGAAGCAGCCAAAGAATCTCCATCATCCATCTGAAGTGGTGAAGTATGGAAGTGCAGGTTGGCTGAGAAGTCCCTCTGTGGATCAGAATGAAAATAAGATCACTCCATCTTAGCCCATAGCAAGATCTGATTCCAATGGTCTGCATGCATCCTTTTTTTTAGTTATGTGTTTATTAAATAAATATCCTGTATTTCTTCTGGGTACAGTATTATTTCATCCAGTTTTATTCCCTCATCCTTATAGGATAGGTTTGGCTAAAAAGAGCATGACTAACTCAAAGTCACCCAGAAAGATTTCACGGATGGGAAAAGATTTGAGCCCTGAGCCTCTCCAATCCTAGACTGACACTTTAAACCGGGGGTCTGCAATTTATGGTCTGCAACCCGGCACCAGGCTGCAGCCTGTTGGCCACCGGGCCCTGGGAATAGCTGGCAAGCCCCACCCCTCTCGTGGTAGCACTGCTGTGTGGGCACTAGCAGCCCCATTTACACATGTGTGGAGACGCTAGCACTGCCGCCAGCATCACATGGGCATGTGCAGCCCATTTCCACATGCGCACAGGTGGCAATACACATGCCATGGGCACACATGGCACACTTATGCAAACAAGCACACACTGGTGCCACATTTCCCTGCTGCTCCCTTTGCTTCTGGGCCACCAAGCCAGAAAGGTTGAGGAACTCTGCTTTAAACTTCACGCCGAATTGACTGTGCAGATCTTATACCTATGGTAGATTTTAGTGATTAAATAAAGTTGTAATATTTTACCCAACTGCAGTTATTATGAGAAAAGAAACAATGACAGAAGCTGTTTGACTCATCCATTCTGTACATGTTTGGGATTCTTTCGGAATTTAAGGGAAATGGGTAATTCGAAGAGTTATTGTGTAACTGCAATTTGCAGTCATTTTCATCTGGATTCTTTGCACAGACCTTTGCCAGGGAATTATGAAGCTTCCCTGACATTATGATTTTAGGATTGTGTGTCTTCAATTAGCAGCATTTCATAAATATCTGATGAGCACACCCAAATCAGATTACAACTGAGTCATATAAATTAAGAATACCCAATTCTAAACTAGCTTGTGCCTTCAAGCAGGCACATTTTTAAACATGTCCCTTAAGGTTTAAAGATATCAAACTATTGGTAACACTTGATTATCACTTAAAATGAGAAGATCGTGTAGAAAAATATTTCCTGAGAATTTCATTTTCATATAAGAAAAGGTGTATGCCTGAAACATATATTTATAATTATAATAGTAATTATAATTTATTAAATTTATATGTCACTTTATACTCAGCAGCTGTACTAAAATCCATTGAAATGAAAATTGTTCTCAAAACTGCCAATTTTGTTGAGAATTTGCCTTAATACCATGAACAAAGATTGTTTCAAACAGAAGAAACAAAACAAATGCTTAAAGTAGGTAGAAATGAATAAATTACACAAACGATGGAAATGTGGTTGCAAAGCTCATTAAAACAGACAGGCACTTGCCACATAATACCCCTGACTTAACAACTGCCGTTAAGAAAGACAAAAAGGTCTGGATAGTGGATGTGGCAGTACCTAGAGACAGCAAAATAGAAGAGAAAGAACTGGAGAAGATATCTAAAATACAAAGACCTACAAATGAAAATAGAACGATTGTGGCAAAAACAAGTAAAGGTAGTACCAATAGTAATAGAGGCCTTGAGTACAATCCCAAAACAACTGGAGCACCACTTGAACACCATCGGAATTGACAAATTTGCCATCGGTCAATTGCAAAAGGCAGCTTTACTCAGAACAACTTATATTCTGTGATGATATCTGTAACACAATCAAATATCCAGATTTGCCTATCCCAGATCCTTGGAAAGGCCTCGATAGGTGGGCAAAATACCAGATTCAGTCTGTGCAATGAACCATAATAATAATAAATTAGGAACAACTGTTCAAGTTTTTAACAACATGCTTAGAGACATTTTGAAAATTTGAAGATTGTTGTTTCCAGGCTTAGAAACTTACTTTCTAGACTATTTGGGGAAAAAATCTGTGGAAAAACTTCATTCAGTTAGATGTGCTAGTTCTTTTTTGTTTCAGACTCTGATAATCATTGAGGATTATGGAATGAAATGGCGCCAGGCCTGGAACGGCTAGTCTGTAGTGCCATCCTATGGTAAGCACATTCAGGGAAACATGTAAATTAGATATTGCTGTGCTCCTAGGATAGTATTATTTCCAAATGAAGGGGAAAGAGCTTTACTCAATGAGGTGTGTGTGTGTGTGTGTGCGCGCGCGCGCAAGCTTGCCTACATCTGTAACTTGAGGAGAATAAAGTATAAAAAGTGAAATCCTCTCCTTGCCGAACTATTTTTGATAGACCTTTTTTTGGCAAAGGGATGCAGTTGTTGTGCAACCCCTACTCTCATTCTGCAACAGTGCAGATTCAGAGAGTTGTACAGTGTGCAGTATGTGCATTCATGGATTCTACAGCTCAGCAATAAAATTTAAGTTCAATTGCATTAGACAGCTCTCTAGTGGCAAGACAGCCCCCGTTGTGCAATCCTTCTAGATCTTATTCTGTCAGGTTCTGTTGAAAATACAAGCATATGGTGTGAAGAGTGTGTGTGTATGTGCGCGCGCATGCATTGTGTACACCTACACACATAGACATTGTGTGTGTGTGTGTATGTGTGTGTGTGTGTGTATTGCACTGCAGGGTTGTTGCTCCTTGAAATTTAGCATAGGGTGTGTTCTTCTGTGTTAATTCTCAGGAGATTATGTCAGATTATCGCTATTTATAATTAGCAATATAAATAATGAGGCAATCGTACATGCCAGGCAAATTACGTTGCTAGGCTATTAATGACTTACTTCATGGTATTATTGTGAAACGCATCCTTAAAATAATAATTTAGAAATGAAGATAGAAGGCCAGTGATGTAATCGGTGGAGCTTCTGTTATGCTTTGATACTGGGATATAATACTTAGAATATTCCTGTAGCACTCAGCATAGTCACTTGGTTTCATAAGACCAGAGACACTCAGTTGCAATTCTGGGGAATTAGAGTCACTTAGTCTGGGCTCTGCATGCAGAGTAAAGCAAAAGCAGGGGGAAAAGGGAACCTCAGGGCAGGGTCATTACAGCAACATGTCAGAGTAAGCATCTTGAGGCACATTATATCCTGCAAGATGAGTGGAGGGGAGAACCCTCCATACATTAAAAACGTTTGTTCAGCAATAGTGCTGTGAACTAGAGGGGGAGCAGAATGATGACGAGGAGGAGGAAGATGACAAACTCTGAACATTATAAAACTTAATAGGAACTAATAAAGGAGAATATTTGTAGCTCAGGGTGGAAATGAGGATTCCTTGTTGCTTGCTTGTTTTCTTGCAGATATTCCATTACCCAAACTAGGTAACATCATCAGTGCTTATATGGAGTAGGGTTTGCTCTCAGTTTATATTAGAGTGGCTTGACTGTCAGTTTTGGTGGGGGTGGTCTTAGAGATTCTTTCGTTGGGCTGTGTGCTGATGGCTTCTTTGGCAGTTTCTTGTTTGGGGTATTGTTTACTTGATTGTTGGTCTGAAGTTAGCCTTGGAGTTAATCTATGTTGATCTGGGTGCTGATGGGTGGTAGACAGATGCTGATGTCTTTTTTCCCCCTCTCTTTTGGGCTGGTCGATTGTCTCTTTTGCATAATCTATAGATGTTGTTGATGTCTATGTGTCTATCGATGGCTAATTTGTCAGGGTGCTGGGCTTCTAGAAATTCCCTAGCATTTTTGGACTTGGCTTGATCTAGGATGGTCATATTTTTTCCAATTGGAACTATTCTACTGAATTTGGATACTATTGGTATCTTTTGCAGGCTAACAAGCAGGAGGTGGAAGGAGGTGCTATTCATTCCTTATGGGGCTTTTACAGTGTTGAATTTTCTATTAAAACATTTATAGCCTGCATCCATTATCCTAAAGCTCTTGAGATGGGTTGTAATCATGACAAACATAACATAAAATAATGAAATCAAAGAATCACTATATTTAAAATGGTAAAACAGCAATTAAGAGAGAGCCAGTTTGGTGTAGCAGTTAAGGTGCTGGTTTTGAAGCCAGGAGGCTCAGAGTTCTAATCCTGATTCAGGCATGAAAGCCAGCTGGGCATAATTATGGACCAGTCACTCTCTCCCAGCCCAACTCACCTCACAGGTTGTTCTTTTGAGGAAAATAGGAGGAGGAAAGAGTATGTTCACCCTCTTGAGTTACTTATAAATAATAATAAATAATAGCCACAGGACAATATTAGACAGTTACAGAGGTTAAACAATGGCCTAGAGGTGAAAATGCTCATCTTGCAATTGGAAGGTTGAGAGTTCAATCCTAGGCAGTGACAGATGTTTCTCTATCAGGGTGCAAAAAGAAAATATCTGCTGTGAACCCTGTGTAGGTGTCAGGAAGGACATCTGGCCAGCAAACACTCAGCTCCATTCAGCCACCCTGACTCCACCTCAAAGCAAGGGATTTCAAGATCCTAAAAAAACAACAGAGGTTAAACAGTGGAAAATAAAGCATTGTCCAGGTTGTGACTATAAAATGTTAAATCTCAGAAAATCAAAGCATGTTACATATAAGGTTAAGATGTAGGCATTTCATATGGTCTGCATTTCAAAGAGAACCAACATTCTTTGCACTTTCTGTCTTTCTCTGCTCATACTTGCCTTTTTCCCCTTCCCAAATAGTGTAGTTCTCAAATCAAAATTATTTCTTCTTTCTGGAAGAGATTGGAAGACTTATGTATGTCTTCTGTAAGAAAACATTGAGAAATGGTCATTGAGTGCAAAAATGCATTAAAATATGTGCCTACATGCAAATTTTCTGTGGCTTTGTTTTCAACCCCTACCCCCCCCCCCCAAGGATCTGGGGTGGAATGAGAGTGACACAAGAGTATAATGACTCTGAAGTCAAATGGGAGGAGTAGCAAAACTGTGACATAGGCTCATTTTGGCTCTTACTAAGTGGATAGAAAGACTGGGATCAGTATCCCTAATTCATCTGAAAAAAAATTAGGCTGGGGAAAGCTGACGTATGAGTTTAATAACCCACGTTTGCAGCACTGAGCCAACTTTGAGTGATCTCAAAAAGCTGTGCAGTGTCAGTACTTCTATAGGACACCACCAAGCCATCTTCATGTGCTCTCTAGACTGGGAATTGAAAAAGAAAAGAATCTTACTGGGGGGAAAAGGCCATAGTGCAGTTTTCATACTGTTGTCAAGACAATGCACAAGAACTTACTTATACAAGAAATCACCAGGAATCAAAAATCAGCTTTTACCATGGATTACCTCTATTTCATGTTTTATGTGAATCTGTATTTGATATGGGCAGAGGTATTTTGCATGTATCCATATATACACAGGAATACACACACACATATTTTACATACACACATACACACAAAGAGGTCTCCCACACATGGTGAAATACTCCCCATGCTGTCTGCTATGGTTTGAGAAGTGGGAGGTAGGAACAGTCCTGCCTGAGCAACCTGCTTCTTTTCTGATCTTCTGCCACCCTGCCCGATTCCTAGTGATCCTGAAATGGTGCGCTTGTTTGATGGAATGGTGCCTCCCAATTCATAGCATATTTTTGCAGCATTGTCGTGGTAGCTCAAGCTGTGAGAGCAATGCAAGGAGGAATTGCAGTAAAATTCTCTCTCTCTCTCTCTCTCTCTCTCTCTCTCTCTCTCTCTCTCTCTCTCTCTCTCTCTCTCTCTCTCTCTCTGTATGTGTGTGTGTGTGTGTGTGTGTGAGAGAGAGAGAGAGAGAGAGTCTGTGTCTGTGTCTGTGTGTCTATGTGTGTGTGTCTGTGTATGTATGTGCTTTGTGACTGACAACATGACAGAGCTCCAATATTTGTATCCCTACTAGTGTCCAAAATTTGTGTTCCTACTAGAAATCCTTTCATCACTGCCATTCATATTAATCATACTGTAGTGGTATGATTGTTTTATTGTTCCTCTATGGTAACCATGAAGCTTTCAAAATAAAAACAAAATAGGATTCACTAGAAGATCACACTTATGGTTAGAAATGAAAATACATTGCTTAGAACTCGCTTACTTACATATCTATTACAGAAACAAATGCAGGTAGGTAACTCATCAGTATAGGATATATATAGTAGATGAGAGAGAGAGGGAGGGAGGGAGGGAGGGAGAGTGAGATCTTCCACAATAATAATTAGATCTGCAATAAAATCTTAAAAATTGAAAAATTGAAATACTCCTGTTCAGGATTTTGGTTATCCAACTGACTCCTTTTCAGAATGTTTTATTTCACCACTATGATCCCACAGATAAAGAACAATCTAGCAGGATCCATGTAGTATGCTTGTTAAAGAAAAGTTGAAATAGCAATCACAGTGGTATGATGCACATAAAATGTAGGCAGAGTTCTGGCCATATGTGATAGTGGCCATCTTGAATTTTTTGATCACAGCAGTGTAGATACCCATGGGACAAGTGGCTATTGAACATATCCACTCCTTCTTTGTTGACTTTTAGAGGGAGAAATAAGGGACCTACCTTCCTTCCTTCCTTCCTTCCTTCCTTCCTTCCTTCCTTCCTTCCTTCCTTCCTTCCTTCCTTTTTCTTTCTTTCTTTCCTTATTTCCTTATTTCCCAATTTCCTGAATAGGCTAATACCTCTTTATTATTTTTCATTGTTTTCATTTCTAACCAGAAGACTTTGGGGAGGGAAACCAGCAGTCAAATCAGGATCTTAAATGCACAAGAACATTCATGCATTTCTCTATGGAAACATCCAAAACAGATTCAATACAGCATAAGCAAAAATCCTATCATCAAGTTGAGGCTCCTCATTTAATTAAAAATCTGAGCTTTCCATTCAGCTTCTTGGATGATTTTTATGCATGGCCTGATTCCTTTCAAGAAATTTCACTGCCATTCAACTGGAATTTGCTGTTGACTCAACTATGGCAAACAACATTGATGCAGCCTTGAGCCTTCTGTGCTACACAGAAGCAAACACCAGTAAGTTGGCATGGTCAGATTCCATGTTTTTCATTTGGACTGTGAATCCTTTCTTGTACCAATGGATGGTGGAGGGTCAATGACTTGCTGTGCTGTGCATTCATATTTAATCAGCGGCAACCTTGTGACTGCTGACTGCAGAGTTTGGTGAGTTCAAACTGAGATGACCTGATCTTTTTTGTCCCTGTGCACTCAGACCAAACATGCTGGCCATCAAGAAAGTGGATAGAATGCCAAGTGATTGCACGTTGACAGTTACTCCACCCCTTCTGGAATGCTGGTGCTTGATGCCATTGGTTAACATAGGGGTACCTTTAATTCCCCAATCTCTCCCTTTCACCTTTACTCTGAGAAAGAAAATTGTCCAATTTCTCCTCCCTTTAATAAGAGGAAGAGATGAAGAAAGCCTTGAATCTTTCTAGATTTCCTGATGATTCAGTCATTCTTTCTGCTGCTCTGTACCTAAAGTTTAAAAAGTCATTTAATAGCCACATGACAATTTGCATAGGCGTTTCTTATAAAGAACTGAGAACATGCTTTGGAAATTATTTCATAAAAACTTGATGAAATTATCAGGAGTTAAGTTCTTGTACTAATTTAACCCAAAAGTCTGTCCTGCCTTCATTAAGTCTCTCCAGCAATGTCCAACCTCATTGGATCCAATTCAATTCTAAGGAAAACTCCCATGGAGATTTTGCTGATTGTTGTTGTTGTTAGTTGCGAAGTCATGTCCGACCCATCACGACCCCATGGACAATGTTCCTCCAGGCCTTCCTGTCCTCTACCATCTTCTGGAGTCCATTTAAGTTCACGCCTACTGCTTCAGTGACTCCATCCAGCCACCTCATTCTCTGTCGTCCCCTTCTTCTCTTGCCCTCAATCTTTCCCAGCATTAGGCTCTTCTCCAGTGAGTCTTTCCTTCTCATTAGGTGGCCAAAGTATTTGAGTTTTAGCTTCAGGATCTGGCCTTCTAAAGAGCAGTCAGGGTTGATCTCCTCTAGGACTGACCGGTTTAATCGCCTTGCAGTCCAAGGGACTCACAGGAGTCGTCTCCAGCACCAGAGTTCAAAGGCCTCAATTCTTTGGCGCTCAGCCTTTCTTATGGTCCAACTTTCACAGCCATACATTGCAACTGGGAAGACCATAGCCTTGACTATACGCACTTTTGTTGGCAGGGTGATGTCTTTGCTTTTTAGTGTGCTGTCTAGATTTGCCATGGCTTTCCTCCCCAGGAGCAAGCGTCTTTTAATTTCTTGGCTACAGTCCCCATCTGCAGTGATCTTGGAGCCCAGCAAAATAAAATCTGTCACTACCTCCATTTCTTCCCTATCTATTTGCCAGGAATTGAGAGGGCCGGATGCCATGATCTTGGTTTTCTTAATGTTAAGTTTCAATCCAACTTTTGCACTCTCCTTCTTCACCCGCAACAAGAGGCTCTTTAGTTCCTCTTCACTTTCTGCCATTAAAGTGGTATCATCTGCATATCTTAGGTTGTTGATATTTCTCCCAACAATCTTAATTCCAACTTTTGATCCATCTAGCCCTGCCTTTCTCATGATGTGCTCTGCATATAAGTTAAATAGGCAGGGTGACAGTATACAGCCTTGCCGGACTCCTTTCCCAATTTTGAACCAATCAGTGGTTCCGTGTCCAGTTCTCACTGTTGCTTCTTGACCCGCATATAGGTTTCTCAAGAGACAAATAAGATTCTCAACCTCTGGAACTTTCACATGTGTAGAGTTCAACTCCCAGAATTCTCCACTCATCATACCATGAAACATATGCATGAAAATCACCCAAGAAGGGAATTCTGGAATTTAAAGTCCACATATTTTATTGTTTCTAAGGCTAAGAAATACTGCTTTAGAGGAATGAACAGATGTCTTCAAAAATCAGCACTATCTGCTATTTCCAACAGTACATTCAAAAGAACCACTGAATTAAAAACAAAAGAAATAATCAACTATTCTGACAATAAAGTAGAAAAATAGAAGTCAGGGAAGAAAACACACTAATATAGCACAGTGTTATCCAAAATTCATTGTCTAAATCATTTTTTCTCAACCTTGGCAAATTTAAGATACATGGCCAGGGAATTCTGGGAGTTAAAATTCTCACACATTCAAATTGCCAACATTCAGAAACATTCAATAATACTTCCTCAATACCAACACATTTACAGTAGCAGCAAAATAGAGAATAATAGAGTTGAAAGGGACTTGGATGTTTTTTAGTCTAACTCAACTCTCAAAATAACCCACTGGTTTTCCAAGAATTTACCCCATGCTCCTTTCCCTGTTATAAGCTTGAATGGAAATATCACAGGTGAGGATGTGGGACATGGGGGCAAACATAAAGAGCTCTTCCAATGTTCCTTATGACTCCTTTTCCAAACCTGTCATTTGGGTTATTTTGAAAGAGCACTAAACATGTACCAGTCCTCAAAGTAGACCAAGTCAAAAAAGAGATACTGCAAGGATTAGGTAAAGGTAAAGGTTCCCCCGCACATGTGTGCTAGTCGTTTCCGACTCTAGGGGGCCGGTGCTCATGTCCGTTTTAAAGCCGAAGAGCCAGCGCTTGTCCGAGGACGTCTCCATGGTCATGTGGCCGGCATGACTAGACGCCAAAGGCGCATGGAACGCTGTTACCTTCCCACCGTAGTGGTCCCTATTTTTCTACTTGCATTTTTTACGTGCTTTCGAACTGCTAGGTTGGCAGAAGCTGGGACGAGTAACAGGCGCTCACTCTGTTATGCGGCACTTGGGATTCGACCCGCCAAACTGCTGACCTTCTGATCGACAAGCTCAGTGTCCTAACCCACTGAGCCACCGTGTCCCTACTGCAAGGATTAATTACATATTATTGTTGTAGGCCAGGTGTGTCCAACCTTGGCAACTTTAAGACTTGTGGATTTCAAATCTCAGAATTCCTCAGCCAGCATGACCTACAAGCTGGTTGGAGAATTCTGGGAGTTGAAGTCCGTAAATCATAAAATTGCCAAAGTTGGACAGCCCTGTTCTAGGGTATAATAACAACATCTTGAAAGCCTGCCCTCTGCCTCCTCTGAAGCTAAACAAGTCACTTTCTCATCTTCTTTTCCCAGACTGAAGGGTTGTTGTTTTTTAAAAAAGCACCTTCCTAATTTATTTTGTCTTCACAGTTCTTTTTTATTCTTTTATTAAGGTTATTTCTGTTCTTCTTTACTGCATGTGTCTACAGATAGCCTGGCTGACAGGTCAAAAGATGGGAGCATGGAATGAAGTGAAGCAAGACCACACTCATTGCCCTGGAGAACCTGCAATGTTTCCTTTCGGTAATTGAAAAAGCGGCTAAACCCTCTGTTTTAGGGACTTGTTGTGGGCCCAAGTAAAATGCCTCAAGCTTTTGGAGGAAAGGAAGGATGTCAGTTAAATAAGTATCACTTGGGACCCTTGGTGCTGTCTGAGCTTGGTAGTTTTCTTGAAGTGTACTGATGAGGTTACCTAGTTTGGTAATGAAATGTCTGCAAGAAAACCACCAAGCTTAGAGAGCATCAAAGACCCCACTGTTTAATCATGAGCCACAAATATTCTCTTCTGTAAATAAATTACAATAAATGACAATTAGTGTAATGAGATAGGTAATCTCTAGACAAGTCTTTAAATCCAGATTCACTAACAGAATTGCTACATTCATGTAATGTACACTCTCCAATTAAATAAACCATGTCACAATTAAATGCCATAGCTTTGTTTAAACAACATATTAAGGGAATGGCTAGATCTCATCCACCCCAACTACTCAAATTCATTATAGCTTAATCTAGGATGTTGTACAAAATAGGCTAAAAATTGCCCCTTAGATCAATAGCTCTTATGATGATCAGGTGTTTTTACTGTCTAGGCCACTATGTTCTATTGAGCATGACTTTATCTTTGAACTGGATTTCAGCCACACTATCCATTTTCACACTGTGTCCACTGTTAATGATTCATGCTAAACCAACAAGGCAACCTCCCTTAGGCCACGTCATTTCAAATCTTATCAGAAGATATTCCAAAACATTCATAGGATCTTCCACAAACTCAGAACAGAAGTCTTGGCCTTAGGTGCCTAGAAAGATTCACCTAGCAGATGGCCAGCATAATTAATTAATAATAATGAATAACAGCATCAACCACAATATAAAAGATAAGTGGAAATGCACAGATGTTATTCTTAAAAAATGAAAAAGGGCATCACGGCTCCTTCATTTAACGGTGGCAGATAAACCAGATGTGTGTTTTTTAATGAAGATCCAGCACAAATCTCTTACCCCTTTGAAAAATAGGCATCGGCTTTAAAATATTTGTTTGTGAAGGACAAAAGTATGGACTTTTTACAATTTTACTTTTACAGCAGGCATTCTCTTTTATTTAATATTAAGAGGACTCTCCTTTGACATAAATTTCCAGTACTTACTTTGGCGGAAGGAGAATTCACAAGGAAATGCTACTGTTTTCAAACTCATTTTGTGAGCTTTCCAGGAATGTGTGGCTGGCCACAACTGGACAACAGGATGTTGGACAAACTTGAAAATTTTATTCAGTCTTAACGGGAAGTAGGAACATCTGAAAGAAAATAATGACTAAACCCAGCGTTGTAGAGAAACTTTAAATTAAACTGAACAATATGTTTGAAACAGAGTTCCAATTTTTGCCTTTATTACATTTATTATAAAGCAACACACAGCAGGTTTGTGCAAGTCAGCCTATGAGATTTGGCTGAACTAATCAAGAAAATCACTTATTCCAACTTAAAAATAAAAACTTATAAAACCTGTTTTAATAGAAATTCTTCCATTTGCTTTTCTGGAATGACAGGCATGAGAGTGGTGTGAGATTGCATCATATCCCTTGACGTGTCCTTGCTTGGATGGTGTGCTTTGGCTGCCTCTGATCCCAGAGATTTGTGCAATTCCAGGGGGGCGGGTTGTAGAGCTTTATCTTTCATTATTGGCAAGGCTTGGCCTCCTCTTTGTAGGACATGGATGAGTCAAGGTTGTGATTTGCTATCAGTAGTCTTTGTTAGTCACTTAGCAGAGCCAGCAGTACTAATATTGTCTTACTTATGCAGCAAGAAACAGTGTCAGAGAACCATAGGAGGAGAGGCTGGGATAGAGAAACTGGCATTCATAGCCCTGCTTTCTCTCTTTCCCCCACCCTCCCTACCTCCATTTTTAAAAGTAGCAATGTAATTAAATATAGCCAATGCAGGCAGTCCTGAAATTATAATCACAACTGGAACCAGAATTTCCATTACTAAGCAATGTGGTTGTTAAACGACTCACACCTGATTTTATGACCTTTTCTTTTGCTATAGTTGTTAAGCAAATCACTGCATTTAAGTGAATCATGTGCCTATTAAGTGAATCTGGCTTCCTGCATTGACTTTGTCAGAAGCTGGCTGGGAAAGTTGCAAATGGTGATCGCATGACTCTGGGATGCTGCAACCATCGTAAAATAGAGTCATGGTGCTATCAAAGGGTGGCTGGAATGCAGAAATGATGAAGGAACCCAGAATTGGGTTGGGCAAACAACAATAAGAGGAAATATTATTGTAGATTTTTGAAGATAATTCTTCTTTTGTTGCCAACACTTTAAGCAACCTAAATGCAGGCTGCCCTTCAGTGCAAGGAAATTGGAAAATCCAAATGATATCAATTACAGAGAACCTGCTCATCCAGGACATTTCTGGAGCAGCAGTGGAACAAACCATGAGTTATTGATATATGCATAAACCATGAATTACAGGTAGTCCTTGGCTTACAACCTCAATTGAGCTAAAAATTTCTGCTGCTAAGCAAGACATTTGTTAAGTGAATTTTATGACCTTTCTAGCCACAGTTAAATTAATCACCGCAGTTGTTAAGTTAGTAATACAGTTGTTAAGTGAATCTGGCTTCCCCATTGACTTTGCTTTTGTCAGAAAGTCACAAAAGGTAATCACATGACCCTAGGATACTGCAACTGTCATAAATATGAGTCAGTTGCCATGCATCCAAATTTTGATCACATGACCATGGGGATGCTACATCAGTCATAAGTGTAAAAAATGGTCATAAGTCTTTTTCCCCCAGTGCTGTTGTAACTTCAGCTAGTCACTAAATAAATTGTTGTAAGTTGAGGACTACCTGTAATGGTTTACCTTTCCCCAAAGCAACTAGATATGATAATATAAAATTAATGTAAGTATGCTTAGCAAACAAAAGAGAACTTGAGAGGCTGGGAGGAGGAGAGATAAGAGACATAGTAAAAATAAAAGTTTAACAAAATGACAAAATTTCAAAATGGAAGAGATGCAAACAGTTTTTAGAACAAGCTATCATGATAGTATAACAATGATGAAAAATTAAAACCTTGGGAAACCAGAAGGACATAGAAAGATTGGACATAGACTTCTAGGGATGAGCAAGGACAAATAAAACTATCTCACTCAAGAACATCAATGAATAGAAAAAATAACAAGAAAAAAAGTGAGTGATGTGTTTAAGGAAATTGAGAACATTTACAGCTAAAATAAGACTATTCAAGAGCAGTCAGAGGAGAAATATAGTAGAGGTCAATGAGATTTTAAAAAATATGGAAAGGCTATATTGAAACTCTTACAAACAGGCTTTTAGAGTGACAGAAATATTTGCAGAGAGAGAATATATTCAGAAAGTGATTCCATGGCAAAGTGAGATATGACATGAGTTAAATATGCTGATGAAATGTCCATTGAACTGTTTAAAACAGCAGCAGCAGAAGCAATTAAAGTACTAACATCTCTCTGTCAACATATGTAGAGCAAGACTGTGTGGCACAGAGATTGAGAAAGATCGTTATATATACATTTATTCTAAAGAAGAGAGAGGCAAAAGAAAGTGACAGTTACCAAACCTTTGCACCAATTCATTTTGAAAGCAAACTTACAAAGGAACAGCACCAGACATTTGACCATACATTTGACATGAGTTGGGTTGAACTTGATGGCAGCTAATTGCGTAATATTGTCTGAAACCCTCCTGGAAACAGCAGAAAAGCCTCTGAATCCATTAAGTCATTTGCAGGCACCTGATTCCATTCACTGCATTGAAACAGGAACCCATTTCAGTTTATGAAGCTCCTTTGATAGGATATTTCAGCCAATGTTTTCTTAAACCAGAAGCACCCTTTCAAATGTCTGAACAGTTCGACTGCTAAGTGGATTTTGAGGTGAATCAGGACTTTTGGTCACAGGTGCAAAGAAGTGCAGTCTTTCTTATTAAGATTAACTTTCTATCAGATGATAATAGTAAATTAACACAGCTTGATATCCTCAAAGAACCCTGACGAAGTTCAACCCAGGCCATTTTGACCTAGGCTACTCCCATTTGATTTCTCAAGGATATTGTTGAACTCTGCTTCCACCAACAAGACTGAAGGCTAATTTCCAGAGAAGAATTTCACATAGTGAGAAAGTACATTGCACTAATAATTCCTCCCAGAGAATTGGCAGATGGACAACAATACAAACTGCTATATTAGCAGAAGAGGATTGCCAAAAATGATATTACTGCCAAAGTCTCACAGCAAGAAAACGTGCCCCAAATTTGAAGTGGCCCTCAAAGAGCCTTGGTGGAGCAGTGGGCTAATGCCTCCTTAAGTAACACAAGCTGCCTGCAATTAGTGCAGGTTCGCGTCCCACCAGGCTCAAGGTTGACTCAGCCTTCCATCCTTCCGAGGTAGGTAAAATGAGGACCCAGATTGTTGGGGGCAATAAGCTGACTTTGTAATAATGCCGCTTGGGGGGGGCGAAAGCCCTAATAAGCAGGCATATACATAGAATGAAGGCTATTGCTAAGCACATTGATTTGTGCTTTAGATTGTAAACCACCCTGAGTCTTCTGAGAAGGGCGGGATATAAATGGGATTAAAAAAAATTGGGGATAAAGGGCTTTAGAATATAGCAGCAGTTCAAAGTATAAGATATCTGCTTATTAGATCAAGTGATTGCAATTTGAACGTTCTACACAGAGATGAATTTACTGTGTGTGTATGTATGTATGTATTCATATATATATATATATATATATATATATATATATATATATATATATATATATATATATATATATATATATATATATATATATATATATATGTCTCTGTGTGTGTGTGTGTGTGTGTAAATTTTAAATTGCTAACAAAGAATTAAGGGAGACTTTGTTAGCAATTTAAAATTTACACAAATATGAGCTGTCACCGGTGTGACTACTGCCTGTCGATGGCCTTCAGGTTAGGCTGACACAGGAAATAAAGATTTGTCCCATGTTTGGGGCCTAGCAAGGTAATCTAAAAATAGTTAACAAGCATTTGACATATATATATATATATATATATATATATATATATATATATATATATATATACACACACATACATATATACAGTGCTTTTTTTGTAAAAGAAAAAGGTGCCGGAACTCATATATATATATATATATATATATATATATATATATATATATATATATATATATATTTCAAATGTTAACTATTTAGATTACCTTGCTTAGGCCCCAAACATGGGGCAAATCTTTATTTCCTGTTTTCAGCCTATCTTGAAGGCTATCAAACAGGCAGTAGTCACACCGGACAATTCACACCGGACAATATATATATGGCTTAAGGGATCCCCAAAGGTCTTGCTTTTAACAGACTAAGATTTATTTGCATATCTGGTTTGAGTCAAGATAGATTTCAGAACCATATAACCACCTATCTCAGCTCAGAGTTTGATATGATTCCCAGGTATTTGAAACAGCCTTTGTTGTTTATCAACAACAATCAAATTTTATGAGGAGAGAGATATTATCCATAAAAAACACTGTAATCTACATCAATGTAACTAGCAATATTGTTGGCATGTATAACTTCAACTGAAGCCAGGATATGATCTTACTGAACACAATGATTAACCAAAGATAGAATATATCACAGATTATCTAGCTCAAAATTGTCTCCCCTGACTTTTATTGGTTTTCCAGACTCTTTCCTGCTACCAATTTTAACTGCAGCTCAGATTTAACTTTGACTCAGAGCCAAAGTCCCATATTCAATTCTTGGTATCTTCAGTTAAAAGAATTAAGCATCAAGTGATAGGAAAGAATTGGATTAGTAAAAATGATGGTATCAAATGTACACTAGGGTTCTCATATCTCGAATGTAAAGATTCATGCAGTCATCAGGTGGCAGCAAAGGGTTGGAGTTGTATGTTTTTGCTGCCATCTAGTAGTTATTCTGTTTTATGCATACTGTAATTTATTTCTGATTGCCCTGGTGTACACAATACTGAGTAGATAAATAAATAGTATGAGTCATACAGGGCATTTAAAAAAAATCCTTGATAAATAAATGTCCTAGTTTTCACTGTGCACTGATGTTTCCAATAACTTGCCACTTCCCTAGATTCTGGTATTTCAATTAAATTAAATTAAATTAAACATGAGAAAAACCCTCCCACTGGATTTTTTTTTCATAGAGATGCTAAATGAGAGTCCCACTCCTGTGAAATTTTTCCTCTCCCTGGAGAATTTTATCTATTTTTTCTGTTCACAAACCTAATTGAGAAATCCCTAAGTCCAGTAACTATAATAGTATGTAAATTAGACTTCTTAATTATGTGACAAATAGTCACAGATCTACATTACAGTGTCATTCTCTGTTCAAGCATCTTTCCAATCTACGTTTCCTTCCAAGGTTGGAAAAAAATGATATGAAGGAAGAATTGGGGCCTTAAAGTTGCCAATCCACAATTAGCCATTTAAACACAGGCAAAACCATGTATGCGAGATTTATTTATTTATTCAATTTCTGTAGCTTCCCATTTCAACCAAATGACAGCTTACAATTCTAAAACTATGAAAGAGTTAAAAAATAATAAAAATGTCCAAAAAAATAAATACATACAGCAGCCAAGATGCTCCACATTACTCTAATATGTAGCCATATATACAGGTTTCCAAGTGCATGTCCCATATTCCTATATGCCATCATTTGTCATCATTTTTATTGATATTTTTGAATGTTTGCCTATTTATAACTTGCCTCATCCCATGGAACCATCTCAGCTCTAGCCAAAAGCAACCTTTTGACAAACAAAAAAGTTGGATTTTGAGTGAATGAGTGTCCGTCTGCCTGGATGTCTTTCTCTCTCTGTAGCACTTTCCTAACTATAAGAAAACCATGCTTTTGCTATCACTTCAACAATGCAACAGTTAATCCAGTCTCTTATGCTGTGTTAGTGGCAACTTTCCAATGTTCTTATAACAGAAAATCAGCTGTCCCATGCATTGTTGAGGCCTCCTTTAGGTAAAGAAAAAAATCTCCTCCTCCTAATATGGTGATTTGAAAAATTCTACATGCTATGACATCAATCTTGGTTGCTCATCAGTCTTTGGGCTTTAATGTATTTTTTATTCAAAACCAGCTTCATGCATTGGTTATATATTTTTATTTCACTATGTCAGGTATTGTCCAATTGTCCAATACCCTCTCAGATGTCAATCTTAAAAATTTACAACTTGTTCCTCTTAGTCCTAGTAGACAATCCCTTCAATATGAGCCAGCAGTGTGCTGCAGCTGCCAAAAAAGCCAAAACAGTGCTAGGCTGCATTAACAGAGGGATAGAATCAAGATCACGTGAAGTAGTAATACCACTTTACAATGCTTTACAGAGCAACAAAGATGATTGGGGGACTGGAGGCTAAAACATATAGGGAACGGTTGCTGGAATTGGGTATGTGTAGTTTAATGAAGAGAAGAGTGAGGAGTGACATGATAGCAGTCTTCCAATATCTCAGGGGCTGCCACAAAGAAGAGGGAGTCAAGCTATTCTCCAAAGCACCTGAAAGCAGGACAAGAAGCAATGGATGGAAACTAGTCAAGGAGAGAAGCAACCTAGAACTAAGGAGGATCTTCCTGACAGTTAGAACAACTAACCAGTGGAACAACCTGCCTCCAGAAGTTGTGAATGCTCCAACACTGGAATGTTTTTAAGAAGAGACTGGCCAGCCATTTGCCTGAAATGTTATAGGGTTTCCTGCCTGAGCAGGGGGTTGGACTAGATGACCTCCAAGGTCCCTTCCAACTTCTTCTTCTTCTTCTTCTTCTTCTTCTTCTTCTTCTTTCTTCTTCTTCTTCTTCTTCTTCTTATTATTATTATTATTATTATTATTATTATTATTATTATCATCATCATCATCATCATCATCATCATCATCAAATGCTATGACCATGTAGTCTTCTTGGCAAGAATTCAAAGATGGTTTGCCATTTCCTTCTTGCAGGATGATATTTTTTTTACTAGCTCATAACCCTGGGTTTTCCAGATGGTCTGCTAGTATGTCCCTGCTTTTTCAAAGTTACCTAAGGCTGATCCTCTGTAGGCCCCTGCTATAATATTTGTCTCCTGCAGCTGTAGTCTTTGGTTTGAATTATCTGCATTTTCCTACTGATGCTGCTGCCTATGCAGTTTCTTTCTGGTGTTTAGTAATTGAAGGGCTACAGAAGGCTCAGGAGTCTGCCATGGATGAAGTAGTGTGCAGGAATGAAAGACTCCAAGTAAAAGTTCCAAACAACCATTATATAATCATGTTCTGCACCCTTTGATGAGTGTTTCTCTCAGTATTTGAGGCTTGCTTTTTTCTGAACTGTACACATCTGTTGCTATCCATAATGATGCCAAAATTGTTAGATCCAGAGTGGACAAGAGGGAAAAAAGGCAGAGAGAAAAAAAAAGTCCTGTAAAGGAAAGTGTCAGAAAGGGGCACCGTGCCCATTTTCAGTTCCGGTTCTGACTACAACTTGCTTCAGTCCCTCTTCTCATTATGTAAAAGATTGTGAGGAAGATGGGAAAGTAAAGGAAGGGAGAGCAAACACAAGCCACAAGAAAAGGAAGAAAACGAAAACAGAACCTCTTGGTAGTTTTTAAGGTAATTGGCAAGTCTGCCAAAATGGCAAGAAAACCTTGAAAAGATGTTTCAAACCATGCAAAAAGATTGCACCTTCATGAATTCATTATAAATCAGGTTTTGAAATTCCTCTTGCAGTTTCCGAGGTTCTGCATTTACTCACAGACTAACACTCAAGAGACCTCGCTGAGTTCTGTGTAATTTTTGCTTCTTCTGTCTTGCTTAGCTACATGGGCCTTGACACCATGGCAGATAATCCAGGCTCAACAGATTACTTATATGCTTGGCTGGTGATGGAGCACCCACTACTTATGGAGGCAAGCTGTTCCACTGCTTAATTGTTCTTACTGTCAGGAAATTTCTCCTTGCTGTTCTAGGTTGGTTCTCTCCATCCATCTTGTTGTCGAACATTTATTTATTTATTTATTTATTTATTTTTGGGACTTATATGCCGCCCTATCTCCCGAAGGACTCAGGGCGGCTAACAACAGTAAAAACAATACAAAAATTAAAAAAGAATTAAATAACAGCCCCAAAATAAATTAACTACACAGTTAATTATTTTCCTCTCCTTTTTATCACTAAAGATAAAGGTAAAGGTTCCCCCGCACATGCGTGCTAGTCGTTTCCAACTCTAGGGGCTGGTGCTCATCTCCTTTCAAAGCCGAAGAGCCAGCGCTTGTCCGAGGACGACTCCATGGTCATGTGGCCGGCATGACTAGATGCCAAAGGCGCACGGAACGCTGTTACCTTCCCACCGTAGTGGTCCCTATTTTTCTACTTGCATTTTTACGTGCTTTCGAACTGCTAGGTGGGCAGAAGCTGGGACGAGTAACAGGCGCTCACTCTTTTACGCGACACTCGGGATTTGACCTGCCAAACTGCCAACCATCTGATCGACAAGCTCAGCATCCCAACCCACTGAGCCATTGCGTCCCTTTTCTATCACTAATCATAACGAAAAGGAAAGCAAGATTGCTTGCAAATGAGTTGCACTTTCTGCCATCAGTCAAATGTAGAGCTACATGAACTTTTTCTCTTTAACACTTTCTTCTGGAAAGGAAAAAGAAAATAACTGAAAAAGAAATCCTGCAAACAGACAAGAGATTGTGTCAGCTTCCTATAAATTCCATGAATGAATCAAGGCCATTGCCCTAGAGAAGTTTAAGTGGTACTGAGTAGTACATATATTTTAGAAGAACAAGATAAAAAAATGTATATATAAATAACAAATTTAAAATAATATTCCAGAAATGCAAGTAGCATACTTCTGGGTTCAAATTAGTTTTATATTATAAATTATAAATAATTTATAATTTATATTATAAGTTGTAAATTATAGTGGGATCTATGGTAGCCTGGTTGAGATTAGGTGCATCCATTCAATTTAATTCAGTGTAGTTATAAATGTAATCCTCAGTTCTTCGTCTGCATTTTGCTGGGATATTAGGCAAAATTAATGAAAAAATTGGTTTCTTGCTATAAAGTAGTAGGGTTGTTTTTTAAATGAAACCTCCACATTTTGATGCATTATAACCTTTGTTGCTGTATTATGATGCTAAGCAACAAAAGACAACTTCAACTTCCTTGCAAGTATCCTGGACACATCTGGACACTTTTGGATATAAAATACCAGATTTAGTTTATTGTAACAAGTCATTTATTATGCTGTAAAGTTTGTGTGTAGCTGAGGAATGTCTTCTGATTTGAATTCCTATCAACAAATCAAGTCAAATAAAATAAGATCACAGACGCTTCCTCTAACTTCAGCAATGTTTTTTTTTTCTGACAATGGGTTGTTTTCTATACTGTAATAACATCCACATGGATGTGACAATACAAGAACAGCAACCACAGTGGTTTGCATTCAGGATTTAGCTATGTTTAAAGTTAATTCACTGAAATTGATGAAACTCAGGCATACAGTACAATACTATCCATCTTCACAAATAATTAGTACAATGAAACTAACTTCCAGGTAGGTAAATTTCACAGCCTTCTCTGGGTCAGTACTCTCAAGTCATGATAACTAGGAATCATGTGAGTTGCAGTCAAAGATATTTGGAAGGCAGTCCTACCTCAGAGAGGGATGTGATGATGATGATAATAATAATAGGAACAGAGACTTACCTAAATTCTGCCTATTTTATGGAATGATTCTAAATACAGCTGTATTTAGAAACAATCCTTTCTCATTTATCAAAGTTCTCCTCTGTCTACACGTGAGTGTGTATGCTGGCACAGAAGTTGTTAAATGCAGGCATATTTAAAATGTTTTCCTCCTCCAAAACAACTTTCTGATGAAATCATGACTTAGCATTAGATCACCTTCTCTTCATGCCTAGCCAAGTAATCTTGTCCTCTATTTATTGCCATGTGAGTAGCTCCTGCTGTCCCTTCTAATTCCCAGAAAAACAGATGGATATTTTCTGCTGAAGTCAAGACCTTTAACAATGGCATGGGCACAAGTTTCTCAGGAAACCTAGAAGTGACTTACAGGGAAAAGACAGGTGTGTGGTCTTCTGGGATCACTGTGGTTGAATTACATTTCAACAATCACATCACAGTAGATGAGTAATGACTAATTAGGACTACACTAGAAAGGGATGTTTTCTCCCGTGTATTTGACAAACCAAAAGTTGGTGTTTTCTTTAGGCTGTATTTGCTAGGGAAGAGAGAGAGGAGCCAGTGAAAGGGAAGGGGAGTTGGGTGTTATATTATTTTTCCCACAGTGTTCAGTTCTGACGTGTGTTTGGAATGTTGGGAAATTCAACATGGCTGATGCCAACCCTTTCCCACACTTTTAGAAAGAGGATTGGGAAGAGGAGGAAGAGAAAGGTCATGATTTAAATTGTTAAAAAATCAACTGAATCTTAATATCTTGAAATGTGCTTTTAAAAAAACATGTTTTGTTAAAACAACAATTCTCCCCCAAAATAAAACTCATGCAATTAAATGGTATCTTGTGTTCATTCTGGAGGAGATAATTAGGGATTAGCAGTGCAATTTTATGCTTCTCCAATCAGAAAGTAGGTCTATTGAATTTGATGAGATTTATTTTCAAGCAAACTTGCTGAAGAATTAGTAAAATGTGTCATTGAAACAAGGTTGAGAAAAAAAACATATTTCGGGCAAACCTATGTCTTTAAACTGCTGGACTAATCTTCCACTTTGGGTCTGCCATCAAATCAGCGTTTTCTCTACTCCTATCATACACAAAAAACATGCATACTGTTTGCAAGCCGAAGTAGTAACTCTGAATTTATGAACAATAATATCTCTTCTGCAAAAATTATAGTATCTGGGGATGAAACCATGTAATGGTAGAACTTCACTTATGAAGAAAATAATAATAAAGTCTAGACAAAAGTAGGAAGCTTAGAGAGAAAGTAATGATTTAAGAACAAAACTCCTGCTAGGTTTGGAACCAAGGGCAGAATTACACTGACTGTACTGTTACAGTGACCAAAGGAGTGCTAATGGAAAGTAATGACTTTATTAAAGGTCTGTTCCTTTCTCTGTGAATTCCAGAAGTGCTTTTTTCATAAGGCAACTGGACTTTCTTGTTTCTCTTTGAAGACATTTCACTCCTCATCCAAGAAGCTTCTTCAGCTCTGATTGGAGGGTGCCACGTGGAAAAAAAAGTACTTTGGGGACAACCATGACCTGGATGACTATCTCCATAGACTTTTTCTGTGAAGTAGGCCATGAACTGTTGGAATTAGCTGTATGGAAATTAAACACTACAGCCAAGAACAGGTAGCTCTTGACTTGCAACAGTTCATTTAATGATGGTTACAACATCATTGAAAGATGACACTTATGACACTTCTTCACACTTATGACTGTTGCAGCATCCTCATGGTCATGAGATCAAAATTGAGACACTTGCCAACTTACTCATCTTTATGATGGTTGCAGTGTCCCTTTTGCAACCTTCTGACAAGCAAAGTCAATGGGGAAGCCAAATTCACTTAACAACTACAATGATTCACTTAACAACTGTGGCAAGAAAAGTCATAGAGTCAAGACTCACTTAACAAGTGTCTCACTTTACAACAGAAATTTTGGGCTTCGAATGGACACTAAATGAATTGTTGTAAGTTGAGGATTACCTGTATCTGAAATCAGTGGATTTGTAAGAAGATTGCACTATGTTTTTTACTACTGAATTGCAATCAAGGAATCCATGATCAAATTGAGCAGGAAGGAGGCAGGAGGTCCACACAGCTTTCTTTCCAAGGGAATGCACTATGTGAATATTGTTCTGTAAGGAGGGCTCTTGCAAAGGAAGAACAAACTTGAGTAGCATTTATATTTTAATAAAATTTGCAGAGCTAAAGCATTATGAAGTGTGCAGAGACCAGCTACATTTCGACCAAAGAATACCGTGCTAACTTACTTCTGGTTCCAAATAAGGATTGAGGAGAAAAATACCCATCTAGTCCTTCTTTGCCATGTCTGAAGCTTCAAATAAATATTTTGTACATTTCTTACTGCCTTATTGGTTTTCTCCACACCTCCACACCAGTCCCAAAAAAGTTCTACCACAAGTGAAGCAGTTGCACCAAGGTTTTTAGGATTTGAGTGGCTTTGAAGTTGAATGATTAAGAGCATGACTGAGGTCAGCTCCCACCCTCCTGACCTTCCATAAGAGCTTAAAGACCTGGCTCTGCCAGTTGACTTGGAGGAGCGTCACAGTGGAGATGGTTCCCATCTCTACACACACACAAACACACACACACACACTGCTTAGCCTACTCCCTCCCTTCCCTTCTTTTAATTAGAGTTGATATTTTGTATTTTTATAGTATTTTATTTGTGTTATGTGTATGTTTTGTATAGCTTTATTCTTTTTAACATTGTAAGCCACCTGTGCTAAAATGCCACCTGTGCTAAAATGGGTGGACAACAAATTTAATAAATAAATTATAGTCAAGAATATCCAGCGAGTGGGACACTTGGACACAACAGCAAAATTTTTGTTCGGTTGACCATATGTCATATTTGGGGATATTTTCTGCATATCAGATAAAGTCATGACATCATGAGGATTTTGCTTCCCTTGTAATTCAACTTGCTCATTTACTTAAGCTATCTGGAACATTTGTTCTATACATATTTTTATCTGATGTCTTGTCCCTGTGATCATTCTACACTACTCTCTAGATTGAAGCTTGATTGTTCAGTCTATTATTCTGTACCAGATACCTCTTTTGATCCACTTAACTTCTATAGTGGATTTTCCCCCCAGTGTTTACTGAGAAAAGGAACTCCATGCTGGCACTGACACTTGAATCCAGATGTTTTGCTTGGACTCAATACTCCATTTTTCTTTCTGTTTGATCAGGATGTTGCTTGTTTCCTTGGAATTCAAACAGATGTAACTACTCTAGAAAAAAGAAAGCCTTAAGCATTTTCACCTTGTTCACTGCCATATACATTTTCTTCATCTCAACATCATAATAGCCTGGAGTCTGCCAGCATTTCCATTTCATGGCTCAAAAAAAAAATCAAGTGACAAAATTCATTCTTGGTTTCTGAAGCCAGGACCGATCAGAAAGCTTTTATCCTCATTTCCTCATATCTGCCCTCCAAGTAATTTTGGCTCCCTGTAAAAGCCTGTAAAATATTCCCATTTAAAATAAATGCAGTCTTTCAGATTACATGAGCAGAAGATCAAGCTGGGGCTTGAATAGATTTCCCATTACCCAAACTTTTAAAAAGTGATACTACAAACATTATGCATTTAGCTAAAAATGTAAAGAATGGAAATATTAAAACAGCATTATATGAACAGACAGTGGAAAGAGAATGTTTTGAAAAGATCAGATCTGCACATGTTCAAAGAGGTTTTTCACTTGCAAACTGTGACATTCAGCTTATGAAAATGTAAGATTTGGAAGGCTGAGGAGGAAGAAAGGAGGAAGATTAATAGTGAGGGAAGAGGAGAATTTGGGAAAACATTACTTGCAAGGAAGAAATAATTTTTAGTTCTAAATAGGCTATGCTGGTGGGAATTCTAGGCATTGTAATCATAATCATAATATTAAAGTTAGAAGGAACCTTGGAGGTCATCTAGTCCAACCCCCTGCTCAGGCAAGAAACTCTATACCAGTGATGGCGAACCTTTTAGAGACCAAGTGCCCAAACTACAACCCAAAACCCACTTATGTATCGTCGGGTGCTGGGTGGGTGTGGCCCATTGGGTGGGTGTGGCCCATTGGGTGGGTGTGGCCCATTGGGTGGGCGTGGCCCATTGGGTGGGCATGGCTAAAGAAGTAATGGCAGACTGGTTGGGACTAAAAAGTTCAATCAATCAATTCCAACTTTGCAAAATCTTTTTTTTTTCCTGTGAGAAGTTGAAATTGATTGATTGATAGATTGAATTTTTTTTTGCACACAGCGGTGGAGGCCTAAAGTGAAAAGGTTTTATAAAACCCAGCTGAAGGCCTAGGACTGGGGCAACGGTAAACATGCCCACAGAAAGGGCTCTGCTATTCTCCAAAGTGCCAAGGCAGGACAAGAAGCAACGGATGAAAACTAAACAAAGAGAGAAGCAACCTAGAACTAAGGAGAAACTTCCTGTTAGAACAATTAACCAGTGGAACAACCTGCCTCCAGAAGCTGTGAATGCTCCAACACTGGTATAGGGCCGTGGGAACCAAGGTCATCGGCTGCTTCTGAGACTAGGGACTGGGCATTGCATAAAAAAGCCCACCGAATAATCACATTGGGGAATGTAGTTGCTTGGATAGCTTTTATAGGTGGGACATTTAACTTTGTATTGGAAAGTTTTTACTTGTGTATCCAGACTTGGTTTCACTCTTGACTGTGCCAATACTTTGTAACTAATAAACATGTTCTTTGAAGAATTTACAAGCCTTGGAGTTCTGCTTTATTCATCTCTGTCTGTCAGAACCATGACAATATGACTGGGAAATTCCATCTGTAATTTAGATGGGAAGTGAAGCAATATTCCAGAATAAGGCAATACCTAATAAGCATCAGCAAAAATTGAATTTTGCAGAATTTGTATCTTTCACTTCTGTCTCCTATCTTATCAAGAAACTTTTTAATAAATTATGCTAATAATCACTCTACTTCCTCATGAAGGAAGCACAAGTTGCATGCTACAGAAAATGAACTTTACCAGTCTAAAAGCTAAATAACCTTTGAGAATGAATTTATATTTAATTGATGGTGGGTCTGGTAGTCCTTGTAGCAGAAAGGGGCCAATCCAACCTTCTTCAAGGGCATGGATCTCAGTTTTGATCCAGTTCAAACTGTTGGTTTAATCTGAATTGTCAGATTGTTCTAGTTTGAGGATTTGAATTAATACAGAAAATATGGGTTTTATGGCTTCCAAATCATTACATCAGTTAGAACATAGAACAATAAAGCTGGAAGGGACCTTGGAGGTCTTCTAGTCCAACCCCTGCTCAAGCAGGAGACCCTATACCATTTCAGACAAATGGTTGTCCAATCTCTTTTTGAAAGCCTCCAGTGATGGAGCACCACAACTGATCTCTTTAATTCACCTTTCCAGCCACTGGGGCCAGCCTTGTCTTTTTTTAGTACTGCTAATTATATAAAAGTGCAACCTTAGATGTGAAAAATGTCTAAGGCAGAACCCAAAACTGCCTTAAACTGTACTTTTTTATTTGGGAGAATATGACTAGCTTACTTAGCTGTGACATAAGAGCACAATAGCTTCCAGTTCTGGTACTGGGATCAGCAGAAATGTGTAATTGCACAAAAGCTAGCACAATGCATTAGGGTCCACATGTGCCAAAAATAATACTTTCATTTTATTTCAAACGAACTTATGACTTGACTTATTCCAAAATTGTGCTTCGTTCCTGTTAAAATCCACTGACTGAAGAAGATAACAACAATTTTTGGACAGAAGTGCAGATTCTTTCTTCATCCTCCCAAGTGGAAAAATCCAGATAAGAGAATTGCTTTGATTTTATTCAGAAATGTTTCTTCCCCTCTCACTTGCATTTATGAGCTGTGGGGGAGACATTCCTCTCCAGGCATTGCACATAATTTAATTGTCATTTCCTCCTGGGGGTTATAAATTAGGCCATAAGAGCTGAGGCTTTAAATACTCAAAAAGTGTCTGTGAATCTAACTGGAATATGATCTATTATCCTAGCAGTGTGGTCAAATGTGCTTTAGAGAGTTCACAAAAACATGTTAAACCAACTTTCCTGAAATTAAACCAGTAGAAAGCCCCTTTATCTATGTGATATTCTTGATCAGGAGCCTTGGTAGTGAAGGTAGATATTTCCAGATAGATAGGTTACAATGAATGGCTAATTTCACTTTTATTCCTCCTTCCTTCAAGAAATATAGGCCAATACCCATTACAGAAGTAAAATATTTTAGCACAAAAGTAATGTAGGGTATTAATTCCTCAGGTATAGTGTTCAGACTGGACATCACTAGGAAACCATTATAGATAAATTAGTATTTCCCAACCATGGCTATTTAAAGATGTGTCGACTTTGACTCCCCAAAGTCTCCAGCCACCTGGTGAATTCTGGGAGTTGAAGTCCACACCTCTTCAAGTGGGCAAGGTTGGGAAACATTGAGCTAAGTGGAAACATTCATAGGTACACCAAGTGTCCCTGCTTCCAAAATTGCCCTACAAGAATGAAAACTGTTCCTTCACTTACCTCATCAATTCAGCTACAGCAGAGAAGAGCTAACCAGTGCTGCTTACCTGCTAAATTGATTTATGAACAGAATACCTGAACAGGCTATTTTTTTTCCTATCCATTTATTTTATCTGACAAAGCAGGCTCTATCCTTAGACATGTTATACCATAATAAATGGATGCCTTCTGATGACTAACGCATTTTTGAAGCTGAGAATACTTAGTAATCCTCATTTAAACAAAACCTCTCCCTCAACTATCCCCCACTAACCAGTCACTTCAGCGCAAAGGCTATTTGGCCCTGCTTTCATTGACCTCTGCCCTAGTGTAAACAATATGATTAATCAATGTAATGATGACTACACACTTTTCATTGGGTCATGCTTAGTTGGACCATACTTTTCATATCTGTGACCAATTTGGCCTGAGAGGTAACAATTGCTTTGCAATCAACAGAACTCCAGTTCAATCAAGGGCTAAGATTTGGTCTTCATGTTCAACAGAGCAACATGCAATGACTCCCATAGTCTGCTCATCTCAGCTATGTTTGATATGGAAACCACATGATTTCAATCTAATCACTTGGAGCACTGCCAGGTGAATCTTAAATCTCTGAACCCTTTCAAATCTGTTTGGATATCAGGATGCTATGAGCACAGAAGACGAGCCACAGACACTAGAAAACCATCATGCAAAATGTATCTCAGCCCACAGAATGAAAACAGGCACGAGAAGCATCTCAGAAGGGACCTACCCTAGTTTTCTGGAAAGTGAAAGTAAAGGAGGGGACAAGTGCTTTCAGACTTGCAAGATTCTGTTACTGTAACCTTACAATAAAGTTGGTGTGGTTGAAGATTTTCAGTCATCCTGGTAGAATGTCTGGAAGTTCAGTCATGGCAAGTGGACTTTCTTTCTTTCTTTCTTTCTTTCTTTCTTTCTTTCTTTCTTTCTTTCTTTCTTTCTTTCTTTCTTTCTTTCTTTCTTTCTTTTCCTTTCTTTTCTTTTCTTTTTTTTTCTTTTTTTTTCCTTTTCTTTTTTGGCTTGAAATGTTTCACTGTTTAAGTCTGAAGAAGCTACTTGGATCAGCAGCGAAACATCACAAACCAAAACAGAAAAGAAGTCCAGTTGCCAGGACACAGATAGACAGAGTTAACCAATCAGTGCTTGTCTATCAGTGAGTAACTTTGCACTTCATTCTATACCTCTCAGACAGTACCTCAACATCCATCCCCTTCCTTATTTACAAAAATAAAAAAGAATCAATTGCTAGTGTTTCCATGTTCCTGAACCACCAACACAGCAACTATCCATTCTGCATCTGTTCTGCATTTGTACTCCTTTAATGAATACTCAAATACTTTGGCCACCTAATGAGAAGGAAGGACTCACTGGAGAAGAGCCTAATGCTGGGAAAGGTTGAGGGCAAGAGAAGAAGGGGACGACAGAGAATGAGGTGGCTGGATGGAGTCACTGAAGCAGGAGGCGTGAGCTTAAAAGGACTCCAGAAGATGGTAGAGGACAGGAAGGCCTGGAGGAACGTTGTCCATGGGGTCACAATGAGTTGGACATGACTTCACAACTAACAAAAACAACAATGGATCATGTCCATGCCATCACTTTGCTCTAGAGCAGGGGTAGGCAGCCTCGGCTCTTTTATGACTCATGGACTTCAACTCCCAAGAGGTAAGAGAAGGGATCCCAGTTAGGGAGAATTCCCTCAAGAACAGGAGGTATGAATGTTCTGAAACAACATTTGTTACCTTGAAATGGAATGTTCTGTTCATAGATTCAGTATCATTGGCTTGGGGATACCTTAAAATCGGTCACTGCTGCAAGACCACTGTTATAAAACCTTTGAACCATGGGATAATCATCTCTTAAGAGTTTTAGGGCTGCCCCTTGGAAGATCTTTCTTCTCCCAGATAAAATGACAAGAGTAGGTTATTTCTGAAGTGGATTTCCTCTCTTTTTAATATTTCCAAAATCCTCAGAATTATTATTCGATTCTACTGACAAGGATCATTTCCTCACTGTCTTCCAGAGTTATCCAGCTAGAGTTGTGCCAAAATAAAAATAACAAGGACAGTTTTTATATCACTCGAGTGATAGCTGGTTGATGATGATGCTTCAAAGATGTTGGAAGTCATTAGTGGGGAAATTGCCAAGGACAGAAAGAGTGTTCCTTCTGCTTTATGTCAACATTATTTTTTTCATATGAATTACAATCACATCACAGTTATCTTTGCATCACCACTGAATTTTGACTTTCGGTATCTGCCTGATAAAAGTGTATTTTGCATATAGAAGAACAATTTATCTGTAGGACAGTTGCATATATCACGCTTTCCAAGTGTTCAGATAAAGATGTGCTTAGATTCCACCTATCTCCTATTAATTTTTTGTGTGACCCTTATCTCTCCATTAGTATACATTTTGAAGGCTCATTAGATATTTTTGAGGCATAAGGAAGGCAACTGGTTAGCCCTGAATCTTTCTTGTGGGACTACTACATCCCACATCACTGAGCAGCCAAATTTCAGCCAAACAATTACCAAAAATTGGTGGCATGGTTTCCTGATATTTAGAGGCAGTACATATCCAAAACTGTATCATCAAGCCTAAAATGGGAACTAATTTTAAAACTTTCTACAGACTGCTGTCTCAAAGAACATGGATATTTCTTAGTCCATTTTCTACCCACCCAAAACTGATCCCCTGCTATAGTGTAATATATTTTCTGCAAAGATAGACTAAATAGATCATTCTTCCTTGTATAAAGGAAGCTTAGTAGAGACTCAGCAGAGAGAGAGAATTAAATTTTGCAATCCCACCATGCTATTTTTTTTACAATACCAGTGCCACATCAGTACAATATCATTTCCTTCACGTGAAAAAAATCATACCTAATAAACCAAGTAGAAATTAAGTGTCATGTAAATTAAGGAATTAAACCTCAAGTTTCCATCTTAAAATTTGGGCCAATATTTGATTCCCAGACTAGATTCAGCAAACAATATTGATTCTCTTACAATGATTTAATAATAGTAATGTCCTACTATGAGGGCTTATTATGGTGACTGAGATTTTATATCAGGGATTCTATGTTAGGGCTTCAGACCTCTTGTGAACGTGAGCAGAGTACATCCTGTCTATTCACTACAGTAATTCCCTTTTTCCAGGCTTCAGCATAAGCTGGGAAAGAAAGATGATGCTATTTTAAGGAATCCAATTCAATTTTTAAAGCAGCAATGTATTTCTTTTTGAGGAGAAAATCTTTCAAAAGGCTTGTGTCAAAGCCTGAAAAAGGGGGGAATGGTCTAGTGAATAGCAGAGAGGTGACGTGCTGCCTTCAGATGAGGTCCAAAACTCATATTCTGCATTATTTCCAGAGCATCCATAGCCTTACTATGTGAAGAATGCCAAACAGTCAAAAAATATTAGTAATAGTGTATAATTACTACTGCTATTATATAATTATAAACTTCGGCTGGTTAACTATGTTGCTTAGCAAGCAAATGAAACTGCAGTAAGATGGGTTGCAAAGGTATTTTGTAAAAAGTAAATTAGTTATACCAATATTTCTCAACCTTGAAAACTTTAAGATGCATGCTGACTGGAGAATTCTGAAAGTTGAAGTCCACACATCTTAATGTTGCCATAGTTGAGAAACACTGAGCTAGACTAAGCCATTGGATACAAGACAGGCAGCAAATAAATTTTGAGGTGACTGTGTTGTTGGATTTGAGATGGACAGCAAATAAATTTGATGATAGATGGATAGATAGATAGATAGATAGATAGATAGATAGATAGATAGATAGATAGATAGATAGATAGATGAAAGATGCAGGCAGGCAGGCAGATAGACAGACAGACAGACAGATAGACAGGCAGACCAGAATTTCTAGGCTGCATTAACAGAGGGACAGAATCAAGATCACATGAGGTGTTAATACCATTTTATAATACCTTGGTAAGGCCACACTTGTAATACTACATCCAGTTTTGATCACCACTATGTAAAAAAGATGTTGAGATTCTGGAAAAAGTACAGAGAAGAGCAACAAAGATCAGAGGACTGGAGGCTAAAACATATAAAGAACAGTTGCTGGAATGGGTATGTCTAGTTTAGTGAAGAGAAGGACTAGGGCTGACATGATAGCAGTGTTCCAATATCTCAGGAGCTGCCACAAAGAAGAGGAAGTCAACCTATTTTCCAAAGCACCTGAAGGCAGGACAAGAAGCAACGGATGGAAACTAACCAAAAAGAGAAGCAACCTAGAATTAAGAAGAAATTTCTTGACAGTTAAAAAATTAATCAGTTGCCTCCAGAGGTTGTGGATGCTCCAACACTGGAAGTTTTTAAGAAGAGACTGGACAAGCATTTGTCTGAAATGATATAAGGTTTCCTGCCTGAGTAGAGCGTTGGACTAGAACACCTCCAAGTCACTTCCAACTCTTCTATTCCTATTCCCTATTCTACTCTATTCTAATTCTAAGTCTATGAAGAATGGGAGCAAAGGCTTATGCAAGAGGGAACAAATCCACTGAAATCAACCACAAGAGGTCCCTTCTAGTTCTAAGATTCTATGGTCACAATTTCAAACAGTAGGAGCTGGTGCTGTTTCTTCTCTTTGGTGGTATCTCAGATAGAATATCAAAATACTGAATGACAAAAATTTGGGAGGGTATGTAAAGAATATAGTTGGTATTAACTGGAGATTTTCCTTCACCTGGCCTCAGAGTGTAATAGAAAAACCTGGATGTTCCTCAAATCATTTAAATCTAATAACTGTACTTCCTTTCAGCAAGAACCATCTAACCTCCCACCCACCCCACCCCAAATTATCCCATGCCTTCAGGATGGAGGAAAAAAGTATAGCAAACCTATAGAAAAAATAGGGTAACCCTATAGCAAAAATTGTCAGGTACAGTTTGTCCAAATCTTCCTGTGATCCCAGAGGGCTAAGTATATATATTCAATTACTCACTGCTCATTTAATTATGTTTAATTAAGCTGAAAAGGTATAAACAGGAAGTGCAGCTGATTCTTAGAAAGGAAAATTACCACTGTGAAGGTAAGTTATAGCCCTGGGAACACTTATGTTCTTTTTATGTTTTGCAGGGATACAAGTGCTTTTTGTGCTCTCCTTGGGATATACTTCATACAGCACTCATAATTAACTACATTACCATAAAAAATTTAAAGCAATTCTGTGCCACCTTAAGGTTCTATGCATGCATAAGCACATAACATAAACTCAAAGACTTGCAGCAGAGCACAGATTTTGCAGACACATATTATCTAAATTTTGCTGTGTTTGAGCAAAAGGGTGTCAGAGGACTACATAATTATAACTATGAAGTTAACACTAGAAACCAGGAGGTGTTGAGTTCTAGTCCCATCTTAGACACAAAGCCAGCTGGGTGATCTTGGGCCAATCACTCTTTCTCAGCTCTAGGAAGCAAGCAATGGCAAATCACTTCTGAAATCTTGCCAGGAAAACTGCAGGCATTTGTCCAGGCAGTTGCCAGGAGTCAACACTTATTTGAAGGCATTAAAAAA
Source organism: Vipera berus (assembly GCF_964194415.1). Classification (NCBI taxonomy): domain Eukaryota; kingdom Metazoa; phylum Chordata; class Lepidosauria; order Squamata; family Viperidae; genus Vipera; species Vipera berus. Next base: position 20,423,488 of record NC_138204.1, on the reverse strand, counting down.
GCCAAAATATTTTATTTATACAGATTATCAGCCCTCATACTCAGCCACTTTCCCTCTGGCTTTTGCAAACTTTTTGTGAAGGTGTCATTGACCACCTTCCTGTTACATATTTTATCTGACCCAAATCCTCATTTCTTTGCATCAGAAATGTCCAATACCCTTTTTTCTCCCTGACAATCAGGAAGAAACCCCAGGATCATTTGCTTCCCAGTCTCATGTAATTAGAGTTGGCAACTTCAATTCTTCCTTACTAAATGGAGCCCAAAAGGTTTTGACATCATCTAAAAGGATGAGAGTGGCCCTAGTCTAGGTACAGATTGCTTTTTCAGAGTTGGGGATACACTTGTTTAAATATTTTTTCCTGTCTGCCAGGGCATCTATATGCATAGATTTCGTACAATCAACAGATCTGACAAACCTAAATGTTTGGCTTATTTTAAATTTATCTTCATGCACATTTCTTTTTAGATGTATATTATTGTACTTTCTTCTTAACTTCCCTGCAGTTGATGTAGCGTTCTCTCCATCCAATTTTCCTAGAGTACAACCCATGAAGGAGATGCTTTGTAAAAGTGTGATTAATGACTGAACTTCCATGCCTAAGGATGGATCGATTATGGACCTAATCTAACAATTGTACCACTATATCACATTGGAACTGGAGTTAAAGAAAACTAGACAACCCATGACCTGTTGAACCATTCTTTCCTTACCTAAGCTGAGAAACAGAATGATTACTAGGAGGCAAAACAGCAATGGGAGAGGGATCAATTTCCAATTTTCTGACCACTTCCCAAATTCTTTTTATTGTGTGAAGCTGGAAAAGAGCTTTGGAAACACAATTGGCTGACTGTGGCAACATGGTGGTGCTGAAGTAGACACAACTTTGCCAAATTTCAATGCCATTGGAATAATGGATCCCAGATTTTTTTAATGCATTTGTCAAGGTTCCGACTTGATGATCCCAACGAAGTAAGCACAGCTAAGACTTTCCAATCTCTAATGTAAAACTTTCTTGAATATACCATTTTGGCACAGATGAATAGAAAACCAGCTTTAGTTAATTGGCACCTAAATCAGTACAGTATATTAAAGTATAGAATCTCCCTCTGACCTATTAGTGCAGGTCACATTATGCACTGAAGTGTCCAACAATTGTTATGAGTGTGTGTTTCACTTCTCAGTAAACAGTTCTTGGATGACTTTGATTCTCACGGCTGCATTCCATTCTTCCCTCCCCCTGAGTCTGTAGGCAAGCTAAGAAGCAGTAATGGATGCAACAGCATAAGCATTCTTCGCAGCTTCACAGCATTCTTTAAGTTAACCCATTTGAGGTATGTTGATTCAAAAGTGGTTGCCCAATGATGTACCAATTCACCTGACTGAAGGTGACAAGAGAATTTTTGTAGTATATAGGTAGGAGCTTAGCTCATCTATTCTACAGTTACTGTTGGAAAAATTAGTAGGGAGGCCACCAAACTGGGGCTGAGATATACATGTTACCCAAGCCCTCCCTAATTATTTTCCACCTCCTTTATTTCAAGATTTCTTGGATGATCCAATGGCATAACTAAATAATTATATGCCATGGACTTAATTGTCTAATGGGAGAGGAGTTTTAAACAGTTATAAGTCTTACCAGGAATTAGGCACCATTTTCTCATAGAAATAATTATTTTAAAGTAAGTTGAGGAGGAGGAGGAGAAGGAGAAGGAGAAGGAGAAGGAGAAGGAGAAGGAGAAGGAGAAGGAGAAGGAGAAGGAGAAGGAGAAGGAGAAGGAGAAGGAGAAGGAGAAGGAGAAGAAGGCGGCTCTGTAAATGTATACATATTCAGATGCTTATTTGGATTATAAAAAAATAAAGTAGAAAAAGGAAAAAAATGTTCTTAGGAGCCTCAGAAAGCCCAGGTCATTCAAGGCATTGATATCATTCTGCTGTTCATTTGTTTCTCATCTAGGATGGCAGAGAGGAACAAGAAAAAAAGAGGTTCTGCTTTGCCTCCTCAGATATATATCTCTTATTCACTTTGTAAACATGCCGTATGTACCCATATTGTACTCACTCACATTCTCAGATCACTCAATATTTGTATCCTTATTGTTTAGCCCTTCGCTTTGCCTCTAAAATTTTTTAAAGAATTGATTAGTAGGAAAGAAGCATATTTTTCAAGCATTTATCTCCAAGGGATGATGACTGCAGAACGAATCACAACCAAATCATGCTGATAGCAGGAAGAGGACAAAGCCCAGAACTAGCCTTAGGCATTTAACTATCCCAAGCAAAAAAGATAAAACATTTTTGGTACATTCCCATCAGGTCATGTGGGAGGAAAACCCAGGACAAAGTATGCATATTTAACTTCATATAAGAGCGCCTCGGAGAGTTATGATGCCTGCTTAATCTGCTTGTTTACAAGATCATAAGCCAAGCACAGAAATCAGCATTCCAGGACACAATGCTAGTCCTGCAAACATTGCATGAAATTCCAAAATCATTTTTATTTTGTGCATAAAAATGTTTCCCTGCTCTCTGCTCAAAACTTTGTCATGTCATGTCCTAAAGAAGGATTGCCATATCTGGGCTGCAGAAATCCAGGCAGTAGATGGCAGCAAAGAGAAATTCTCGCTCTTGGCTTTCATCTAGTGCTCCTCTGGATTTTTTAGAGCTTATATTAGCCTGTCTTGCCAATATCATATGCAATTCTCAATCTGGGAAGAGCAGAGAGTGCTGGAAAAACCAATACAAGTAGTCCTCAACTTACAATAGTTCATTTAGTGACTTACAAGTTACAACAGCACTGAAAAAGTGTCTTATGACCATTTTTCACACTTATGACCGTCTCCCCATCACCATAGTCATATAGTTTACATTCAGATGCTTGACAGCTGGTTCATTTTATGTTAGTTGCAGTGTCCTGGGGTCATGTGACCACCTTTTGCAAGCTTCTGACAAGCAAAGTCAATGGAGAAGCCAGTCACTTAACAACTGCATTACTAATTTAACAACTGCAGTGATTCACTTAACAAATGTGGCAAGAAAAGTAAAAACATGGGGTAAAAGTCACCTAACAAATTTCTCACTTAGCAACATAAATTCTGGGCTCAATCGTAATTGTAAGTCGAGGATTACTTGTACAACCTTCAGATGGAATAAAGAAATCTTTCTATTGTTACCCTTACAATTGATTTATCAGATGTATTACTAGTCTAAATTCATACTGAAAAGGGTACAGATAATACATCTCCTGTATAGTCCTCCACAGATGCAGATCATCACCTAGGCTGGACTTGCCCAAATGGTATCTAAGAACAAACCGCAGCTATTTTTTTCTCAAGGCATAGACATCCTTCAAATTGCTGAATCGATGTCAATATATCCATTTTTATTCCATATCTCACAAATGAATGGCTACTTAATTGGAATGTTCATTTCAACCAAACTGCCTTTGAATCAAAGCTTCTCATAGCCTATTATTAAATAGGTAGATTTGCAGCTATGGTTGTGGATTTATCCTGGATTTTTCCAACAGTTAAAGAATTATAGAGCAGGAAAGAACTCCGGAGATGAGCTGAAGGTCTCTCTTCTTGCTTAGTGTAGGAGCTAGAGTGCACATTCCTGAAACAGGCAATCAGTTTTTGGAAGGGCCACGTGTGGCAAAGGGCCATAGGACGTGCAGCCCTGTCCCAAATTCATATGTTTCACCCACATAGGGTGAAAAGGCCTGAGTGAACAGAGAACAAAGCAGCATATTTATTCCTTGAATGTATACAAGGTATTTGTAGATGCACAATTTGTTCTGGATTAGGACTTTGACTTTTGTTTCAGATTTTTTTTTAATCTTCAGGACAATAAATAAGACAAAAAAAATCATGCAAAAGTTTTGCAGTGCTGAAAGCCATGTATATTGGATGTTGTCTGCAGCTGGTTCCACTTAGAAATGAGCAAAGTGGCTGAAGCTGAACCAAGAGCTGCTCTCTGAACTTCTGCCCACAAACATACATTTATATACACACACACACATACACACACACTCAGAGAGAGAGAGAGAAAACACAATGTAACACAACACAGCCAACCAACCTTTAGGGAGGTCTTTTTTGTTTCTTTCCATTATCTTCTTCCCACTTTACATATCAAAAGTTCTGGCAGAGACTAAAAGAAAACATGCCAAGAGAACAAAGTTTTCATGATATATTTTGCTGCTTAACTTTGCAGACTGGAGTCTGCAGACTAATGGGTGCCCAAGCTTGATTTGTGTTGCTTTTAAGATCATTTTAATCTGTTCTGTCTCCATGGTTTTATGGATGTTTTTTTTTTAGTTTTGTACTCCGCCCTGAGTCCATCTGCATTGGGTGGCTATAACTGATATAAATAAATAAAAGTTGTAGTTATTGGTTTTTTTAAAAAATAATAATAATAATCCAGCTATTCTAAGAAAAGTCTTGGAACACACTGTGATGTGAAGGTGCCCCTACTCTGGGGAAGTACAAGTAGTCCTCAGCTTATGACCACAACTGAGCCCCAAATTTCTGTTATTGAGACAATTTGCCCCACCGTATGGCCTTTCTTGCCACAGTTGTTAAGTGAATCCTTGCAGCTGATAAGTTGGTAACTCGGTGGTTAAGTAAATCTGGCTTCCTATTGCCTTTGCTTGTGAAAAGGTCGCAAAAGGGGATCACATGACCTTAGGCACACACTAATGGTCATAAATAAGAACCAGTTGCCAAGCATCTTAATTTTGATCACGTGATCGTGGGGATTCTGCAAAGGTCGTAACTGTGAAAAATGGTCATAAGTCACATTTTTCAGTGCCGTGGTAACTTTGAACGGTCACTAAATGAACTGTTGTAAGTCGAGGACTACCTATAATAGAAGACAGTTTCTGCCTTTACCAGCCAGTTCAGGAAAAATCAATCATGGTTAGGATATAGAAATAGCCTGCTGGAGATGTCAAATGATAGATGCAAAACGTATGTTCCATAATCTTGCATATACTCTTTTTTACACCAGAACTATAAAAACACTTGCTGAATTCTATTATTGTATAATAATATCATAATAATAACATGCAGTGGTGAGACCACGCTTGGAATACTGCATCCAGTTCTGGTCACCATGATACAAAAAAAGATGTTGAGACCTTAGAAAGAATGCAGAGAAGAACAACCAACACAAAGCTGCGCTGGCTGGGGAATTCTGGGAATTGAAGTTCTCATGTCTTAAAAGTTGCCAAAGTTGAGAAAGAAACACTGCTCAAAGCCTTTATGTCTATAGGCGTAATTTCTTATAATGAGGGCTAATGACTAAAACAACTCTTGTGACTGTAATGAACTATGTCCATTGTCCATTCAAAGTTCAGTCCAGGTCCACAAGGAGCTTCCAGCAGTTTTGAAGGAATGTAAGTCTGAGAATGTGTCCTGCGTGTCTTTCCGCATTTAATGTCATGACCGGGATGCCCTACGTACGGTCACTCACGCGCTCGTGACCTCTCGACTTGACTACTTGACTACTGCAACGCTCTCTACATGGGGCTACCCTTGAAGACCACTCGGAGGCTCCAACTGGTACAGAATGCAGCCGCGAGAGTTGTGTTGGGAGTTTCCCGACACTCCCATGTCACACCTCTGCTCCGCGAGCTGCATTGGCTTCCAGTTGTCTTCCGGGTGAGATTCAAGGTGTTAGTAATGACTTACAAAGCCCTACATGGCATGGGTCCGGAATACCTTGGGGAGCACCTGCGGCCGGCGTCAACTTCCCTCCGCCCAGTACGCTCCCACAGAGAGGGCCTCCTCAGGGTGCCACCGGTCAAAGAATGCCGACTGGTGGCCCCCAGGGGGAGGGCGTTCTCTGTGGGCGTGCCGGATTTATGGAACCATCTTCCGGTCGAGCTCCGGATGGCGCCTGATCTCCGCTCCTTCCGGCGCGATCTTAAAACCTACCTTTTTGAACAAGCTGGCCTGGCCTGATGGGATGGGGTTGGGTTTTATAAATTGATCTTAACTTTTTTATCTGTATTAATTTATTACGGGCATTGCTGTTTAATTACTTTTTAATTTTTGTATCTTGTTTTTTATTATGTATTGCCCTGTTCACCGCCCTGAGTCCTTCGGGAGAAGGGCGGTATACAAATTAAATTAATAAATAAAATAAATAAATAAACTTGCTCTTAATGTTCCAACTGTTGGGATGTTTCTCCAAAATTCTCATAGGTGATGTATGCCGTTCTTGCACACCTTTAAAAAACAACCAAGCATATATGTATATGTGCATGTGTTTCTATTTGTGTAAACGACAGTACCCTATGTTTAATTATACAATTCCCTCTCCAGCAGTCTCCTTGGCTTCCCACATTTCCATCAAATCCTAGATGGTCATCATAAGCAGACATTTTTTGGGGGGGAGGGGGTTCAGTTGTAGCTAGCTTTGTTGTTACTGGTCGTCCTGAAATGACCCGCCAATGGAACCAAAATATTCCCTCAAACCAGGCTTAGATCCTGTCAACCACAGTTTCTTGTATTTCTGCACTACATTGTTTGGACATTCTTTATTTAGTTCCTAGTTTGGTCTACAACTCTAAGATTTTCTAGTGGTCTCCCATTCATGAACGAATTGATCCTACCCCATTTAGCTTTTTGAAGTCAGCCAAACTCAGGTAGTTGCTAGTATCTGCTGTAAGATGCCAGTAAGATAAGGGTAGCCCAAAACACTGTAACCTATGTATTTGTGAAGGAAGACCTCTTGGACATAAAAGGGTGTGAGATCAATCAGTCACAGGAATTTTATCTTGTGTTGGGATAAGAGTGGGATGAAATTTCCACTCTTGGAAGTGGAAAAGAGTTTCATGTCATCACCCCAATAGTTGTCCTGCTTAATTTTTGCATTGCGGCCTTCTAAAATGCCCAAGATTGGGCTCCAAGACTATGGAGTATGCTTAATCCTTGTTGTAGAAGGGAGCAGTTGCCATCTTAATATGCAGGTGTTTGCCTGCAAAATTAGTTTCCCTTTTGACTTCTGCCCAATTTGCATACAACAGTCGCCCTTGATAGAAAGATGCTGCTTTAAATATGAATAATAAGTTTCCCTGGTCTATGGAGATTCTCAGGGACAATTTTCCATCCTACTAGTTCTAATTTATTTATTGCGGAACATCTCCCATGCCATTTGAGCTTGTTTAGAGTTTGGGATAGCATGTACAAATTGTTTTCTGTGGTAGAATTGGCCTTCTTGAATTGCCTTCCAAAAGAAATCCATTTGTCTCCTTGCATTAGGTATCTCTGGATGCTAAGTCTTATGAAATAGTGTTGACCAGTCCTGTTTTTAGGTGGAATGTTGCTATCCCACTCCTTTTTTAAAAAATGGGTTTGTACCATCTGGGTTTTATCATTTTTATAGTCATTTTGTATGGTCACATGAAGTACACTTACTAACTTAAGACTCTTGTTCCCAACTTTGGTAAACGGAATGAAATGAATTCAATGCTATGTTTAAAGTGCTTTTAACTAGGCTGCCCTCGAGCTGTGGATTTTCAGAATTGACCATTCAGCTTCTTTTAACAAGACAGCCATTTCTCTTAAAAGCAAAGGATAGCCTGTTTTCTTTTTTACCAGAGGAGGCTTTCTAACTTCTGCTTAAGCCAATTTGTGGGAATTTATTAAGAAAATTGTGTTGTGCACCCACATCACTGGGTTATCTTAGGCTGTGAACAGCAAATTCCATTCATAATCACCTTCAGTACAGAATTCTATGTTTTTTCTAAAATCTCTTCCTTTCCCCCACACATTATCATCTGCTTGCAGACTTTTCCCTGGCAGGTAAATACTATAAATGGAAGATAGGCCTTTAGTTCACAGTTAAATAATTATTCATTAGATTTGTATACCTAATTTCCCCCCCCCCCAAAGGCTAAAAGCAATATACATAGCAGTCTTTCTCCCACTAGTGGGAGAAGAAGTTGGGTTGAGAGATTGTCTTCGTCCAAAGTCATCCAGTCAGTTTCCAAGGCTGGGACTGGACTCTCCAGTCCAACATCTTGACTATTACTCCATTGTTAGGTTTTCTCTACACATCAGAGAAAAGATGCAAGAGTCAGAAGTAATTTTCTTCATGCTTGCTTCACTAGCTACAATGGGGTCTACAAGAATTCCAACATATACATGCAATCTAAGGCATAATACATAATCACAAGCATGACAAATCAATCAATAGGAATAAGAAACCAGGGCATTACATATATACTGGTGTTAATTTCTGGAAGATGATGCGTGTATTGAATTGGGCTTTTTGTGACTTCCATAAAATCTCTCCCACAGCTGTTACAATTTTTTTTTAAAAAAATTGTCATCTCATTAACTTACTTCCTATGCATTATACTTCCCACTAGAATATCTGTTTGTTTGCTTTCCTGTTAGCCACCTAGAATGCCTTCTGCAGAAAAAGGTAGGATATAAATTGAATAAATAGCAATAATGTAAATAATAAGCTATGGCGAGTGAGCTGGGAGATTGCAGGACTGGAGGCTCTGAAACTTTTTGAGAAGAAAAGATTCTAAGCACATTTTTTAATGCCTAAGAAGGCTTGGAAAGATTTCATTGAAGAATAATGATCTTAAATTTTAGGCAAACAAATATGAATTCAACATTGGCCAAACTAAGCTTGACCATGCAGCCAATGATTAAGGAAAGTTATAAGCTCCCCTTTGGTAGATATTTTCAAGGACAGGCTGAACACCAATGATTAGAGATGTTTTAATCTGGATTCTTCCACTGGCTGAATGTTAAATAGGTAAAAGGTAAAGGTTCCCCCGCACATGCATGCTAGTTGTTTCCAACTCTAGGGGCCGGTGCTCATCTCCATTTCAAAGCCGAAGAGCCAGCGCTTGTCCGAGGACGTCTCTGTGGTCACAATGGCCTATAAAAGGATGGGCAACCATCAACCTGTGATCTCATAAGCCATGCAGCAACATTTATACAGAGTATTATTGGAAAGGGTAGAGCTAACATTTTGATCTAGAGATTTCCACTTGAATGATTTCAAGGACTTCTAAAAACCCACAGTACAAAATTAGGCTGATTTTTAATTCTATAGGGTTAAGGCGGTTAATGTCTTTGATCCTTGCAAAGTCCTTAAAGCACAAACATCAGACAAAACATGAAAAGGAGTCACATTGTTACCACACCCAGTGATGCCACTGGCCACATGGTTTGTGCCTCTGGAAGGCATAAAGTATGACAAATTGCCAAAAGAATTTCAATGGTCCCTTCAAAGTGTATTATTTTATTACCTATAGAGCTGAAATACCCAGATTTCTTCTAAGTCACAATATCAACCTTAGAGTAAGCGTGAAATAAAAAAGATGGCTTTCGTTTCACCCTTGGACCTCTGTGTTTCCCGGGAATTGCCAAACTGTATTCTAGAAAATCTACTTTTTTTCTTTAACAATGTTTTAACAAAGAGGTCACAGCAAGTGGCAGCACCCAGTCTACCTCGCTTGAGCTCAGAAGCTAAGCAAAGTAATCTGGTTAGTATTTGTATGTGCAGTCTAGGAAGTCCAAAAAGCATATTGAAGAAGCCAGGAAACTGACATGAATACATTCGAGAGTTAAGTACAACATGAAGAATACTTTTTTTATTTTAATGCTGAAGGAGAATTACCATTGATGTCACTATGTTCCTATTCTTTCCACAATTACTTACATTGTCTCTCACATCCTTTGAAACCAGCACTTTACTAGTAGTGACCAGGGCAATGTAAAAAGACACAATATTGTTCAGTTTGTTTTAATTGCCTTTTTGTTTGAAAGAAGCAGCCCCTCTACTTCAGCATGTTGCCTCCAACAGAGAACAAACATTTGAAAAGTTCAAAAGCACATAATCCTAGCTGTTTGTCCATGCTAGAGCTGTGCTAGAATCCGATATTGATGAATTACTTTAGGGAGCCAGTTTGGTGCAGTGGTTAAAGATACTGGCTAGAAACTGGGAGACTGTGGATTCTTGCCCTGCCTTAAGCACAAAGCCACCTGGGTGACCTTGGGACAGTCATTCATTCTTAGCCCCAGGACGAACAAAACAAGGGGAAACCAATTTGGAAAATGCGGTCAGAAAAACTGCACAGACACATCCAGGTAATCACCAAGAATCAAGATTGACTCAAAGATATACAAATACAAAGGTTTATTGTACCTTTATCTACAATTTCATAAATGACAGGTAGTCTTTATTTAGTAACCACATTTGGGACTGGCAACTCAGATGTTAAGCAAAGCAGTTGCTAAATGAAACTGTGATTGTGCTTACGATCTTATTCCAGCTTTCCTTTGCTTTACAGACCTGCAAAAGTCATAAATGAGGCAGTTGTTAATCAAGGACTACCTGTAATGCTAGTTGATTGTAAATAATATCCAGAACTTTTTTATTTGATTGATTGATATCCCACTTTTCCTCTGACAGTTGGCTTACATAAGGATATCCCTTCATTTTTTCCCCATAACAGCCACCTTGTAAAATACTTTAGGCTACGATAGACATCCCAAAGATGCTTTTTTCACGATGCAACTGGACTTCTTTTTTGTTTTTCTTTGAAGACATTTCACTTCTCATCCAAGAACCTTCTTCAGTTATGACTGGATGGAAGGATTTATACTCCTTTCAGACAGCTGGCCATAAATGAGAGCTGAAGAAGCTTCTTGCATGAGAAGCAAAACATCTTCAAAGAAAAATAAGAAAGTCCAGTTGCCTTGTGAAAAAGCATCTTTGGGATAACTATGACCTGGATTACTGAGAATCTCCATAGATGTTATGATAGACAGATTGGCCCAAAGTCAACATGGAGCTTCTACATCTTAGAATGAACTTGAATCTGAGTTTCCTTATTCCTAAACCAACATTTTAAGCACACACACACACACCCAGGCTGATACTATATTCACCCTCTGACATTTATTTGCTATATGTTGAAATCTAACTGATCAAATTAATGAAATTCTCCATGGGCAGAAAGATTGTTGGGGCAGTTTACATTCTAAAGGTCAACTTTGAGCCAAGTCTTTGTCTGTGTGTTCATATCACAGTAATTAGTCTTGTTTTGTCTGCAGAAATAATTCCTTTCGCTTATTTTGGAAGCTTGTGCTAATCAATTCAATTGATATTCCAGGGAATGGGGGGGGAAATGGGGAGGATGGCTCTCAGCATGCTGTGCAAAACACAATGCAGCCTCCAAGAAGTTCAGAACCATGAAACAGAGAACACCCGTAAAGAAGGCAGTTACACTCTTGTAGCTATTTCAAGAGAAGGCAGTTTGCTGGGAAGTATGATCCTGCAGACCTCACTGGTAATTTTAGAAGCCTCTATGGTTCTGTCAATGTTTTTCTTTTCTTAAAAAAGCAGGGAGGGGGGAGACTATTTCTGAGGTTTTTAGAAATGTAAGGGTTTTTTTTTAATGAATGCATTTACATATGAGTTACATCAGGCACTGGTTTTTCTTCCCTTCAAAAATTTTATTTAGGACATTCTTATTCTTCCTTTGTATACTTCCAGAGAGTGTAAGCAGATGTCCTGCAAGATAATACCTATCTCCCCCTCAATTCGTTAATACTGACAAGATGAAGAGTCATTGGTTCATGAAGGCATCCACTACCATCTGAATTGAAATCCACATTCATTCATACATTCCTTCCCAGCAACATTTTTTGACCAAGAGCCAGATACCACTTGACGTCACTGTGCTAACTGAGAACATAATGTCCTGGCAGAAGGACCAGGTTTTACTAAGAAGAGACACTGTTCACCATTGGAACATATTAAAGGAATTAATAGCAAGAGTGAGGATTAAGAGAAGGGGATGCTAACGAAACAGACTGAAAATGCTACCCATAGAACTTGCGCGGTTAAAAATCTTTCTATATGACTCCTTCTTCACTTTCCATATTAAGGAAACTCAAAGAGGCTACGTGAAGCCACTGCACATTTGATTAAGTACTGAAGCAAACAGGCATAACAATAACATTTCTTGTGTACTTAAAGATTTGTGCTAGTCCCATTTCCCTCCCCCCCCAGTACTTGTTGTATTTACTAATCAATTCCCCTTCATGGATTACTGCCTTGTCATGGCAAAGGGGCTTGCATAATTCAATAAAGCTATGAGCTATGCCATGCAAGTTTGGCCTTGGAGTACAAGATGAAGCAGGGCACAGACTGATATAATTTTGTCAAGAGAATACAATAGTCATAACAAACACTCTTTTCCAACAGCCCAAGAGATGGCTGTACACATGGACATCACCAGACGGTCACCACAGAAATCAGATTGACTATGTGCTCTGTAGCTAAAGATGGAAAAGCTCTTATACAGTCAGTAAAAACAAGACCAGGAGCTGACTGTGGCTCAGACCATGAGCTTCTCGTTGCAAAATTTAGGCTTAAATTGAAGAAAGTAGGGGAAAACACTAGGCCACTCAGGTACGAACTAAATCATATCCCTGAGGAATATACAGTAGAGGTGACAAATAGATTTAAGGAATTAGATCTGATAGACAGAGTGCCTGAAGAACTATGGAAAGAGGTTCGCAACATTGTACAACAGGTAGCAACTAAAACCATCCCAAAGAAAAAGAAATGCAAGAAAGCAAAATGGCTGTCTGAGGAAGCTTTGCAAATAGCTGAAGAAAGAAGGGAAGTGAAAAGCAAGGGAGAAAAAGAAAGATACGCCCAATTGAATGCAGAATTCCAGAGAAGAGCTAGAAGAGATAAGAATGCCTTCTTAAATGAACAGTGCAAAGAAATAGAAGAAAACAATAGAATAGGGAGGACCAGAGATCTTTTCAAGAAAATAGGAGAGATGAAGGGAACATTTCATGCAAAAATGGGCACGATAAAGGACCAAAATGGCAGGGACCGAACAGAGGCAGAAGAGATTAAGAAGAGATGGCAAAATTACACAGAAGAACTATACAAGAATGAGCTTAACGTCCCTGATAATCACAACGAGTTGGTCACTGACCTCGAGCCAGACATCGTAGAATGTGAAGTGAAGTGGGCCTTAGAAAAGCTGAGCAACAACAAAGCTAGTGGAGGTGACAGTATTCCAGCTGAGCTATTCAAAATCTTAAAAGACGATGCAGTAAAAGTTCTACACTCAATTTGCCAGCAAATTTGGAAAACTCAACAGTGGCTACAGGATTCAAAAAGGTCAGTTTACATTCCAATTCCAAAGAAAAGCAATGCCAAAAAATGTTCAAACTATCGCACCATTGCACTCATTTCACATGCTAGTAAAGTTATGCTTAAAATCCTACAAGCTAGACTCCAGCAGTATGTGGATTGAGAACTACCAGAAGTACAGGCAGGATTTCGAAGAGGCAGAGGAACTAAAGATCAAATTGCCAACATACGCTGGATCATAGAGAAAGCTAGGGAGTTCCAGAAAAACATCTACTTCTGCTTCATTGACTATGCTAAAGCCTTTGATTGTGTGGATCACAACAAATTGTGGCAAGTTCTTAAAGAGATGGGAGTACCAGACTATCTTATTTGTCTCTTGAGAAACCTATATGCGGGTCAAGAAGCAACAGTGAGAACTGGACACGGAACCACTGATTGGTTCAAAATCAGGAAAGGAGTCCGGCAAGGCTGTTGCCCTGCCTATTTAACTTCTATGCAGAGCACATCATGAGAAAGGCAGGGCTAGATGAATCAAAAGTTGGAATTAAGATTGTCGAGAGAAATATCAACAACCTAAGATATGCAGATGATACCACTCTAATGGCAGAAAATGAAGAGGAACTAAAGAGCCTCTTGATGCAGGTGAAGAAGAAGAGTGCAAAAGTTGGCTTGAAATTCAACATTAAGAAAACCAAGAAAACCAAAATCCATGTCATAAGCCATTTTTGCAATTTCAGAGTCTGTGTAAGAGAGGGGATGGCAGGCAAATTCTGGTTGAATTATCAGTCTGGTTGAAAAGAATGCAGTACAACATCATAATAACTAAGATGAAAAGGATATGGCAATCCTATTTTTAAGGATAAACACAAGAAACACAGTGCCCTGAAGACACATATCAATATTTGTTGTTGTTGTTGTTCTGGTCAGTCATGTCCGATTCTCAAAGACTACTTCAACATGTCCCTGCAGTTTTCTCAGCAAGATTTTTCAGCAGTGTTTGCCACTGCTTTCTTAAGTATGAGAGAAAATGACTAGCCCAAGGTCACCTAGCTGGCTTTGTGCCTAAGGTGGGACTAGAACTCAGGTTCTCCAGGTTTCTAACCTGGCGCGTTAACCACTATATCAAATTGACTCTTATCTACATCTATTCATGTGCAATTTCACATTAATATAATATACATTCTCATACTGAGATAGTTATCTAGTTTGTTTATGAAGATAGGGATACCATAAAACATACAAACCTGGTTTTAAAGTTTCAGATGATATGGGTTCTAGAACACTACTAAATGGCAACAAAGGGATGGATGGATGGATGAATGAATGATTTGGTCACACGTGATTAAACACACAAGGAATTTGTCTCCAGTACAGAAGCTCTCAGTGTACATGCAAAGCAACAGAACAACAACAATAATAATAATACCAAATAAGAGGGGAGAGTAAAGAAGATAATAATAAGGATAATAACTCTTAACAAAAACCAGATTTTTGCAGGCCATTTTTGGTAGCCCTAGAAATGACTGGCATATATTGATTACATATTGATCATCCCTTGGCAACCTTCACCATTACATTACATACAGTACCGTACTTGTTAAAATGTTTCATTAATGTTCACTGATTCATATGCTGCCTTGTCCATTTAAAAAAGGGGATTTTGGGGGTAAGTGTTAACTGTGGACTGGATTAGCATCGTGGAGGCAGCCAATCAACACTGTTAATGCAAAGGTTTATTTTGTGTCAGAGCTACATATATTCTTTATTTCTGCACTTGAAAGCATATTTGGAAGGCTTGTTGCTCTGTTAAGAGTGGAGCCAGACAGGGTTTTCAACTGTTTTCCTTTCTTTTTTTTTCCTTCAGGAGATAAACTTTCTGTGTATCCAAGGCTTAACACACCTATTTTTCTTTCTGTCTTTTTTAATTGTTTCCTGCTAAAAATTGGCATGAGCTTGCACTACAGTTGGCAGTTTGCTGCCATATTTTGTCAACATGATGTTGGGGGAAGGGAGTTAAAACATGGTTTAATACAGATTGTGATACATTATTCAGATTTATACTAATCTGCACAGCCCTATAAAAAAACCTTTTTCTAGATGAGTATAAAGGCACCAATCTGCAATGAGGACTTACTTTGTTTTGCTGCTAATCCTGAAAAAAAAACCATATAATTTTTATTTAGATCTGATCCAAATTTTCAATAGGTTTTGTTTAAACATATTGTTGACAGCAAATTAAGTAGCTTTTTTTTAAAACAAAATTGAGGGCATAATGTAAATATGTATAAGAAAAAAATCACTTTTGTATCTGTGTTCTTGGTCTCATTTCAATCTACATTTTTTTGGCTAGTTTTGGGTATGTGCAGCTTTGCTAGTTTTAACCATTTATAACATAAAGGCTTCACATTTTCTTCCCATAAAATTGTTAGCTTGTCAACAACAGACTCCAGTTTGCAAAATGTGTTGCATACAGTCCGAATGAATTTCAGTTGCATGGATTAGCAAAAGACTTAAAAATAAAGGAAATATTTTTGTAGGTTATTGTGCATTACTGAGAGGAAGACACGGGGCCTGTTTATTTATTTATATTCCTTCAGCAGTTCCAACAATAGTCCTGTGCAGTTGTGGGATTCAAATATCTGAACAACTGGTTCTCTGTATGAATGCCGCTTCTGGAAGTCCATTCTGGGCCTGGGAAACAAAAAAGTAGCTACCGGTTCTGCCAAAGTGGTGCAAACCAGCTGAATCCCACCACTGATCCTGTGGTAGTAAGAGAAAAAGTGACTCAGTGAGCTTTTGAGCTGGAGATGGGCTAGACCCTGGATCTCTTGCTTCTAACCTTAAACTCCAAAACCTTAACTTATCTCTCAGGAGCTCAAAGCCCTCAACTTTGACTCATAGATGCTTCATTCGCCCTTCTATCAGGAAATATCCCCAAGATGTAACTTTCCTCTCATGACAAGCTTAAAGCTGAAGGAATATCTCTCCGAGGTTCTCTGATCCAATATATAAGTAGTTTTCTCCTGACATAAACAATGTTGCATGCATAATCATGTTGTATGCATGGTCTACGGGGATTATTTATTCCCTGTAGGGGAATCAGGGATTACTTATTATTTATTTATTTGTTAACTTTATATGCCACCCATCTAACCGCTAAATAGCAAACATGATGACATCTATGTATTTTCTTTGTTTCCCCTCCCTCCAATTGTTAAGTGTTGTTAGGGTCACGAACCTTTGTGATTCTTTAGCTTCAGAATACAGTATATTTGCATTGATTAGCCTTTCAAGTTAATGCCAGAAAAAAAAATCCTGCATTTTTCCTACCAATTTTCATTCAAATTGATGCAATAAATTTGCTTTAGAAATTATTTAAAAGGAGAATAGAATTTTACTGATATTTTTACAAATGGAGAAATGCAATATTTTTGTACTTAGGAGATAGCCAAGGAGTTTGTGAATATTCTGTCTTTCATCGTACAATTATATCTATGGTGATCTGCAATGTTCTGCCTTCCTGGGCTTCTATTACATCCAAGACATGATTAGAGTTTCAGTGGCAACACAACTGTAAACACTGAAGTGATGATACTGTTACTACTAAGAGGAAGTCCTGCCCTTCAAAAAGCATTTGACAGTTTCTTCTTCCCCTGTATATACTATTTATCCACTTTCCTGAACAGAACCTTGATATTGTGTGTAGAGTTCCATTTCAAACACATGATGCATTAAATCCTCTGACAGCCATCACTAAAAGTATTGTATATCATTATTATTGCTGTTGTTGATGATAATGATAATAACAATCGATATTGTTGCTGTCTTATTGTAAATACTACATAAATGATGACATATGCTGCCTCCTATGTAGGAAGCACTTTAACTGTTTAAGATGACAAGCTTTCCCGTTTCACAGGCTATCAGTTAACTATAAATTCTAGATTGATCCTCTTGATCAAAGCAGGAAAGTTCGGACAGGTAGGATAAACCAATGGCATACACAACTACAACATCAAACCATTATTCTATTCTCCTACAACAGCTGAGCTCACAAGTTTGGTTTTGCTCAGCATGTTATATGAATTAATCATTGTACTAATTAATAAACAGTGTATCAATAAACAATGACACTGTTTACCTTGCTGTGGGGAAGCAGAGTTATCAACAACCCAAGAAATGTATGTACACAGGCAGACCCAAGCATATGTCTGCAGTGTTCTTATCTGCAGTTCAAAGAAATAAATAGCCGTGCAAGAGAACAAGCTAAGATTTCTCAAGCTGATGTCATTATGACAGCACAAGCCAGCCTAGGCTTGTTTGCAGAAACATGACTAAGAGATTTCTGTTTCAGGAAAGGTTAAGTATCCCAAGACTCTTCCCGGATGAGGAAAGGCTGGCATAGAAGACTAACAAAGATGATAAAGGGTCAGGAGGCTAAATCTGTATGATGAGGAAGCTAGGAGTGTCTAGCCTATCAAATAAAAGGAAGGGGGGAGGGGACAAATATGATAACTGTCTTCCGTTATTTGAGGGGCTGTCACAAGAGCAGGGGATTGACTTATTTTCTAAAGCACCAGAGGGCAGGACAAGAAGTAATGGGTGGAAGCTTGTTAAAGTGAGATCCAACCTAGGAGAAATGTTCTGACAGTGAGAGCAATTAATCAATGAAATCGCTTGCCTCCCAGAGTTTTAGTTGCTTCATTACTGGAGGTTTTCAAAAATAGACTGGACAACCATTTGACCAGGGATTGTATAAGGCCTCCTGTCTTGAGCAGAGGGTTGATCTGGAAGATCTCCAGGGTCTCTTCCAGCTCTATGATTCTATGAATCTACGGTATTTAGTGTTTAGAACACATATAGTGCATAACCATTCAAAATTTCACAATCTCCACATAGGGCTGGGAACAACTGTTGTGAGAACTCCTGAGGAACATCTGCTTGTTAGTTCTGAGAAAGCAGAATTAGCTGGGCCCATAATCTAATTAGTGAGCTTTTTACACCTCTATAGTAAATCAGTACTTCTTAACCTTAGCTACTTTAAAGGCAAGTGGAGTACAACTCTCACAATTGCTGCCTGGAGAATTCTGGGAGTTGAAGTCCCTATGTTTTAACTTGTCATGGTTGAGAAACATTGCTCTGAATAGTAAAGAAAAATCTTGTTTGAGTCAAGCTTGACTCCTGGTGATTACACAGTCACACCCATATCTTTGCCATTGCCTTATTGCCTAAACATTTGCAAATTCCTAGTTTAGGCTATAGTACACAGCATAAGAAAATAACCTAATGTTATGACATTAGCTGGCATACATTTCTAAAGCACTTTAGAAGCCAGCTGAATCTTTTGAATTCCATGGAACAATACCTTCATTAATGTTAGTGTATTGTTCTGATTCAGATATTGCACAATTGTCTTTCATATGTAACTGTAGCTATCTCTCTTAGCTTTAGTGACAGCAATATTGCTAAGCACATTTGATTTGTGCTTAGATTGTAAGCCGCCCTGAGTCTTCGGAGAAGGGCGGGATATAAATGGGATTTTTTTAAAAAAATTGTTTGTTTATATTTAAAAGATTTGTATGGCTGCACATCTTACAGCACAACTCTAAGCATCTCACAGTCGTAGTAAAACTTTAAAAATCATAAGTGTAATACGCAATTAGCATCTGGTTTTTTTTATAATAAAATAGTTTTACAGAATATCTAGCTGTTCAAGTGGTCCACTCAGAATTTAGTAGGACTGTGCTCCAGATCTGGACAAATTCTGAATGTTAGGACAGTTCTGACAATTTGAAATAGACTGTACTGCACCCACTCAAGATGGCTTTAACCCATCCATTCTGAACCACAACCAGTGCTTTTTTTGTAAAAGAAAAAGGTGCCGGAACTCACAAATGTCATACAACCCACCTTGCCTACCCTACAAGGTTCCATCCCAAAGAGGTGCCGGAACTCCGTTCTGAGCGTTCAATGAGGAAAAAAGCCCTGACCACAACCATATGTGAAGCTCTGGCAGGCCGAAAAAAATGACCAAGCACCAGTTAAGAAAGAGAAGGAGGAGAAAACCTGTCTGCCATGGTAAGGAAGAAAAAAAAATCATATCTTCTTAGGCTTTTGGATCATTCTAAGTTGCCCATCACACACTTTGGACAATTTGAAATGTTATAGAAATAACATTTCTTGGCAGTTCAGAGCTTGCTGGAGAAATTGAGGAAAAATAGGGTAGGAATGTCTTCAGAGAGTGGCGAAAACAATTCTGGTTAGTGCTGCAGCAATGGCCTAACTAGCAATGCTACAGTGCAGAGACAAAAAGAAGCTTAGTCATGCCAGACTTAAACCAAGGGCTGTGACCTGATTTGAGTAACAGGAAGCGCTATCTCAAGACATATGGCTCAAAGTGGCATTTTGGGGAAATATAGGGAACTGTTCCATTCCTGTTCTTTAACCAGCTGAGACTGTAGTGCATACATAGACTTGAGAGGGTTGGTGACTGCATGAACCAGATTCAGGCTGGCAGTTCAGGGACCTTGGAGAGAAGTTGGATTCAGAAGGCCTGCTTGCTCTGTAGAGTCTGAGGTTCAACCAGTCTTTCCATTAAAGAATTTAAAAGAAAACACTCCTGTTTCTGTCCCTAAAGGCAATAGGATTTTTAATGTTAAAGGGAGAATCCTCCCAGTGAGAAAGAATCCCATTTTTTCCCAAACCTGCTTTTGATGTAGAGAATGATTTGGAACAGATTATCCCCAGACCAACTCAAGGCAGAGGGAGCTATTTCTGGAGACTTGGATTCAGCCTCAAAGGAGGTCAGATGCCTAGTGACTAGCATGTCCCCTGAATCTATTATGGAAAGATGTTTTGACTTTGTGAAATTCCCTGAAGCCAACATGTCTTTAGCAAAGCCACAAAAAAGAAAAGAAATGGCAGTGACATTCATTTCTGCAAGGTCTTCATCCTTTGGCTTACTTACAACTCTGGGGAAAAAATGGAATTAACTCAAACAAATGCCTCCCTAATCACTAGAGCAGTGGCCCCCAATCTCTGGGTGCCAGGGACCGGTTCCGTGAAGGACAGTGTTTCTGTGAACCAGGGAGGGCATGGTTTCATGCTCTGCCTGGATCCCACACATACACAGATGGACCTTGTGTGGTGCAGTTCCTGGCAGGCTGTGAACCGATACCAGTCCATGGCCTGGGGATTGGAGACTCCCACACTAGAGTAGGGAGAGGAGTGACAGCACTATCAGACTTATAAGGTTGATGTCAGCCATACTAGGTAAGCCAGAATCAATTCCACTGGAAGACTAAAATTGCTTTTATTGAGATAAATAATAATATAATCTTGCAAGTCTCAGTGTTATCACTTTGCTCTAGAGCAGGAGTAGGCAACCTTGGCTCTTTTATGACTTGTGGACTTCAACACCCAGAATTCCTGAGCCAGGCTGGCTCAGGAATTCTGGGAATTGAAGTCCATCAGTCATAAAAGAGCCAAGGTTGCCTACCCCTGCTCTAGACTATAAAAATGTTTCGGTCCCCTTTCTCTAGACAATAGTTGCATATTATCACACAAATCATTTACCTTACTGTCTCCAAGAAGGCCATATTGAGACCAGTTTATTCTTCAGAGCAAATGGGTGCATTTGATAGTAAGGATACCTTGCAGATAAGATTCATTTCTTGATTATATTTGTATTCCGTGTTGGTTGTATATTTATAGATTTGTAGTTCCTTCTTTCATGGATGGTAAACTGTTTTGAACTGAATTGGTGAAAGGAGCAGTATATACTTTAATAAATAAAAGAATAAATCTTCTTGAAATTGCCCAACCCCTGTTACTTATGGTTTTTCTTTTCCTAATTTCACTTAACCTTGGCAAATTAAGCAAAATTATTAAATATAAACACCTACCATCAATCTTCTTATAACAGCCATCGTCAGCCATTATTGCTATTGTTTTAAGATAATTTTACATTATAATTTATTTGTTACAGATATTAATTAATATCACCAGCATTATTACCATAAATTGTTCACACTGTTGCAGTTTGCTCCTTGGAAGCATTCCTAAGAAATTCATTTTTGAAATGTGTTATTTTCATGCACCTACAGGCAAACTCATGACATGGATGCTAAATATTACACATATTCAAATAAATACATAATTTATAGTTCAGAATTCACACTTCAGTAAATCAGGATAATCCCAATGAGGACAGTAAAATTACATCACAGAATTAATCTAAAGTACCGGTAGACTTGAATCTGTCATTACTAAATAATCCCTATTCTGCTGTAGCAATTGCATTACCTATTTCTTTCAGAAGCAATCCAAACTGCTAGTATTGACTAATATAATGTATGTCAGGGACAAAAAAAATTGAACTTCTCCAGATAATGTAGGATTACAATTTCCACCAGCCTGAACATTGTCTGGGCAAGCTATAATGGGAGCTGTGCCCAAAAGCATTTGTAAGGTCATTTCTCTCTTAAAATCTAAATGAATACAAAAGATATAGGAGCACAGTGGCTCACAAGGTTAGAATGTTGGGCTGACAATCTACAGGTTTGCCTTCGAGACCCACCTGCTGCCGTGGGGCAGGGTAAGCTACGGTCAAATGTTCCAGCTCTTGCAACCCAATGGTTCAAAAGTGGGTGACCACGAATAGATAAAAAGATATCACTTCAGTGGGCACCTTCAGAGGGGCACAAAAGGAGCCCCAAACTGGGTATCCCCCAAGCAACAGTGATTTACTGGCGAATCCTTTCACCACCAAAACATTTCAGTGCTTCCAACATGGAAATATAGTATAATACAAAAAACTAAAGTCTCGTTCAAGCTGAGCTTACTTTACTGGTGATCTCATGGACAGGTCCATGTAATATTTCTTAGCAAGCATGAGGAAGTCTTTGCCATTGGCTTTATTCCAGGAAGCTTTTTCAACCTCCCAGTCTAGTTGCCCTGATATTTCCTGGTTGTCTCCTATCCAAATGCTGACCCAGGTTGATTATGTGCTGCTACCTAACTGGGCATAAGAGAATCTTTCACCATACAGGTAGCCCTTGACTATAACTGTCTGGAACTTGTCACTAAGTAAAATGGTCATTAATTGAGTCACATTTGATTTTGTAATCTTTTTTTGATGTGGCCGTTAAGTGAATTTCCATGACCATTAAATCCTGTAAATAAGTGATTCCAGCTTCCCCCATTGATTTTGCTTGTCAAACATCATCTGGAATTATTACAAATGGCAATCATGTGACCCGAGAACACTGCAACCATTATAACTACATGCAAGTTGCCAAGTGCCTCAGTTTTGATCATGTGACCACACAGACCCTGCAACAATCGTTAAGTGTAAGGACCAATTGTGACATACTTTTTTCAGCACCACTGTAACTTCGAAATGTTGCTGAATGAATAGTTGTAAATCAAGGACTACCTGGATAATATTGGCTCTGCTTTGTCAAGACATCTGTCTACCTCAAACTGACATGCCAGGAATAATAATAAGCAGTTATGATAGATATTCTTTATTCTTTAGGAACAGTGTATCCTGTTTTGTTTTTTTGTTTTTTTAAAGGGGGTGGGAGACCCATAAATTATCACAAAAACCAATTGCTCTCATGTCTTTTAAAAATAAAAATAAAACAAAATTGGCAGCTATAGGACAGCTTGATCAGCTTTGGGACTAAAGAATTGCAGATGTTTAACCCATTCACCATCCATCAAAATAATCCCCTGAATGTACTGTTTTTATCAGTGGAAAATCTTCTCCTAAACTGAAAGTCCAGAGTAAGCTTTCTATCAGGATATTTGTTGCGAAAGGGTTAACATTCCCTTCTCCATTTTTCAATCCCAGTTCAGTCCTGTTATAGCAGCGAATCGCATTTTTCAAACAATGCAGAGTAATGGGAACCCTCAGTTACTTCCACATTAATTTTGGTCCTAACATTGACAAATAAGTCCATCCGAGACCCTCCTCGATTTACTTATAGCCCTTTATTTATATTTTATTTATAACATTTATTTACACAAGAAACTTCTGTTCTTGAGTGAAAAGACTGGCAGAAATCCGGAGGGCTTTGTGGGGCTGCAAAGAAAGGGTGGTGGCCACATGACTGAGCCATACGTAGATTTCCTATCCCAATCTATCCAAACAACTGCTCTCTTTATTTAATTTACAAAACAATGTTAGCCATGTTGATGTTTATGAAGAAGAAATATTTCAGGAAAGAAGAAATAGGGGAGACTTGATAGCTGTGTTCCAGTATCTGAGGGGCTGCCACAAGGCAGAAGGGGCCAGGTTGTTCACCAAAGCACTAGATGGAAGGACAAGAAACAACAGTTGGAAACTGACCAAAGAGAAAAGCAACCTGGAACTAAAGAGAAATTTCCTGACAGTGAGGACAATCAACCAGTGGAACAGCTTAGCCCCAGAAATCGTGGGTGCTTCATCACTGGAGATTTTTAAGAAGAGACTGGACATGTACCTGTCTGAGACGGTATAGGTTCTCCTGCTTGAGCAGGAGGCTGGACTAGAAGACCTCCAAGGTCCCTTCCAGCTCTGTTCTATTCTATTATTATTATTATTATTATTATTATTATTATTATTATTATTATTATTATTATTATTATTATTTAGATTTCTATACCGTCCTATTCCCGAAGGACTCTGTACTTATTCATATCAACATATATCTGCTTTGTTCTTCCTCCAAGGGATTTCTGATTAATATCAATCAAAATGATTCATTTATCTTAATCTCTGAGAGAAATGAGATGTTGCAATAGGTCATGCTCACATGTAGAGAAACCTTTCCTGATTTTCACACAGACCTTTTTTTTGGGAGGGGGGTGTATTTTTGTTTAGACAGCGGACATCCTGGGTGATATTTTCAGACATACTGACCACCAGGAGACACCACATGGCCGGTTCATTCTTTATTGGACCTCATCAGATGGGGGTAGCCAGATGTTATTTTGTTGGACTCAAACCCTCTATAAGGAATTGAAGTCATGCATCTTTGCCTTTTAGATTATTACATACATTATATCAGAATGCTATACAGATTGAATGGTATATAATCGATGTAAATACAATATAAATGTTAGAAGTACATTAATCACATATAATTATGTTGGGTTTCACAAGATGCAACACTAGACTAAAATGGCTTTGGGTATTTTTTTTTATAGGAAGCCCAATTATTGTCTTAACAAGTTGTATAATAATAAGATTTTTTGGGGGGTGGGGTAGTGTGCTATAGAAACATAGCAATTGCACCTTGTTACCTCAGGTTTAGGATTCAGTATATTGTGTGTGTTCACCCCTACAATCTAACAATATCTGTGGTAGCAATTAAAGAAACAAAAGCTAGTTAAGAGACCATAATTTTAATGTCACCACATTTTCAAGTTGCCACAGCTGAGAAACACTGGTAAGTGTGGCCAATCTAAGACCATATCCATATACAGCTTCCAAATTTCCTTTTCACACTGTAAGCAAAGGTGGCAACAGCGATAGCACCATTGCTTGTACAATATGACCTAAAATTCAGAGTGTGGTAGAGGCCCAGAACGCAAATAACATGTCTATATTTCAAAGCAATTTATCCCTTGTTCAAAAATGAACATACCTCCAAAATCTCATGCTTCACAGATTAAACTTTATTCAGACAATATGGCAAGCCCAACTTTACCATCTGCAAATTAGTTTCAAACCATGATTTGAGTCCTGTGGTTTTTGTGATTGTGATTTTATTACAAAAGCAGCTGGGGGGGGACCTCACTGTCCTCTATTAAATCAGAAGTGATAATCTTACATGGATCCCAAGCAAGCTTATTGAGAATACATCTGGAAACACAAATTAATATGTGTCCCCATATTATTTGAACTTAAAATTCTGCCTTTATACATATGTCACTGGTGTATTATGTATCATTGCTCAGGTGTGCAATTAGTATGATGAATAACTGTGTGATCTGCTGCAGAAGAAAGTTGTAAATGTTTTCTAAAGCAACCAGAGAATGACTGTAAGTATACCACTGAAAATACAAAAACACAGGACCAACATATATATTCTTAATGCTTGATGTGGGGGAAGGTGTGAATCTCTTTCCTCACCCAAGCAAAGGCAACTCATATGACAATGAAAACTGGAAAAAAAAATATACACACTAGTGGTTTATTCATTTTGACTGCCATGCAGCCCATCATTTTTTTAAAAATCCCATTTATATCCCGCCCTTCTCCGAAGACTCAGGGCGGCTTACAATTTAAGCACAAACCAATGTGCTTAGCAATAGCCTTCATTCTATGTATATGCCTGTTTATTAGGGCTTTCCCCCCCCCCAAGCGGCATTATTACAAAGTCAGCTTATTGCCCCCAACAATCTGGGTCCTCAATTTACCTACCTCGGAAGGATGGAAGGCTGAGTCAACCTTGAGCCTGGTGGGACTCGAACCTGCACTAATTGCAGGCAGCTGGTGTTACTTAAGGAGACATTAGCCCACTGCTCCACCAAGACTCCTTATCTTTTCCTGACTTGCTTGGTACAAGAGTTTTCATTCTTCTAGGAATGAACTTTTAGCACTTTGTCAGGGATTTGCTTGAAACATATAACTTTTCTGCAACACAAGCAGATTGACAGAACCAAGCTTCCTCTTTGAGTAGAGCTGTAAGATAACTTTTATTAACTTCTATTAAGCTGATTGAGAATATTATTTGAACTATTTTTTTTCTAGAGGCAAAGAAAGGCAGCCTTCAGACATGAATCTATGGTGTAGTCAGGGCTTTTTTTCTCATTGAACGCTCAGAACGGAGTTCTGGCACCTTTTTTGGATGGAACCTTGTAGGGCAAGCAAGGAGGGTTGTATAACATGTGTGAGTTCCGGCACCTTTTTCTTTTACAAAAAAAGCACTGGGTGTAGCTACATATCATTGCTCTTTTTTTTCCCTGTCTTCTTTCTTTTCCTTTACTTTATTCTCTCAAGAAACACACACTTTAATGTTTACACCAAGTTCCCTTTTAAGGTTTCAAATGTTTGCTATTTATTTGCACTGGTTTCCTGCACTTATCCTAGAATTCAAAATAAGGTGCATGGCATTTCTCCAATATTCTCCCACAGACAATGCATTAAGGTAGATTACTCTAGAGTACAGTGGTTCTCAGTGTCTAACCAAAGTCACCCAGTAAACTTTGAGTGGGAGCTAGGTCTCTCCAGTACTATTCCCACACTCTAATTTCATTGCAATGCTTTTCTACTATATCGGAAGAGGCTAGGAATTTCTACAGTTCTCTTACTGACTTTGACTGCCAAAAAGAGATGCTTGTGGGATTTTCTGCCTCAGGTGCCAAAGTAACTTGGCCACTATTTAGTGATATGGAACATGACAGGGAATTGATCATCTGCCACAGCAGTAAACAGTTCTGGGCTGGGTTGTCCTGAGAAATCAACATATCATTGGTTAATCAATATTCCTATCTTATAAAATTGGGACAAGAGCCACAGCCAATGGCCATGAGGCTGGTACATTCTGGTTTAGAAAGCTTTTCAAAATATGAGCCTCCTATTTATGTCACTTCAGAGATGACAAAGTTTGAACTTTGCACAGAACTTACGTCTGAGTCTGCCCTTGAGGGAGAGAAGAAGCATACAAACAGATAAGCTGATATCTTTCATTAGACAAACATTTGTGCAAGTGAAACAGTCTTCTGGCATTTGAATAGCAGAGGACTTTTTCGTCAGGCAGAATAATCATATTGTGGATCATCTGTAGGATGAGGTCATTTCCATGGGAGGAAGTCATGCTAATAGCTCAAACCACTTTAAGAAAGATGAAAGAGTTAAACATCATTAAAAAGTAGGAAGCAAAGGGTCTTCTTATCTGCAAAGTCATACATTGTTTAAAGCTGATTACAGTTACTTTTGACTGCATTGATATAGAAGTCAATGTTCCAAGTGAAAATTGTGTTAAGTAGTAAAGGTGTGGGTGGCAGTCAAGGTAGCCAAGCCTCCTTAAATCAGAAATCAAACTCTGGGAATTTTTAAGGTTAAATTTGAACCAGGAATCATGAGGACTCAGTCATAGCACCTGTTTTCAGGACCATACATCAGAGATGAAACAAAAAAAGAATAAACAAATGGAAAATAAGGATGATTGGGCCTGGAAAT
The DNA here is from genome assembly GCF_964194415.1 of Vipera berus. Lineage (NCBI taxonomy): Eukaryota > Metazoa > Chordata > Lepidosauria > Squamata > Viperidae > Vipera > Vipera berus. The sequence continues at coordinate 20,396,160 of NC_138204.1, read as the reverse complement.
TGAACCCTACCTTAAGAAGTTGATTGAACTGGTTATGTTTCATGTTCAGAAAAGGCATTGAAATACACGAAGAGGTGTGGATTCGTAGCTGGCTGACAGGCCGTACTCAGCGTGTGGTCCTTAGTGGAACTGCATCTACATGGAAGGAAGTGTGTAGTGGGGTGCCCCAGGGCTCTGTTCTGGGCCCAGTGCTATTCAAAATCTTCATCAACGATTTGGATGAGGGGATAGATGGGGAACTCATCAAATTTGCAGATGACACCAAGCTAGCAGGAATAGCCAATATTCCAGAAGATAGGCTTAAGATACAGGAGGATCTGGACAGACTCGAACACTGGGCACTATCTAACAAAATGAAATTCAATTGTGAAAAAAGTAAGGTTCTACATTTAGGCAGGAAAAATCAAATGCACAGGTATAGTATAGGTTGTACCTTGCTCAATAGTAGCAACTGTGAGAGAGATCTCGGAGTCCTAGTAGACAATCACTTAAATATGAGCCAGCAGTGTGCTGCAGCTGCCAAAAAAGCCAACACAGTGCAAGGCTGCATTAACAGAGGGATAGAATCAAGATCACGTGAAGTACTAATACCACTTTACAATGCCTTGGTAAGGTCACACCTGGAATACTGCATCCAGTTTTGGTCACCACGATGTAAAAAAGATGTCGAGACTCTAGAAAGAGTACAGAGAAGAGCAACAAAGATGATTGGGGGACTGGAGGCTAAAACATATAGGGAACGATTGCTGGAATTGGGTATTTGTAGTTTAATGAAGAGAAGGGTGAGGAGTGACATGATAGCAGTGTTCCAATATCTCAGGGGCTGCCACAAAGAAGAGGGAGTCAAGCTATTCTCCAAAGCACCTGAAAGCAGGACAAGAAGCAACGGATGGAAACTAGTCAAGGAGAGAAGCAACCTAGAACTAAGGAGAAACTTCCTGACAGTTAGAACAACTAACCAGTGGAACAACCTGCCTCCAGAAGTGGTGAATGCTCCAACACTGGAAGTTTTTAAGAAGAGACTGGCCAGCCATTTGTCTGAAATGGTATAGGGTTTCCTGCCTGAGCAGGGGGTTGGACTAGATGACCTCCAAGGTCCCTTCCAACTTCTTCTTCTTCTTCTTCTTCTTCTTCTTCTTCTTCTTCTTCTTCTTCTTCTTCTTCTTCTTCTTCTTCTTCTTCTTCTTCTTCTTCTTCTTCTTCTTCTTGTTGTTGTTGTTGTTGTTGTTATTATTATTATTATTATTATTATTATTATTATTATTATTATTATTATTATTATTATTATTATTATTATTATTATTATTATTATTATTATTATTATTATTATTATAGGAGGCTGTAATGGAAATATACATAAAGTCCATGTCACTCAAATGATTTGTAGCATCCTAATATGTGGAACAAAGCTTAAAGGTCTTAAGTTGCAAAAGGGCATGTCTAGATCAGTAGATATAAGCTCCAAGTAGATCTGTATTTATTAATTTTAAAAAAGAAGCATTGGGCAAATTTACTAAATTCCATTAGACATCATTTTTATCAACCAATCCATAATTCTTTTATGTTCCTTACCTAGGTAGATAGAAAGTCAGACAAATTTCAGGCATCATGCTAAGTATGATTTAAATTTATTTATTTTATTTATTTAGTTATATTTATATACCGCCCTATTCCCTGAGGACTCAGGGCGGTTTACAGGGAATTAAAAATCCAAAATACAAAAATTAAGAACCAAATTAAAAAATATTAAATTAACCCTGTAGTCAGTTAAAAAGAACCCCAAATTAAAAATTCCTCCTCAGTCTGGGCCCGAGAGCTCAAAGAGCCAGGTCTTCAGGCCCCGGCGGAATGATCGAAGGTCGGGGGCAGTTCTCAGCTCCACCGGCAGCTGGTTCCAGAGGGCAGGCGCTCCCACCGAGAAGGCCCTATCCCTGGGTGTCACCCGCCGGCAGTCTCTTACCGGCGGGACCCTGAGCAGACCCTCCCTGTGGGAGCGCACTGGGCGAAGGGCATTTGATGCCGGCAGCAGGTGTTCCCTCAGATATCCCGGACCCAGGCCATGTAGGGCTTTATAGGTGATAACCAGCACCTTGAATTTCACCCGGAGGGCAACCGGAAGCCAATGCAGCTCACGGAGTAGAGGTGTTACATGGGAGTATCGGGAAACCCCCATTACAACTCGCGCGGCCGCATTCTGCACCAGTTGAAGCCTCCGAGTGGTCTTCAAGGGCAGCCCCATGTAGAGAGCGTTACAGTAGTCCAAACGGGAGGTCACAAGCACATGAGTAACTGTGCGTAGGGCGTCTCGGTCCAGATAGGGACGCAACTGGCGCACCAGGCGAACCTGGGCAAAAGCCCCCCTGGTCACGGCTCCTATATGGTCTTCGAAATTGAGCCGTGAATCCAGGAGGACGCCCAAGTTGCGAGCCCTATCGACGGGGGGTAACACCTCACCCCCCATCATTAAGGATGGAATAACTTGGTTAACCCGAGATGCCGATATGCACAGCCACTCAGTCTTGGCGGGATTGAGACGAAGCCTGTTTCTCCCCATCCAGACCTGAACCGCCTCCAGGCACCGGGACATCACGGAGAGGGCATCACTGGGTTGGTTCGGGGTGGAAAGAAAAAGTTGGGTATCATCAGCGTACTGATGATACCCCACCCCAAAACCACGAATGATCTCGCCCAGCGGCTTCATATAGATGTTGAACAGGAGAGGCGAGAGAACCGACCCCTGAGGGACTCCACAAATGAGAGACCTCGGGGCGGATCTCTGCCCTCCTGTCAACACCGACTGCGAGCGGCCCTGGAGGTAGGAGGAGAACCACCGTAAAACGGTGCCTCCCACTCCCAGCCCCCTGAGACGCCGCAGTAAGATACCATGGTCGATGGTATCGAACGCCGCTGAGAGATCTAATAGGACCAGGACAGAGGAGCAACCCCTGTCCCTAGCCCTCCAGAGATCATTCACCAGCGCGACCAATGCAGTCTCCGTGCTGTGTCCGGGCCTGAAGCCCGATTGGTACGGGTCCAGATAATCAGTTTCCTCCAGGAACAGAGGGAGCTGATGCGCCACCACACTCTCAACAACCTTCGCCAGAAAGCGAAGGTTGGAGACTGGACGGTAGTTGTTTAAAACAGCCGGGTCCAAAGCAGGCTTCTTGAGAAGGGGTCTCACCACCGCCTCCTTCAAGGCGGCAGGAAAGACACCCTCCTTCAAGGAAGCAGTTATTACTGCATGGAACCAGCCTCGTGTTCCTTCCCGAGCCGCATAAGCTAGCCAGGAGGGGCACGGATCCAACAAACAGGTGGTGGTGCTCAGTCTCCCCATGATCCTGTCCACATCATCAGGGGAAACAGGGTCGAACTCATTCCAGATAACGTGCTCAAGACCGCCTGATTCCTCCACATTAGACTCTGCCCAGTCAGAGTCCAAGCCGGTCCGGATCCGAGCGATTTTGTCCGCCAGATGATGACTAAACTCCTCGGCTCGTCCCTGCAAGGGATCCTCTCTCACCTCCTGATTAAGGAGGGAGCGAGTCACCCTAAACAGGGCGGCCGGGCGATTATCTGCGGACGCGATAAGGGCGGCAAAGTAGTTAGACTTCGCCGTCCTTATCGCCGCAAGATAAGACCTTATAAAGGTTCTTAACTGCAATCGGTCGGATTCGGACCGGCTGGATCTCCAACCGCTCTCTAGACCTCGTCTCCGCCGCTTCATCTCCCGGAGCTCCACAGAGAACCATGGGGCCCAACGGGATCTGCGTCGGGTCAGAGGTCGCATGGGTACAACGCAGTCGAGTGCCCTGGTGGCTGCCGTTTCCCAGGCCTCCACCAGGGCATCGACTGGGCTGTGGGTAAGGGTGATAGGTATAGGCCCAAGCGCCCTTTGGAACCGATCTGGGTCCATTAGGCGCCTGGGGCGGAACCACTGGTTGGCATGACGGAAAACTAGCCTCAGGAGGTAATGGTCTGACCATGACAGAGGGGTGATGGACGGAGAACCCCCTCCCAGATCATCCAACCACTGTCCAGACAGAAACACCAGGTCAAGAGTGTGACCCCCCTCATGAGTCGGGCCCTCAATAACCTGGGTCAGGCCCATGGCTGTCATGGAAGCCATGAACTCCCGAGCTAACTCCGACGACCCTCCCAGTGATGGCAGGTTGAAGTCACCCAGGACTACGAGCCTGGGGAACTCCACCGCCAACCCTGAGAGGGTGTCGAGCAGCTCGGGCAGGGCTGTTGCCACACAGCTGGGCGCCAGGTATGTAAGCAACAAGCCCAACTGAACCCGAGGACCACACCTCAAGAGGAGGGTCTCACTCCCGGCCATCTGGACAATGGTGGCCTCCCGGGGACACAATGTCTCCCGAATAACCACTGCCACCCCACCACCCCTGCCCTGAGCCCGTGGCTGGTGCAGCACCCGGAAACCCGGCGGGCATAACTCGGTGAGAGGCACCCCTCCCTCCGAGCCCAGCCAGGTTTCCGTGATGCACGCTAGATCCACACATTCCTCCTCAATCCGATCACGGATGAGGGGAGCTTTATTAACTACGGATCTAGCGTTAAAATAGACCAGCCTGAGCTCAGGGGCCTGATCACCCTCATCCCCGGGTAAGAGGGTGCTAACCGGAGGGTCGGAGCGCGCCACCGCTCGAAGATAGCGGGGGCGCGATCCCAGATGTTGATATGACCCTCCTCGCAAACACCTGCTGCCATACCCTATCGCCGTGGGGATTCGATACCCCACCCCCACATTCCCAGCGCCAGCAGCCACCTCCCCCAACCCCGTCCCACCAGGACCTCTAACAGGACCAGACTGAGTGCCGGTTACAAGTTCCCTCCCCATCCCCCCCTCCCTCCCCCTCCCTAACCTCCTAAAATAACCGGCTAAAAATCTGATCAGGGGCCTCTTAGCGCGTCTTAACTCGAGGCCCCTATCCAAGCCCAACCACCTCTCGGAGTCCCAGAGCTTGGGCCCGTCATTAAGGGGAGTATGAAAACAGGCGACAGGTCGCGCCCATGAGGCAGGAACCGCCCTAAGGGCATACAAGTCCGCTTCGGAATAACGATGGATCATATAGCACTCAATTAGTCTCTTGGGGCCGATGTTGAAAATATGGCCAAAGGATTGTTCATTGATGGTACGAAGATGGAAAAAGAACAGGTCCAGTGGGCATATCTCTCAATCTGCAAAGCCATCTCAGGTCTCACCCGAGATGGAGTTCCAAGGGACAACCTCAGCCGTCCTCTCACTCCGGCTGAGGAGTCTAGCTGGAACAGAGAGAGAAAAGGGGAGTCCTAAGCCAGGCCCACCCCAACTGGTCTCCCACACCAGAGAGGTGGTCGCTGACCAGTCCAGAACCGTCCTCCCACCACGGTTCGGTCCCGTCCACACTGGATTATCCATAGGGGGATCTTAGTTCCCATCAGGTATGGAGCTAGCCGTAATGCCTGCCTGTCAACAAAAGAAGTAAGGAACAGGCAGGCCAGGCCTCTGTCAATCCTCACAACGCCAGCCCACACCGCCAGTCTGGGGGGGGGAGAACAAGACATTCTCTCTCCAATGTCCATCCACCAGTCCAAGCCATCCTTCAACGGCGGAAAGAAGTGATCCCAGCAGTCATGTTGGGTCCTGGAATTCACTAACATGTCCGCCGGGGCCGATGACCAGGCCCACAATCTGCAACCACCATCCGGGAGAAGAAGGAGGCTCCTCGCCACCAAAGAACGGTGTCGGTCAGCAGATGGTCGTAAAAAGGATCTCCATCCGGTGGGGTCGTCGCCGCTGCCCCTCCGACAAGCAGAGGGTATCCACGGCGAACAGGCAGAGGAAAGAAGGCAGGTGAGGCGTCCTGGGCTGCACGGCGCTGTAGAGGTGATTGACGCCATAACAGAGCTCAACAGGTCAGCAGAGATTGTCACTATAGCTGGCAGATTTGTACAATGCAAAGCTATAAACCATGGTTTATAAATTATCGTGTCTCTATCCACTATCTTACTAAGCCATCAGGAATGGTTTATAAAGTACAATGGCTCTGCATGCTTAAGCAGAACCTAATCAACCACATCAAGGCTTAGTGCTGTTTGAACTCCAATGCCGGCGTCAACTTCCCTCCGCCCAGTGCGCTCCCACAGAGAGGGCCTCCTAAGGGTGCCGCCATTCGGAGAATGCCGTCTGGTGGCTCCCAGGGGGAGGGCGTTCTCTGTGGGCGCTCCTGACCTATGGAACCGTTTACCGGTTGAGCTCCGGATGGCTCCCGACCTTCGCTCCTTCCGACGCGACCTAAAAACCTATCTGTTTGAGCAATCCGGTCTGTTCTGACGGGTTTTGTTTTAATTATTGTTTTAATGTAACTTATCTTCTGCATTTGGGCATTAGGGTTTAATTTGTTTTCAATTTCTGTATTTGTGCATTTTGATATTTATGTCACTGTTCACCGCCCTGAGTGCTTGGGGAGAAGGGCGGTATACAAATCAAATAAATAAATAAATAAGTGATGCCACCAATGGATAGCAGTGGGAGTCAGCAAGTTAGGGCTCGCAACTTGGGAGTCCTCCTAGATTCACGGCTTACCCTGGAAGATCATATAGTGGCCGTGACTAGGGGGGCTTTCGCCCAGGTTCGCCTGGTGCGCCAGTTGCGGCCCTATCTGAACCGGGATGCCCTGTGTACGGTCACTCATGCGCTCGTGACCTCTCGCCTTGACTACTGTAATGCTCTCTACATGGGGCTTCCCTTGAAGACCACTCGGAGGCTCCAACTGGTACAGAATGCGGCCGCGAGAGTTGTCTTGGGAGTTTCCCGGTACTCCCATGTTACACCTTTGCTCCGCGAGCTGCATTGGTTACCAGTTGTCTTCCGGGTGAGGTTCAAGGTTTTGGTTACGATCTTTAAGTCCCTACATGGCATGGGTCCGGGATACCTCAGGGACCACCTGCTGCCGGCATCAACTCCCCTCCGCCCTGTGCGTTCCCACAGAGAGGGCCTCCTCAGGGTGCCGCCAGTCAAGGAATGCCGACTGGTGGCCCCCAGGGGGAGGGCCTTCTCTGTGGGCGCTCCGGCATTATGGAACCAACTGCCGGTGGAGCTCCGGACGGCATCAGACCTCCGAACTTTCCGTCGTGGCCTGAAGACCCACCTATTTGAAATGGCTGGTCTGGCCTGACGGGGGATTATGGGTTTTAATTTGTCGTTTTAGATTTTTATTACTGTTTTAACTGGGCATGGGTTTAATCTTTTTTAATTTTTGTATTGTCTTTTTTATATATGCCCTGTGAACCGCCCTGAGTCCCTACCAAGGAGAAGGGCGGTATACAAATTAAATAAAACTTAAACTTAAACTTAAACTTAAATTCTTATTTCTGATACTTGCAAGTCATCCCTTGATGTCATCAACTGCTGACCAATTGTATCATCCATCACCTGATAGTTCCACTGCTGATCTAAGTAAGGTCTATCAAGCAGATGAGCATTCCTCCTGTTCTTCCCTGCCAGCACAAATTTTTCCCACTCTTAACACCTCCTTTTATTTTCAAGATTTATTTTTTAATTATTTAAAAAAATATTGAACCAAATTTTCTTGTTTTTTTTACTGTTTTTAAAAAGTAAAGAGATCAACAGTATTTAAATGTTAGCTGACTCCAGATTTTGTGTTCTACTCATGACAAATGCCAATCAAAAGAGAAATCAAGCAAGGTCTACTACATTCTTGGCTTTTAATGGGCGTCCTCCTGGATTCACGACTCAATTTTGAAGACCATATAGGAGCCGTGACCAGGGGGGCTTTTGCCCAGGTTCGCCTGGTGCGCCAGTTGCGACCCTATCTGGACCGAGATGCCCTACGCACAGTCACTCATGCGCTCGTGACCTCCCGTTTAGACTACTGCAACGCTCTCTACATGGGGCTGCCCTTGAGGACCACTCGGAGGCTTCAGCTGGTGCAGAATGCGGCCGCGCGAGTTGTGATGGGGGTTTCCCGATACTCCCATGTAACACCTCTACTCCGCGAGCTGCATTGGCTTCCGGTCGCCCTCTGGGTGAGATTCAAGGTGCTGGTGATGACCTATAAAGCCCTAAATGGCTTGGGTCCGGGATATCTGAGGGAACACCTGCTGCCGGCATCAAGTTCCCTTCGTCCAGTGCGCTCCCACAGGGAGGGTCTTCTCAGGGTGCCACCGGTAAGAGATTGCCGGCGGGTAACACCCGGGGATAGGGCCTTTTCAGTGGGGGCGCCTGCCCTTTGGAACCAGCTGCCAGTGGAGCTGAGGACTGCCCCCGACCTCCGTTCATTCCGCCGGGGCCTGAAGACCTGGCTCTTCGAGCTCTCTGGCCCAGGCTGAGGATTAATCTTATTTTAACTGGGGTTTTATTTATGCAGGGACAAATATAATTTTTTTTAAATTTGTTTTTAACTTTTGTATTTTGGTTTTTTAATTACCCTGTAAACCGCCCTGAGTCCTAAAATAAATAAATAAATAATGCCTCTTCGATTAGATCTTAACCACTTGATTAAACTGTTCCAATATCTTGTCTTTTCTTTTCACTCATCATAAACCAGATTCTTGGGCCAATAAACTTTCATTTCAAAAATGCAACAAAACAGTTTTGTACTGAGTGGTTTCTTTTCAGCAAAAACAGACCTGCAGGACCACTGCCAAAATTGGGGGAGGGAAAGAAATTAATTCTTTCTTGGCTGAGGGGTCCTTGGTGGTCTCTGCGCTTGCTTGTTTTCTTGCAGAGGTTTCATTGCCCAAACTAGGTAACATCATCAGTGCTGTCTGCTGTCAGTTTATATTTTGGTGGCTTGCCTGTCAGTGTTGGTGGGAGTGGTTTTAGAGTTTCTTTGATTGGGTTGTTTACTATTGGCTCTTTGGCAGTTTCTTGATTTGGGTATTGTTTACTTGATTGTTGGTCTGAAGTTAACCTTGGAGTTAATCTATGCTGATCTGGGTGCTGATTGCTGGTGGAGAGGTGCTTAGGTCTTTTTGTTCCCTTTTGGGATGGTTGATTGTCTCTTTTGCATAGTCTATAGCAGGGGTGTCAAACTGCCGGCCCACGGGCTGGACGCGTCACGAGGAAACCGAGCCCACCCACTGCCGGCAATGGGGGAAAAGTTCCGGTACATCACACAACATCACATGACGTCGTGAGTTTGACATGTCTGGTCTATAGGTATTGTTAATGTCTGTGTGTCTATTGATGGCTAATTTGTCAGAGTGCCAGGCTTCTAGAAATTCCCTGGCATTTTTGGACTTGGCCTGGTCTAGGATTTCACAGGATTGTTTTTCTTAGCTGCTGTTTAGCCTTGAAAATCTTGCTCATTATCCATCTTGATTCCAGTAAAGTAAGGTAAGGTAAGGTAAGGTAAGGTAAGGTAAGGTAAGGTAAGGTAAGGTAAGGTAAGATAAGATAAGATAAGATAAGATAAGATAAGATAAGATAAGATAAGATAAGATAAGATAAGATAAGATAATAACCTTTATTGTCATTTTTTACTGTGGCCACAATGGCACACATTAAAAATGAAATTTAGTTACTTGCTCTCAATGTGTACACATACATAACACACATTTAAATATACTATATACAACATATATAACCTACACCCTTACATGTAAGTAACATATAAGTATTAACCATTGTCCATCTTGAATACATAACAGGAGGGAGCTTTAGAGTTCACAAGGTTAATACTGTATGGAACAAAACTGTGACTGAATCTGGATGTTCTGCTTCTGATACCATGGAGCCTCCTCCTAGAAGGTAAAAAGGAAAACAGGTTGTGAAGAGGATGTGTCGTGTCCCAGACAATCTTATGGACCCTGCTCAAGCAACGCTTATATGCTATGTCCTGGATGGAAGGGAGGGAACTGCCAATAATCTTTTCAGCCATCTTCATCACTCTCTGCACCACCTTCCTGTCCGAAGCAGTGATGCTTCTAAACCAGACTGTGATGCTGTATGACAGGATGCTGTCAATCATTATTCTGTAGAAAGTGGTAAGGATAGGGGAAGGAAGATGTGCTTTTCTTACGTAACACAGAAAATGCAGGCGCTGCTGTGCCCGCTTCACCAGTGTCTCGCTGTTGAGCAACCAAGCCAGCCTACTTGTTAATTGCACACCCAGGAATTTGATGTTGGTAACCAGCTCCACAGGTGAATCATTAATGCATAGAGAAGTGTGGCTGTGCCTGCCCTTTCTGAGATCGACAATGATCTCTTTGGTTTTTCCAGTATTTAAAACTAGGCTATTTTGCTTGTACCAGTTTATCAAACCCTCAACCTCCTTGCAGTAAGTACCATTGTTGTCATCATGAATAAGGCCCACTACTGTTGTATCATCTGTGAACTTCACAATATGGTTGGTGGCAAACCTAGCACAACAGTCATGAGTCAACAGGGTGAGCAGCAGCGGACTTAGGACACAGCGCTGAGGAGAACCTGTGCTCAAGAAATGGTGTTAGAAATATTTGTTCCAGCTTGCACTTATTGGGGCCTGTTAGTAAGAAAATCAAGAATCCAGTTGCACAAAGGAGTGTTTAAGCCTAAAAGGCCCAGTTTGTCTACTAGATGCTGGAGATTGATTGTATTAAATGCCAAACTGAAGTCAACAAACAACCCCCCAAAGTAGACATATAAGAATCTCATTTGATGCCTTTGGAATCCAGCTTCCAAGTCTATGTTGTTTATGATGATGAGGAAGGGCATATTTGCGTCATCTTTCTCTACAAAGATTTTAGGAGCCTGGGCTTAGAGCCTCTTTATTATCTCCTATGCACCTCTCTAGTAGCTGGCTGGTCTCTCCCCTCCTTAAGTGATGATGAGCAATGACTTTCTTTCTAAGAGCTTTGAAGAAGAAATTGCTTGGCTGGGTGAATACAGCTTCATATCATCCCCACTAGCTGTGGTGCCCTGTTTCTTCCCTGAAGCAAAGTAGGAAGGACATTGCTAAACATTGCTAATGATATCATTGCAAATGATAATGCTGGAACCATGCTAACTTCTCTGTGCCAACAGGGCACCTTGGAGTCACAAGGACGTCTTCCTGACAGTCACTTTTCTTATCTTGTTTTTGTCCTTTATCTAAGAGACTACTACAACTGCCCACCTTCATGACTCTATATCCTGAGATAATAACATCACAATTGCCATTTGAGAGAGCAAATGAGAAACCCAGAGGGAAACAGAGAGTGGTTCTCTTTTTCGTTTTTGTATTCTAGTATTAGAATAAGAGACACTGTTTTAATATGTGTGCCCTGGCCCTTTCCCTATCATACCAGTTGCTGACATCAGGTTTGATCCTTCATCATGCAGTATTGATGCACTACAAATATATATAAACATTAACTTAGTTTGCATGATTACTCTTCCCCTTTGCTACTTAAAGAAGGAAGGTATGGCTTTGCATAGCTGTATTAAGTAGCAGGAAAGTTTGTGTAAAACAGAAGTAGATTCCTTGCTTCAAGCTTCCAAATAGGAGCTGGATTATGAGATTTTATGAGATTTCCAAATAAAAGATTGGAATAAATGATTTATACAGTCCCAGCCAAAGCATTCAATTCATTATACTATGACTGAAACACCCAAAGTTCTTCAGCCAACATAGTCGATGATCTGGAATTGGGGGAGGGAGATCTAAACCATCTGGTAAGTGAGAGAGATTGGAGAAGATCATTTTATGACCACCCTTTAGTTAAATCATCCAGGAGGTCATATAATATAAATTCAGAGTAGCAAATAATTCCATTATAGATAAACAAGTCACAGTGAAAAAGGCAGAATTTATGGAAGAGACCCATGATACAAATTGAACAATAACAATAAACAATAATCAAGATGACTACATTGAATGCCAAAAGCTTAGGCAACTTTTAGCAACTTTGGCTAGTGCCAATAAGCCATCAAACCTTGCATCAATAAGACTTCTGCAAAGATCCCGATTAACATTGAAGTTCAGGTAACTTAATTAAATCCAATGAATTAATATTAGCATATTTTTTCATGCTAGACAGAGAAATTCTTTGCATTTTCCTCCACTAATTCTTACCCAGTTTGATCAAAAGAGATCTTTTCATCCCATTTTCATGGCTAGAGACAGATTATAACCAGAAGGAATATGACCAAAGTTAGTCCCTCTAAAAATTTCTCAATCCCTCCCTAAACTATAAAAAGACACCATCCCCCAAAATTCATTACCAAAACTCTGCATTGCAAAAGCACTTAATACAATCAAATGCTTTGACTCCATAAATTGAGAGAGAAATGCTACTTTTCGCTGGACAAGCTTTCATGTAATATATACATAGGGACGCGGTGGCTCAGTGGGTTAGGATGCTGAACTTGTCGATCAGAAGGTCAGCAGTTTGACGGGTCGAATCCCGAGTGCCGCGTAACAGAGTGAGCACCTGTTACTGGTCCCAGCTTCTGCCAACCTAGCAGTTCAAAAGCACGTAAAAATGCAAGTAGAAAAATAGGGACCACTGCGGTGGGAAGGTAACAGCGTTCCGTGTGCCTTTGGCGTCTAGTCATGCCGGCCACATGACCACGGAGACGTCCTTGGACAAGCGCTGGCTCTTCGGCTTTGAAATGGAGATGAGCAACGGCCCCTAGAGTTGGAAACGACTAGCACGCATGTGCGGGGGAACCTTTACCTTTTAATATATACATATTCCTTGCAGAAAGACAAATTGCACTAATGAGTAGTAGTCTTCTGTTACTCCCCTCCATGACACATTATCTCAAAGCAAGATTAAGTTTAAAGATTTTGGAGAGAAGAGGCCTTTAATAAGTACAGAAAAGTGAAATGAAATGAACTTACTAGGTTCTTGCCACCTACTGTGATTATTTTACAGATTTCTTGCTTTACATGCTGTAGAGTCTAATAAAATATCCTTCCCATTTTAGTGCTTTCAGTATGCATGAGACCTCCACCCAGCATTTTTAGACAGCTTGGCCTTGTATAACTTAAAAATTATATTGTGTTGAATTTCAGATTAGCATTATCATGTGAGGTAATGACATTTTATAAACTGAGATGCTTTGTATTGTTTCTAATCTTTATTATTATGGACTTTTTTGTGTGTTATTAACTGTCTTGAGCACAGTTTGTGAAAATGCAGAACTTGAGATCAAATGACACAAAACTTGTTGAGTTCTCATCGTGTTCAAATCTTGGATAGTAGAAAGTTTGGAACTAAAAATGGCTTTATATGTAATTGTACATACCACTGGAATTTTATTTATACTGCAATTGGCAACAAAACAAATGATAATTCTAATGTCACATCTCAATATTTAGAGATTTTCAGTCGGCCAGATTTGCCTTCCTCAACCAAGTGCCCTCCAAATGTATTAGAACTGTAATTCTCAGAATTCTCAAATAACATGGTTGTCTAGAGCCTCTAGAGTGGAGAAGGACAGATGAGTATGCCATATTGCTCCATTGCCAATAAGGGGAAGACAAAGAAAAACAAAAAATGGTACTGATTTATTGATACTGATGGCTAAACGTCTCTGATGTCAAACATCAAGAGAGGGAGCAGAGGGAACACTGAAAATTGATTATAAAGTATATTATTTTTTTACTTCATTTGTTCAATGTATATCTCACCTACCTATTCTGCTTAAGTGTAAGTAAGTAACTAATATTGCCACTGGCTTTAGCCTAACTATATACTATGTTAAGGGACGCGGTGGCTCAGTGGGTTAGGACGCTGAGCTTGTCGATCAGAAGGTCGGCAGTTTGGCGGGTCGAATCCCGAGTGCCGCGTAGCAGAGTGAGCGCCTGTTACTTGTCCCAGCTTCTGCCAACCTAGCAGTTCGAAAGCACATCAAAATGCAAGTAGAAAAATAGGGACCACTACGGTGGGAAGGTAACAGCATTCCGTGCGCCTTTGGCGTCTAGTCATGCCGGCCACATGACCACGGAGACGTCCTCGGACAAGCGCTGGCTCTTCGGCTTTGAAACGGAGATGAGCACTGGCCCCTAGAGTCGGAAACGACTAGCACACACGTGCGGGGGAACCTTTACCTTTTACTATACTATGTTAAGGACAAGGAGGGACACTGGTCACATATCACCAGTAAGTAAACAAAGTTTGTATTTAATTTGCATGGAAGAAATTTGCAAGGAAGAAAATAATTCTTTTATTTTCATTTCATTTTCATTTCATTTATTTGATTTCTATACCGCCCTTCTCCCTAGGGACTCAGGGCAGTTCACAGGGCATATATAAATAGCTATACAAAAATTAAAAGAGAATTAAACCATGCCCAATTAAAATACAATAATAGAATAATAAAAAACCAATTAAAAAACCCATATTCCCCATCAGGCCAGACCAGCTAACTCAAACAAGTGGGTCTTCAACCCGCGACGGAAGGATCGGAGGTCCGATGCCATCCGGAGCTCAACCGGCAGTTGGTTCCATAATGACGGAGCACCCACAGAGAAGGCCCTCCCCCTGGGGGCCACCAGTCGACATTCCCTGACCGGAGGCACCCTGAGGAGGCCCTCTCTGTGGGCACGCACAGGGCGGAGGGGAGTTGACACCGGCAGCAGGTGGTCCTCGAGGTATCCCGGACCCATGCCATGTAAGGACTTAAAGATCATAACCAAGACCTTGAACCTCACCCGGAAGACAACTGGTAACCAATGCAGCTCGCGGAGCAAAGGTGTAACATGGGAGTACCGGGAAACTCCCAAGACAACTCTCGCGGCCGCATTCTGTACCAGTTGGAGCCTCCAAGTGGTCTTCAAGGGAAGCCCCATGTAGAGAGCATTACAATAGTCTAGGTGAGAGGTCACGAGCGCATGAGTGACCGTACACAGGGCATCCCGGTCCAGATAGGGCCGCAACTGGCGCACCAGGCGAACCTGGGCGAAAGCCCCCCTAGTCACGGCCACTATATGGTCTTCCAGGGTAAGTCGTGAATCTAGGAGGACTCCCAAGTTGCGAGCCCTATCCACAGGGGGTAAGAGCTCACCCCCCCCATAGAAAGCGATGGAACATTTTGAATGTCCCGGGATGCCGGAATGTACAGCCACTCAGTCTTGTCAGGGTTGAGTTGAAGTCTGTTCCTCCCCATCCAGACCCGAACCGCCTCCAGGCAATGGGACATCACAGCGAGGGCATCACTGGGGTGGTTTGGGGTCGAAATTAAAAGTTGGGTATCATCGGCGTATTGATGATACCCAACTCCAAAACCACGAATGATCTCACCCAGCGGTTTCATGTAGATGTTGAACAGGAGAGGCGAGAGAACCGACCCCTGAGGAACTCCACAAACGAGAGACCTAGGGGCCGATCTCTGCCCCCCTGCCAACACCGACTGCGAGCGTCCCAGGAGATAGGAGGAGAACCACTGAAGAACCGTGCCTCCCACTCCCAATCCCCTGAGACGCCGCACCAAGATACCATGGTCGATGGTATCGAAAGCCGCCGAGAGGTCTAATAGGACCAGGACAGAGGAATATCCCCTATCCTGAGCCCTCCAGAGATCATTCACCAGAGCGACCAATGCCGTCTCCGTGCTGTACCCGGGCCTGAAACCCGATTGGTAAGGGTCCAAATAATCCACTTCATCCAGGACCAGAGGGAGCTGATGCGCCACCACACTCTCAACAACCTTCGCAAGAAAGCGAAGGTTGGAGACTGGACAAAAGTTGTTCAATACAGCTGGGTCCAAGGCAGGCTTCTTGAGGAGAGGTCTCACCACCGCCTCCTTCAAGACGGTGGGGAAATAACCCTCACTCAAAGAAGCAGATATAACCGCCTGGAGCCAGCCTCGTGTCCTCTCCCTAGCTGCATAGACCAGCCAGGAAGGGCACGGATCCAATAAACATGTGGTGGAGCTCAGCCTCCCCATAATCCTGTCCACTTCATCAGGGGTCACAGAATCAAACTCCTCCCAAATAACATTGACAAGACCGCCCGTGTCCTGATCGCCAGACTCTGCCCAGCTGGAGTCCAAACCGGTCCGAATCCGAGCGATTTTATCCGACAGATGTTGACTAAATTCCTCGGCACGACCCTGCAAGGGATCCTCCCTCACCTCCTGATTAAGAAGGGAGCAAGTCACCCTAAACAGGGCGGCCGGGCGATTATCTGCGGACGCGATGAGGGTAGAGAAGTAATTACACCTCGCCACCCTCATCGCTGCGAGATAAGACCTAATATAGGTTCTTAACCGCAACCGGTCGGATTCAGATCGGCTAGACCTCCAGCAGCTCTCTAGGCCCCGTTTCCGACGCTTCATCTCCCGGAGCTCCGCGGAGAACCATGGAGCTCGCTGGGATCTGCACCGGGTCAGGGGCCGCAAGGGTACAACCCGGTCAAGTGCCTCAGTGGCTGCCCTTCCCAGGCTTCCACTAAGGCATCCGCCGAGTTGTGAGCAATGGAGGCAGGTGGGGACCCCAGCGCCGCTTGGAATCTATCAGGATCCATTAAGCGTCTGGGGCGGTACCATCTAATTGGCTCCGTACCCCCACGGCGGGGGGTGGCAAAACGGAAGACCAGCCGCAGGAGGTGATGATCGGTCCATGACAGGGGCATAATAAATGGAGAGCCCCCACCAAGATCATCCAACCACCGTCCAGATAAGAAAATCAGGTCAAGGGTGTGGCCTCCCTCATGAGTTGGTTCAGAAATTACTTGCGTCAGGTCCATGGCCGTCATGGAAGCCATGAACTCCCGAGCTAGCTCAGATGAGCCTCCCACGGATGGTAGATTGAAGTCTCCCAAAACTATAAGTTTGGGGAACTCAACCACCAACCCCGAGAGGATATCGAGCAGCTCAGGCAGGGCTTCCGCTGCGCGACTAGGCGAAATGTACACCAGCAGCAAGCCCAACTGCGCCCCAGAACCAAATCTCACAAAGAGAGACTCACACCCGACTATCTGAGGAACGGTGGTCTCCCGCGGACATAAGGTCTCCCTAATAGTCACCGCCACACCCCCACCCCTACCTTGAGCTCGTGGCCGGTGTAGCACCCGGAAGCCTGGTGGGCAAAGGTCAACCAAAGGGACCCCACCCTCTGGGTCCAACCAAGTCTCTGTGATGCAAGCCAGGTCCGCGTGCTCACCCTCAACTAAATCCCTAACGAGGGGAGCTTTGTTAACCATGGACCTGGCATTCAGGTACACCAGCCGGAGCTCAGGAGGCTGCACATCCTCACTCCCGGAACCTCGGGAAAGAGGCAGAGGGTCGGAGCGCCTCACCGCTTGCAAATAGCGGAGACGGCCCTCCCGGTAACGATACGGCCCTCTGTCTATCCACCTGCTGCCATTCCCCATCGTGGGAATCGGTAATCCCACAACCCGCTCATGAGCCCCGGAGACAACCACACCCTGTTCTTCCCCCGCGCGGTCAGACCCAAGTCTGGCCTGAGCCATGGTTGATTGGCCACCCCCCATAGCCAGACAACCCCTATCTCCCACCCCTCTCCCTAACCCCATAAAAAATTTCGATAAAAAAGTAATCAGGGGCCTCCTATTAAATTTGTGTTGACGGCCCCTGCCCCTGCCCAGCCATCTCTCAGGATCCCAGAACTCTGGCCCGTCATCGAGATTAAGAGTATTTAAGGAGGCGGGTCGCACCCAGGAGAGGGGGGCACCCCTGAGGGCGTACAAGTCCGTGCTGGTATATTGTCGCATAAGGGTCCAGCAAGTCCAGGATAGGCATCCCGTTGATTGTATCCATGGGAGGATCGAAACGTGGAGACCAATATCTGGATCCACACCCAACTTTACTGCCACTCAGTTGGGTGCCCCCAGAGACAGGCCGCCCCCCGCCCTCTCACGACGGGTTGCAGCTCTGTTCCTGGGGGTGGTCCAGATATACTCTGGGTAGGCATATCCCATGGAGCTCCCACCTCCATGGGGCTGCAGATGAAAAAGTCAAGCCACTCTCCCACCGTGGCCAGTACCCAGGTGTGTCCAAAATCCAAAATCCAAGGGGAGAGGGGGGGGTAGGCAGAAAGATGATAAATATACATGTTCAAGGCAAAAAGGGTAGGCAGGCCAGGATAATAAAGATGGTATGAAGTCGCCGTCTTCGCTGCAAAAGCAGTCCAAAAGCGGTGCAAGAATCACATGTCGTTTCTTGCTCCATTAAGATGACCCGCGGTCGTCTTCTCCGCCGCTAAATGGCCCGAAGACGCCGTCGCCCCAGAAAGCGGCCCGAAGCCAGGATAGAATCCACCATCGCCGCCAAGATGAATAGCAGTCGCCCTCTCCGCCGCCAAAACGGCCCGAGGGCAACACCGCCGCCAAAAGCGGCCCAAGGCGACATGGGGCAACATGGGAGTCCCACCGCCGGCGAAAGGGGCCAAAAGCCCAAAAAGCGGCAAAGCCAGCAGCCGGCCCCCGCAGACGGGGCAACAGTCCCAGAAACGCCGGTGCCGACGGAAGCGGCCCGAAAGCAGGCCCCAGAAACGTCCCGTCAGCTGTTGATCACCAAGAGCGCCCAGAACCTGCCGCCATCGCCGTCGCCGCCAGACTCGGGCCGCCGCCACCGCCGCCGAGCGCGGGCCGCCGCCGGCGCCGAGTGCGGCCCGAAAGACCACCGCAACCAGCGCCGAAGCCGATGCCCACGCCATCGCCGCCATCATTGCCGCCACCCGAACAGACTCACGGGCGTCCTCCTCGCCGACGGGCGTCCTCCTCGCCGACCAGAGCCAGCCCGAGAACGCCAAGGCGGCCCAGAACGGCCCGAAACAGCAGGAAACGCCGGCGTCGGACATGAGCAGCCACAGATAGTCCGGAAAAGGTATACAGCGAGAGGAAACAGCCGGAGGACAGCAGGGCCAGCAGCCGGGCAGCTCGGAGAATAGGAGTCTAAGTAGGTCACTGCCAGCCTCGTCAACCTCCTAGTTGCCTCTCTGCCACTTACCACAAACCCCCAATCCCCATCTCAGAAAGCCTCAAGGCTTGTGAGGGGCTCCCAAGGGACGCCTAGCAGCTGGAGCTCGCGGAGCTCAGCCGAGCACGTCCGCCATCTTGGGCATGCGCTTCAAAGAGAAAACAACAGGAAAGAGAGTTAGAGGGGGGGGGAACAAGGAATTTTAAATGGGAATACAAAGAATATGACCACAGCAGAGAAGACCAGGGTGAATACATATTCCAATCATCTGCTATCCAGGTATTCAGTATTCAAACTCCCCCAAAATCTACTCTCTCTTTTGTTTTTTCCCTCCAGCAAGACAATCCTTCAACAGAAGGCATTTCTCAACAGAAAATGGTGCTCCTGTAGCCCTTAAAACAGAGAGTTATGCTCTGCAAAGTAAAACACCAACCAGGAAAGGAGTCATGAAGAGAAAACAACAGGAAAGAGAGTTAGGGGGGGGGAACAAGGAATAAGAAATATGCATGTGAATCAAACACACAGCAGGGAGGACGTATGCAGGTAGTTATGACTTATAGAGGTAGAAGGTCGAAAGTTATTTACACACACACACACACACACACACACACACAAAGGCCACATTATGCATAATCACCCAACTTTCCTTCTCTTCCTCTTTCCTCCTCCTCCTCCTCCTTTTATGATTGGTATTAAGACATAATTATTTTTACTCCTATAAGAAATGAACCCAGAATGTTGATTGGAAGCCAGTTTATAATCGGTGAATAAATTTCTGTTTATTTGATAAGCCACAGTTAAATAATAACTTATTGGAATGCATGTATCTACCAAATACTATTTTAAGAAATCTTGGCTCAGGATCATTGTGAATTTGGCCTTATATCTATAGAGGTCTCTAACAGAAATGAACTATTTGATTGGTTTTCTTGACCGAAAGGAAGAATGTTTACTCCACTGCGGCAAAGCTTTCAAAGAGTGACATCAAGTGATTAAATCTAGTATTGCCTGTTTCCAGTTCACTTCATCTAATACAGCTATTCATAACAAATGCCCTTTTTTTAAAAAAAAAGACTAAGTTAAATTGCTAGGTTCTGAAAAGTGTTTAAAACTATACCATAATTTACAGAGGCAGGAAGCTGTTATGGCCTATCAAGGATAATATCGAGTTTTTGGAGGCTAAACACAAAAAGTCATTTTGTGGTATTCCAGACCTGCACTTCCAAACTCTACATCTTCATTAGGTGCTGAAATGATCCATGGACTCTAACTGAACTGCAACCACATGAGTATCAGTTAAACCACAACCATGTGGCAGCTACGATAGAATTTCAGTTCAAAAATATGAGTGCTGTCTAAAGAGTTTCCTCACTCTTTCTCTTTGGACAAGCTGTTCTTAAGGAAGTTATCTTTTCCCAAATTGTTCTATTCCACCCCCCAAATGAGTGAAACAAGCCAGCCTGCCTGCCTGCCTGCCTGCCTCCCCCCACAGTGCACTGCTACGGTATATATGCCAATTCATTTTCTTTAATCACTACTTAATTTAAAATAGATTTTAAATAAATCTAATACATCACTATAAAGCAAGGGTCCCCAACCTGTGGGTCACACCCACTACCAGGCTGCTTGGCCACCAAGCCGCATGAAGGGATGGCCATTGCACCCCCCCCACACACACGCTAGTGCCGCCCCGAGCATCCAGCCGGCACTAGCATCACACTGCCCTGCCCCCAAGCATCCCACCAGCGCTAGCACTGCCCTGAGAATCCTGCTGGTGCTAGCACCGCCCCAGCCCCGAGCATCCCTACGCTAGTGCCACCCTGCCCCAGAGTGTCCCACTGGCACTAGTGCCGCCCATAGCATCCCACCAGTGCTAGTGCCACCCTATTTGCAGCATTCACACCCGTGCAGCCGTTTACATGTGTGCATGCGCTCGTGCATGGCCGGTTGTGTGTGTACATGTGCTTACATGTTGCCCATTTGTGCACGCATGCATGGGTCTCATTTTTTGCACACTCACACACGTGGCCCACTTGCACGCACACACGTAGCAGTGCCTGCCTCCCTTTCTGAGCCGTCAAATCAAAAAGGTTGGAGACCTCTGCTCTAAAGAATCTCTAGTTCTGTTAGATATCTATATCTGTTTGCCCTCTACCAAGCTCATTTTGTCTAATGATACAGGCAGAATTTTTTTAAAAAACATTGGACTGTACATTTGCAAAACGTTCCGCCATTGTCTTGGTACACACACACACACACACACACACACACACAATGATACACTGCCCATACCAGCTACTTTATAGGCAGCCCTGATTCGAAAGCAAGTAAAAATGCAAGTAGAAAAATAGGGACCACTCCGGTGGGAAGGTAACAGCGTTCCGTGCGCCTTTGGCATCTAGTCATGCCGGCCACATGACCACGGAGACGTCTTCGGACAAGCGCTGGCTCTTCGGCTTTGAAACGGAGATGAGCACCGGCCCCTAGAGTTGGAAACGACTAGCACGCATGTGTGGGGGAACCTTTACCTTTACCTTTTTACTTGCTTTTGCCACAATTGTTCTATTTTTACGTGTGTGTGTGTGTGTGTGTGTGTGTGTGTGTGTAATGTATTTGGCTTCAATGGGGATTGTATATATATGCATGAAATATGATTTCCCTCTCTATTTTCAAGCAAACACACTTTCCTACTAAGTTTCTCTGGAAAGACAATCATTGACACTGCAGAGATGGAAAACTTTCATTAAGTCATTAACTCTTCTTAATTGCTTGCTGTTCTTTATACAAAGGATTGGTTCACCCAAGCACTTTTATCTATAATGGAACTTTCAAATTGTAGGTAAATATGAGCCCAAGCATATGGCCCAGTTTGAAGATTTAGTAAGATGTGCAGCTTGATTATTCTTCTCTGTGAGAGCCATAAAAAACTAGAAGCTTTTGTTCTGGGCATCCGTTACCCATAGTTTCAATCATGCTTTGAAGCTTGACTATGGTGTGCTGAAACAGGATAGCTCCTTATGTGATGATGTCATGCCTGTGTGTTTAATTTTCATCTTTTGTGTGTGTGTGTGTGTTTGTGTGTGTGTCCCTTTGAATCAGTGTTGACTGCTGACAACTTCCTAAACGGCCCTACGGTGGGGGTGTCAAATTTCCAGCCCACGGGCCGGATGCATCATGAAGAAACCGCACCCACCCCATTGCCGGCAATGGAGAAAAAGCTCTGATATGTCGCGCAACATCATGTGACGTCGCGAGTTTGACATGTCTGCAGTTTTCTTGTCAAGAGTTCGCAAGTGGTTTCCCCTTGTCTCCTTCTTAGGGTTGAGAGAAAGTGATTAGCCCAAGATGGCCCAGTCGGCTTTCATGCCTAAGGCGGGACTAGAATTCACATTCTCTCAGCTTTCTAGCCTGATGCCTCAACCAGTAGATGAAACTGGTTCCCTTTCAAGGGAAAGTTTAATCATAAACTCTCAAATGTAATCATGATTAAGACCAAATACAATGTATCTGGGTTCAGGCAAAACATTTTATTACCACTAATTTAATTCCAACTAAGAATGAAAATTCTTTTTTTAATGTATTGCTTTTATGGAAGGATTTTATACAGTAATTAAAATAAACATAGATTTAAATAGAAGAAGAAGAAAAATACAGAACAAATGAATAAAACAAATTTATACAGTATAAATTTAAAAAGAAAATATTTATTTATTCATTTATTAATAGAAGCTGACCATCTTGCTACCAAAGAATCTTCTGATCTTTTTTACAGCGGTTACAAATAAACATATAATCTATCCTATCTCTTTAAGATTATATCATAATTCCCTCCTTACCATATTGTACCCTTTCTAACCATCAAATCTATAAGTCAATATTGCATTTTCCCCATTTTCAGCAAAATGTCCATAAAGAGTTTCCAGTCAAATATATACATACTTGTCATCCCTGATGAAGCAAGTTAATTTTGTCACTTCTGCAAATTCTGTCATCTTTACTGACCATTCCTCCTTTGTGGGTATTTTGGACTCTTTCATGTATTTTCAGAACAGGAATGAAATTTCCTAATGTTTTCTTCCAGTTCAAATTTCAGTCCCAGAATTATTGAAATGTATTCCCCTAATGGAAAATCAGTCTATGTTCTTGCACAGGGGTCTTCAAACTTGGTCCTTTTGTGACTTGTGGACTTCAACTCCCAGAATTCCTCAGCCAGCTGGCTGAGGAATACTGGAAGTTGAAGTCCACAAGTCATAAAAGGGCCAAATTTGAAGACCCCTGTAATCTTGCATCTGAAGGAAAGCTTTCTTTGCTTTGCATTTTTTTGCCACTCCATCTCACAGGGAGAATTATGAATGTGTAAATATGAAGAGCCAGCTGGAAGCCTGAGCATGAGCCACTGAATGCATCTTGCTGCTCGTGTAAGAATCCAATTTAAAGTACCTGTATCTCGTGAAAACATCTGCTATAAAAGAGACTATCACAATTTCAGTACACAGCTCCCATGCGGAGCTACATTTGCTGTTAAATATTGTCCTAATATTCATTTCAGAAGGTTAAGAAGCTATAGAAAGTGGGGCTTCAGGTTCGCACGTGCGGCGCTTCCGGACACACAGGGGCAGTCTGCTTCCTACCATCCGTTTCTTTCTTTTTTGGAGGACCCTGAAATGGGTCAAAAATCACCCTGGAGGGGTGATTACCGAGAGGAGGACTTCCCTGCGATCGCAGAAGGGTGGCAGCCCTCCACTGGAATCCGGGATCATCTCCTTTGGCCCGAAAAAGAAGAGACCGGCCATAAAGATGGCCGATCACTAAGCCGCTCCCTGCCGAAAGCCAAAAGCACTACCTAGCACAGGGGTGTCAAACTCAATTTCATTGAGGGCCACATCAGCATTGCGGTTGCCCTCAAGGGGCCAGGTGGGTATGGCCAGGGTGGGCGTGGCCTACTGGGTGGGCGTGGCTAGAGTGTGTATGGCCTACTGGGTGGGCGTGGCCAGCTCTACATCATTCACATTGTTATTGTAGGGTAGCCTATAGTGCTCTTCTATATTCTGTAGACAAATGAACAAATACTAAATACATGGTAACAAACAGTAACATAATATATCTTCAAAAGAATAATATAGGGACATTGCCAAATCTAATCTACTTTTTAAATCCCCCAGCCATTGCAGGACAAGATTTGTCTAATTTCATATCAACTTCTACAGCAAAGCACTTTTGTTTGGTATTGCTTGGGGAAGATAGTTCTTAGCTGTTCTTTTAGCTTTACAGCAGGGGTGTCAAACTCAATTTCACTGAGGGCTGCATCAGCATTGCGGTTGCCCTCAGTTGGACGGGTGGGTATGGTCAGGGTGGCCGTGGCCTACTGGGTGGCCGTGGCTAGAGTGCGTATGGCCTACTGGGTGGGCATAGCCAGCTATACATTGTTCGCATCATGGGTGCCTATGGGGCCCTGGGCAGGAGTGGGACAGATCTGAGGGTCTCTGGCAGAAGGAGAGTCTCTGGGCCAGGGCCAAGGCAGTGGGGGCCGTTCCCTGTTTCCAGGATGGCTTCGCGGGCCACATGAAACCACTTCGCGGGCCGGATCCAGCCCCCGGGCCTTGTGTTTGACATGTCTGATCTAGCACTAAGAAGCAATCTGGAGGACCTGGGTGAGCTTTTACCTTTCCTATTCCCTAAACCATCTTCCTGTGGGACTTTCTTGAAAATCTCCTTCCCCATTTTTTGAGAAAACGGCGAATATCTACTCTGAGAACAAATCTTAAAGCCTCAAAGCTTCAAAAGAAATTCAATTAATTCAGCAAAGAAGTTAAGCAATTTCATCTGTATTTACTAAAAAGCTTCTATTTGTTGCTGGGGATCCACTACCCTATTTTCCCTCTAAGCTGTGAATTAAAGAAAATATTTGGACTAATCCTACAAAAGTTCTATATTAATTTGCAAAAAAAGAAAGAAAATTCTTACATTGCATGTTATATGTTATTGATGACATCTTGTGGCGAAACATGGTACAGCAAGTAAATTTCCTTTTTCTATTGTGAGAGCTGACTGAATTACAGAGCTGTCCTTGACACTATGCTTAAAGATAAATGTGGGAACACCTGACACTGAATACAACTCTTCAGGAGGTGGAAAATCCTTGACTATTATTAAAATAGCCTCCATGTAAGATTTAACTGCAAACAACAAAATGGATGAATACATCCCACCACTTGATTATAAACTGATACTGGACACGATTTTGGCAATGACAGAGCAAATTAAAGCCAAACTGCAAGAAAAATCTGACAGCTTAAAGCCACCAAATCAAATTTTGACTTTAAATGAGGAAAAGATAATCCAAAACCAAATAGAAGAAGTGGAAACTAACACTAAGATAGGAGATTTCAAAGAACAACAAAAGCAACCTACAGAAAACCTTCAATGGCAACTACAAAACTTACAATTCAAAAAGCAACAGCACCTGAAGAAAGCAATACCAAGAGTGAAGACACTAAAGGCCTTCAAATACACTATATTGAGAATTCAACTAATCAAATGACAACCATAATACCAGCTTCTACTTTCTACCTAACCCAGATAGAATTGTAAGAACAAAAAGACTAAACTGATTTAATGACAACTGTATTATATCAATCATCAAAAACTGAATTATCAAAGCAAAAATACAATGGTTACAAAGGGGACATCTTCCTTGCAAAACTGACATTTGGATACGCTCCCTGGATTCAAATAAGGGGTATAGGAAGAAAGGAAGATACATTTGAGAATTTAAAGATGCCAAGAGGGAAGCCTGATTGGCACAAAAGGAAGGCAAGAGTTAGATTTAAAAAACTGAACTTGTTTCTTTTTTGGGATTCCTAAAGATAGACTCTAATGGCAGAAAGTGAAGAGGAACTAAAGAGCCTCTTGTTGCGAGTGAAGAAGGAGAGTGCAAAAGTTGGGTTGAAACTAAACATTAAGAAAACCAAGATCATGGCATCTGGCCCTCTCAATTCCTGGCAAATAGATGGGGAAGAAATGGAGGTAGTGACAGATTTTATTTTCCTGGGCTCCAAGATCACTGCAGATGGGGACTGTAGCCAAGAAATTAAAAGACGCTTGCTCCTGGGGAGGAAAGCCATGGCAAATCTAGACAGCACACTAAAAAGCAGTGATATCACCCTGTCAACAAAAGTGCGTATAGTCAAGGCTATGGTCTTCCCAGTTGCAATGTATGGCAGTGAAAGTTGGACCATAAGAAAGGCTGAGCGCCAAAGAATTGAAGCCTTTGAACTATGGTGCTGGAGAAGACTCCTGCGAGTCCCTTGAACTGCAAGGCGATCAAACCGGTCAGTCCTAGAGGAGATCAACCCTGACTGCTCTTTAGAAGGCCAGATCCTGAAGCTAAAACTCAAATACTTTGGCCACCTAATGAGAAGGAAGGGCTCACTGGAGAAGAACCTAATGCTGGGAAAGATTGAGGGCACTAGAAGAAGGGGACGACAGAGAATGAGGTGGCTGGATGGAGTCACTGAAGCAGTAGGCATGAGCTTAAATGGACTCCAGAAGATGGTAGAGGACAGGAAGGCCTGGAGGAACGTTGTCCATAGGGTTGCGATGGGTCGGACACGACTTCGCAACTAACAACAACAACAAAAGATAGACTATAAAACTATCTTTCAATGGATTAAGGGGAATCTCTAAAAATATAACTGATTTTACATTTAGCTTTTAGATCTGTAAAGGAAAACAAAAGTAAGCTTTTAGAATATAACTCTGAACCATATTATAGAACTTGGAATGACATATCAAAAGATAGTATTTTAATAATTGAGGTACGGTCAAGATGACTTATAGAATATATCAGTGGTTACTTTTGAACTATAGTATAGAATCTAGAATCTTATATATAAAAGATAGTATTTTAATAATTGTTAAACAGTTAAGACAAAAAAATATTTCTAATAACTGGTGATTTGTTAAGATGAAAACTAGACTTTAATGGTAAAACATAAGAATGTTTTGTAATGAACAATGTACGTTTCGTAGACAAGAGAATTACTCTTTATTGAAATAGGGAATTGTAGGTTACCCAAAAATTAAGCTTTCTTCTATATACTAGAGGCGATTCTAGAATATCCTATTGCAATTAGATAAAGTTTAAAAACAGGATATTGATATGTATTGATATGAAAATATATTTTAAATTTTATTGATTGACTGGGTTACAACTAGAAGTGTACTAACTTGCCTATTTTGACTACGTAATAACTAAGGGAATCAGAGAGGGCATCTCTGTTGATGCAACCTGAACTATTTACAACTGGTTATTTCTTATTTTAACTACCCAACCACCGTATTGTTTCACAAATACATGTATATGTAAATATTAAAAAATCAATAAAACTTGTATTAAATTGATTTGTGCTTTAGATTGTAAGCTGCCCTGAGTCTTCGGAGAAGGGCGGGATATAAATGGGATTAAAAAAAAAGAAGCTACAGAAAGTGTGTCTCTGTGTACACATGTGCATATTTAAATGCCATGCTTAACAGAATGTTCAGAATGTAAAAACAGACAATATTTACCCAGTATAATTCTCAGCATCTATTCTAATCTCCGGGTGAGATTCAAGGTACTGGTAATGGTGTTTAAGGCCCTACATGGCATGGGTCCGGAGTACCTTAGGGAGCACCTGCTGCCGGCATCAACTTCCCTCCGCCCTGTGCGCTCCCACAGAGAGGGCCTCCTCAGGGTGCCACCGATCAGAGAATGTTGGTTGGTGGCCCCCAGGGGGAGGTCCTTCTCTGTGGGCGCCCCGGAGCTATGGAATCGGTTGCCGGTTGAGCTCCAGATGGCGCCCGACCTTCGCTCCTTCCATCGCGATCTGAAGACACATTTATTTGAACAAGCCGGCTTGGCCTCATGGGGGATGGGTTGGGTTTTTATTGTCATTTTTAATATATGTATTTACTGTTTTTAGCTTGGGCATATGTTTAATTCTTTTTAACTTTTGTATTTTTGTATTTTTTATATGTCTGCCCTGTTCACTGCCCTGAGTCCTTCGGGAGAAGGGCAGTATATAAATAAAATTATTATTATTATTATTATTATTATTATTATTATTATTATTATTATTATTATTATTATTATTATTATTATTATTATTATTATTATTATTATTATTAAACAGGAACCAAAAATGGGGAAGCAAAGTTCCTCTAGTTGTAGGTTAAAAAAAAATCCTAACAAAATGAGAGCACTTTTACAGTGAAATAGAGAGTTGACGCATTGTCCTTCACTGAATTCATTCAAGTGGAAGATAAGACAGTTCTATGACAGGTATGTTTTAGTTTATATTCCTGTACAAAGTAGGCAGATAGACTAGATAACTCTAGGAACTCCTTCCAGGTCTGCGGTTCTATAAGTCCACACCTAGTTGCTAAGCAATGTGCCAACAGAACTGTTAATCACATCTGCATACTGAATGATTCCTCCAACTTTCTATGAGAAAATAACTCCTAATACTTCCAGATGTGACCTCCCACTATTTGCTATTCCAATCATTCTAGCCATGATAGAATTGATTCTAATTAAAATTGTTGGGGCCCAAGAGAAAGATTAGAAGTGTTTTTCCTTCATTTCTTGGTAACCGTTACACAATAATGTCATTCTTTAATTTTTTTGTTGCAATATTTTGCATGACTGATTTCCTTAATCCACAGCCCATCTAGACCACATGTCCTGCATTTAACTGTGTTCAACTATGAGATTCTAGGCTGGACTGTGCACACAGCAGAGTTCTGGTTTGACTTCAGCAATTCAGCAGATTTAGCTTAATAATGATAGATATTTAATTCTTTGGATCCAGATGAAGACTGGGCAAATTGTTGCCTTCAAATTTTTCCAATGGTATATGTTGTTAATTCCCTGTTAACTTTGCCAGCTATTTTAAGGTTTCTAGGAATTTGGTGCAGCCAGATGAAACAGTGTGATGGTCTTTGCATTTTTGGCAGTTACGTTAAAGGGAAAGATCTGTGTTTGGGTATGTACTGTATGTTTTAGACCACTGCCCCTTTCTGGCATATGTTTATCTTTCTATAATTTAGGAAGAGCAAGAACAACATTCAAGTTGAATTAGACAAAAATTTATGTCTATTATAGTTACATGTTGAGCAATGTTACAATTGTATGGTTAGAAGGAGACACTTCTTTCCATTTCTTTGTTCAATGTTGAAATTCAAATTAATGGTTCTCCAACTGATGGCTCTCTAGCTTTCAAATCCAGAGAAGGAGAGTCTTCTACCATTGGCCTATAATGGTTCTGGATTGAGGATCCTAGATATTCAGGGCTATCCAGATGTAGGGTAATTAGAGGGACAACACTTGCTAGCTTGCCTTAGAGGTTGGGATTAGTAAAAAAAGAATAGCTGAAAATTCATAGATTCTGAAACGAAGAACTATGTTGAACTTAATTTTACCCAGCTGGGTTACTCTAGGATAGTATTCCTCAACCTTGGCTGCTTTAGATGAGTGGACTTCAGCTCCTAGAATTCCCAGACAGAATGTGATGCATCATATATTAGGATTCGGGGCACAGTCAGCCAGATGTTCAGACTGGGTTTCGGATTTCGGTCTACCTATTGAGTCCTTTCCAAGGATTTGGGATAGGCAGATGTGGTTGTTTGATAGTGTTACAAGATGCAAGCTGTACCAAGTAAAGCTGACTTTTCCAATTGTCTGTCGGTGAATTTGTCAATGCCTATGGTGTTCAAGTGGTGCTCCACTTGTTTGAGGATTGTACTCCAGGTGCCTATTACTATTATTATTATGTCTTGCATTAGAAGAGAAGCTTTCCTGGATTGCACCATCTAATCTAATCTAATTCATCATTCTATATTCAATACCTGGTTCCTTCATTAATCACCCACTAGGTGTCCTCTGCTCATTGGATGAACTGCCTTTGAATTTGGATTTTCTATGACACTAGACTCCTGACTTAAAGCCTTTCATTATTACCTGATGAGTTTGCTAAATCCATTAGAATGTCTAATTAAATTGTGGAAGCTTCTGAACTCTCCTTTCTCTTTAGGTTTCTCCTTTTCGAAACCAACACTGTTATTCTGAGAGATTCAGGCACTGGGAGAATTGCTTGTTATTTCAGTCTAATTAAGAACTGTATTTATGATGTCAGAATAAAAGAACTGTGGATCTTAATTACAGACTT
The DNA here is from genome assembly GCF_964194415.1 of Vipera berus. Classification (NCBI taxonomy): domain Eukaryota; kingdom Metazoa; phylum Chordata; class Lepidosauria; order Squamata; family Viperidae; genus Vipera; species Vipera berus. The sequence continues at coordinate 20,366,079 of NC_138204.1, read as the reverse complement.
GATGTTGCCAGGGAATAATAATAATAATAATAATAATAATAATAATAATAATAATAATAATAATAATAATAATAATAATAATAATAATAATGAGAAGGAGAAGGAGAAGGAGAAGGAGTAGTAGTTGGAAGGGACCTTGGAAGTCATCTAGTCCAACTCTCAGTTCAGATAGGAAACCCTATACCATTTCAGACAAATGGCTGTCCAGTGTCTTCTTAAAAATTTCCAGTGTTGGAGCATCCACCGCTACTGGAGGCAAGTTGTTCCACTGGTTAATTGTTCTGTCAGAAAGTTTTTCCTTAGTTCTAGGTTGCTTCTCTCCTTGATTAGTTTCCATCCGTTGCTTCTTGTCCTGCTTTCAGACGCTTTGGAGAATAGCTTAAATCCTTCTTCTTTGTGGCAGCCCCTGAGGTATTGGAACACTGCTATCATGTCCCCCCCCCCCGTCCTTCTCTCCATTAAACTAGACATACCCAATTCCAGCAACTGTTCCTTATATGTTTTAGCCTCCAGACCTCTAATCATCTTTGTTGCTCTTCTCTGTACTCTTTCTAGAGTCTCAACATCTTTTTTACATCATGCTGACCAAAACTGGATGCAGTATTCCAAGTGTGGCCTTACCAACGCACGGTAAAGTGATATCAATATTTCACGTGGTCTTGATTCTATCCCTTTGTTAATGTAGCCTAACACTCTGTTGGCTTTTTTGGCAGCTACAGCACACTGCTGGCTCATATCTAAGTGATTGTCCACTAGGACTCCAAGATCCCTCTCACAGCTGCTACTATTGAACAAGGTACCACCTATACTATATGTGTACATTTGGTTTTTCTTGCCAAAATGTAGAACTTTACTTTTTTCACCATTGAATTTCATTTTGTTAGATAGCGCCCAGTGTTCCAGTTTGTTCAGATCCTCCTGTATCTTAAGCTTATCTTGTGGAGTGTTGGCTATTCCTGCCAGCTTGGTGTCATCTGCAAATCTGATGAGTTCCCCATCTATTCCCTCATCCAAATCATTGATGAAGATGTTGAAGAGCACTGGGCCCAGAACAGAACCCTGGGGCACCCCACTATACACTTCCCTCCATGTAAATGCAGTTCCATTGAGGACCACACACTGAGTACAGCCAATCAGCCAGCTACAAATCCATCTGGTGGTGATGCTGTCTAACCTACATTTTTCTATCTTATCAAGTAGTAGGTTGTGATCTACTCTATCAAATGCCTTAATGAAGTCCAAGTAAATTATATCCACAGTATTCCTCTGGTCCACTAATTTTGTCACTTGGTCAAAGAATGCAATAAGATTTGTCTGGCATGATCTGTTTTTGACAAACCCACATTGGCTTTTAGTAATGACTTTCTTTGCCTCTAGGTGTTAGCTGATTTATTGTCTGATTATCTTTTCCAGAATCTTCCCAGGTATTCAGGTCAGGCTGATAGGTCTGTAGTTTCCTGGATCTATTTTTTCCCTTTTTTTGTAGATGGGAACTACATCAGCTCTTTTCCAGTCCTCTGGTAGTTCCCCATTGCTCCAGGATCTTTGAAAAATATAGTTCAGTGGTTCTGAGCTCACATCCGCCAGTTCCTCGAGAACCTTGGGGTTCAATCCATCTGGTCCTGGTGATTTGAACTCATCTACAGTAGGCTGGATAGGTGCTCACTTACCATTTTCTTGCCTATCTTGTGTTTCTAATTTATTTTTTATGGTACTATTTTTGATAGGTTGGACTGTTTTTTTCCCCCCTTTGTGTAAAGACAGATGCAAAAAATGAGTTAAATAGTTCTGCTTTCTCCCTGTTGCTTGTCACCTTCTTGCCACTTTTCCCCACTAATGGACCAATCATTTCCTTAACTTTTTTCTTGTTTTTTACATGTTGAAAGAAGCTTTGTTTTTTGTTATTTTTGACTTTGGTCATAAGCCTTTGTTCATTTTGAGCCTTAGCTTTCCTTACTTCATCTTTGCAGGCTCAGACTATTTGCTGATATTCTGCTTTAGTTATGTGCCCCTCTTTCCACTTTTTATACTTGTCCTTTTTATCTTTCAATTTATCAGAGAGTTCTTTATGCAGCCATGCTGGTTTCTTTTGAGAGCTGTCTGTTTCTTTAAAATAATTTAAATCCTTCTAGCTGTGTGTTCCATTTGTGGGTTTCATCCCACCATGTTTCCGTAATGGCAACAATATCATATCTGCCCTCATTTACCTGAATTTCTAGTTCACCCTATTTACTGTTCATACTCTGTGCATTGATGTATAGACATTTGAGTCCTTTATGACTGACCCTGTGTTTACTTTCTACATAACCTGTGTGGTGCCTGAGTTCCCCTATTTTCTTACCACCTGTTTCGTGTGGCACTGGCTATTAAAAGCTTGATTTTGCTTGACAGCAAGGTTGATATTCTTGTCCACCATTTGCTGCAATCATGATTTGAAAGTGGGTCAGCTTCTTCAAATCTAGAAGGTACAACCCCAATGAAATGTGGTTGCTTTGTTGAAGAGGATCCTGCTAAGAATAACTTCACAGAACTTCATTTCATGGGTTTGGAAATACAAAAAAATAAATTAAAATGAATGGTCTTAAAAAAACTTATTTCTAAATGTACTATATATTTTGTGTGCAGCTATAAAAGCTGAGTCCTAATCCCACCTTAGGCACAAAGTTAACTCGACTGACTTTGGCCAGTCACTTTGTCACAGTCCTCGGAAGGAGACAATGACAAACCACTTCTGAAAAACCTTGGCAGAGACTTATCCAGGCAGTCTCTAACAATCAGACATGATTGACATGTATATTCTGTGCAGATACTGTGCAGAACCCTCAAACTCCCAGGCCTCAGTGAGGGTCTGCAATGAGGAAAACACATATTACCCGTGTGTGTGTGTGTGTGTGTGTGTGTGTGAAGGGATCTTTTGAATGATTTGTATTCAAGCACAATATGCAAGGTGGTGGGTGCATGCTTTGTATTTCATCACGATGCTATGTCCACCATTTTGCAGATTTTGATGCACACACACATGCATACACAGCCTGGGTGTACCCCTGAAATCCTCCATTGGATAACAATTATAGGATGGGGCTTTAGAAGAGGGAAAGCAGCGGGCCTCTTCTAATGTCTTGTTAAGCCAGGTGGTTTGTTCTGATTAAACTCATGGGCTGGTGGGATTTCTTTTTGTGCCTGGCAAGGTTCAGAAATGTGCTTCCATAATTTGTGTTTTACATATTATGTAGCAAGTTATGCTTCTTTGCTTCAGTAGGCTTCACCAACTCTTTTCCTCTTTTCCAAATGTGTTGGATTAAAATTTGTGAAATTCCATGCTGGTATATCTGAAGCAGGTTAGATTGTTTTATGCAATTACAGTTACAGTTAGAGTAACATATAAAGTGTTTTGAACAGCTGAATATACTATATTTATATGAATAATATTATAATAAACTTGACTTTGATATTTTGACTATTAAGATACTTTCTTCTCTTGCTTCAGATGCTTTCCAATCTTGCTTCAGCAGATGGCAGCACCTGGTTGAATTTGTCTGGGCTGAGAAGATAAGCAGTGTCAGACCTGGATAACCCTTGGATGATAGATTACTGGCAGTCCCAGGGCTATAAACTAGATTTGGAAGTTGAAAAACATCCTAAAATAAAGCAATATCCAGTTTCTTCCGCACCATTGCACAGACAATTGCATGGGCATGTCCATGAAATCATTACGAATTATACTCAACTCAACTTAGAGACTTCCCTTTTATATTTGATACTTTATTAATTAAAATATTAGTTTACAGAAAGAAATCTATATATTGGATATTCTATTTCCTCCAGGGCCCTTTGAAGCAGCTGATTGACTACTTTTTCAACAACCTTCCCTTAAAGGGGAGTGTTGGAGACTGGATGAAAGTTGTCTTGATCTTGGATCCGGTATTTCTTGAGGAGGGGTTGGATCATGGTCTCCTTTAAAGCAGAATCACCCTACTTTTGAAGGAAAAAATTACCAGCATAAAGATTCAAATGATGATTATAAAGTAGTTGGTTTGTAAGGATCTTGCAAACAATGCCAAGTTTACCAGATGCCAGCATGGATTTGTCAGATTAACCTTATCTCATAGGTAACTTCCTCACTATATTGGGAACATAAATTGTACATAACTATCTTAATTTCAGAAAACACTTGCTAAAGTACCCTATGACAGTCTGATCTGCAAGCTAATTAAGTATAGACTGGATGATATGAGAACTACAGTAATCAGATATATAGCTGGTTTGAAAATCACATTCAAAGTGCTCATAAATACTCATAAAACTGGAAAAAGATATTGAGTGGGATGCTACGAAGTTAGTTTCATTGAAAGGGAAAAAAGGGATTAAATTATAGAATTTTGGAAACTGGATATGTGTACTTTAGCACCCCACATATCAATAACTTTTGTTACAGTGGAGATTTTTTAATCCTCTTGCTAACTACTATTTGAAACTATGGAGAGTTGTTACATAGGAAGAGTATGTGTATATTTTAGCTCACACAGACAGACAGATCATCACACTATTTTTCTTTTTGTGAAACCAATATTGTGCAGAGTCCAGAAATTAAGTAAGAACAAGTAATAGTAAGGTAATCAATCATCATCTGTCACAGCCACAAGATCTCATTTTCAGCTGCAAGCAGCCCCAGTTGGCTGTGATCTGAAACCTCAAATTAGATGGCGGCAAAGAAATCTTGAAACTCTTTGGGGCCATCTGGGGGCCGCCGCGATTTCTGCAGCCCAGCTCTAGTAAAGCTGAGACTGGGGGTGGGGGGGGGTGATGGGAGTAGCAGTCCCACGCAATTAGACTTTTGCAAACCTTAGCTGGAGCGATCGATGCTGAGCTGTCAATCAGCTACAGTAGTAACGCGTCTCTGCATTCGAGACCGGGTCCGCCTCAGGTCCCCAAAGAGAGGCACGTGTGTTGCGGGCTTTGTGCGTGTATGTGTGTGTAAGAGTGCTCCAGTGGCACCACACATACCCAGAGGCACTCTGATTGGCACTCTGCCCTCGCTGAGCCCGGAGCTAAGCATCACAGCGGATCATCCTCATCCTTTACGAAGTCCCGCTCCAGTGCCCTGCTCCCACTCCGGAGCAGACCGCCTGCCGTTCGAGAGCTTCCCGTAGTCTTCCTCTGCTCCGGGAGGACCGGGCCGGAAGGCTAGAGGTTGCTTGCGTAGTTTCCGTGTGGGCTGGAAGGGAGAGAGAAGGAAGGGGAGGCGCTATCTGAAGCGGCCAGGCAGCAAGAGCCGCGGAGGCGGCGGCGGCGGCAGCAGCAGCGGCTCTCCGGGCAGGGCTGGAATTCGCCCTGGCGTCCGAACAGCAGCGGTAGCAGCAACGGCGGCGGGCGGGGGCCAGCCAGACTTGGGTCCCCCTGCAACATGGAGATCGAGAAGGAGTTCCAGCGGCTCGATCAGGCGGACAGCTGGGCCGCCATCTACCAGGTGAGCGAGGTGGGAGAAATGCACCGGGACCTGCCCGGCCGGGAGCGAACCGGCTGCTTCTTTGTCCGCTGGTCCAGCAGCCGCTTTTCCCTCCCCGCCTCCTCCCCAGAGACGCGCACTCGCTCCTCGGACAAAGCTCTCGCCTTTACCTCCCTCGGCTCGCTCTCGTTAAGCGCCTCGCCGTCGGCTCTCAACTCCGATCCGGGCTCTCCTTTCCCCGCGCGCCTTGGCACGGCTCCCTCCGGCATCCAGTGCTGGACGAGTGTCCATTTCTTGCCCTCCCCCCTTCCTTTGAAACGATCCCGTTCCCGGCATATAAAGCTTGTCGGGGAGAGGGTGACTTGCCCTGTGCGCGCCCTGGAGTTGTGTGTGTGTGTGTGTGTGTGTGTGTGTGTTTGTACTTTACTCTTACCCCCTTCCCCAAGACAAGAGGGAGACGGAATATTTAATCATGTTCAAAGGAAGTGAAGAAAACCCTGTTCGTTTCTTGATACAGACGGAAGCTCTGCTAGAAGAAAGGAAGGGGCAGATCTGTAGGCCATCCCTGATGGAAATGAAAGAGGTTTTCCAGAGTGTGCCCCCCATTATGAGGCTTCTGGAGAGAGGGGAATCAGCTGACTCTTGAAGATAGGCTTGCTTGCCATCTGCCTCGGGCAATTGCTCCATTAGGGCATCTCTAATGAAGAGCTTTTTGCGCAGTGCCCTGGAACATTTATATGAAAGGTCCATGTCCTTGTCACTGTTTGTCCTGCAAGCCAGTAAGGCTAATTATTCCTCTCCCCCCCCCCCCGATTTTTTATTTTTATTTTTGATGGGGAAGCAAAAACCTAAACCCCTTGTAGTCTTCTGTTCCCCAGAGTTAGGACTTATAGCCTCTCTCTCATTTGTTGCCTACCAAGGAAGGTAGCTGCTTACAAATTGTGATCTCTTATTGACTCTCACCATTCCCCTCCTTCCCCCCATACACGTGTTGCCTGGACAGTATGGAAATGATATCTAAATGTGTGTGGGGGGGGTGTTTTCCAACGTGCAAATGTTTTCTGATGGGCTTTCGTGAAAATGTGAAAGTAGTTTTTCTTTGTTTCTGATAGTCTTTGCAATTTGACCTTAATTACAAAACATTGAGTTTTGTTCCACACATAGCAATGATGTGATTGAAGCTTGGATAAGGTATAATTCTGCTTGGTTTTGGACTGCATTTGACAAGTTGTGTGGGATAGAAGAAGGGACGTGGTGGCTCAGTGGGTTAGGACGCTGAGCTTGTTGATCAGAAGGTCGGCAGTTTGGCAGTTTGGGATAGAAGAAAGGCACATTGAGTAGATCTTTGGACTAAGAGTGGAACACTTGTGCCCCATAGTATGGTTCCAGATTAGAAAGGGTCAATGCAATGCTGTCAAGCTAGCAACTTATTGGGCACCACCCACTTTTGTTGAGATAAGTGGCTATATAAATTTGATAAATAAATAGAAATAAATAATTTAAAATGGACATGGGCATCTAATGAACATATTGTTTCTTGGGCTAAAAGTCTTAGATTATTTTATGTTGAGCTTAGATGGCACTTACTATTATGGTTTGTTGCAGTCAGCCCCACGTTCAGACTGGATTTGGCATTTTTACCCAAGTATCTAGTCATTCCCAAGGGTGTCAGATGTTATTATTTTATGATCTTTGTATGTATGTAACTATTAAGGGCCAATGTTTGACTGCTTGGGGATTTTGGTGAGTCAATAATAAATCTCTACAGAAGGGATGTTCTCCCCAGCTCTATCAAAGGAACCTCCTTTTAGCATGGAGGTTTATACGATCTGTTTTAATGGCTATTGATGGTATTTTAGTTCATATGCTGCCAGGCTAAATCAATATGTGAAATTAGTCTGAGCCAATATTTTCCCTGTAGAGGAAATGAATGAATTTATCTCTTGCCATGGGATTTTGGAGACTGGAAAAATTGCCTGAGCATTTTTTTTCCTTGTGATCATGTTAGGAAATATTGAAAAAGATCTCCTGTAAGGCTTGGTGAAATAATAATGCATACATCATCAAATTACAAATTAAGCATGCCATCCTAGGCATTTGCAAAACTGCTGATTTCAGTAGAGTTTGATTGATAGCTTTCAGAGCAGGGTATATCCACTAAACAAAAAGACCTCAAATTGTGTGGGGGGCTTTTTTTGGGGGTGGGGGAGGAATGCTTTTCAGTATGCTAAGCATTATTGATAGTTGAAATAACAGGATATTTGCTAATCTAGTCTTGAAATGTCAATGACTAAGATAGCCTAGCAATTCTTTCTTAATTTTATTCTCTTAATGTAGCTGTACTGAATTTGGCTGCAAATGTGTACAGTATCAGCAAAACATAAGAAATTAGGTCAAGGTGGCTGCTCTGTTCCTGGAATTTTTACACTATGTGCTTTGCATACTATCACTCCTTAATGTGCTAGCAAGCTGCAGTACTCTATATTTTTTTTTAACTAAGATATCTTTGCTAACAGTAACAGTACTAACAGTAAAGATATCTTGCAAATCCTTGAAAAGCTTGTATATTCTAGCATGAATATTTTGAATTTGGGTGAGGAATAAACATTAGGTCTTTTCTAATATTTGAGGAATATGATTGAATATTTTCTCTGTGAGTCCCACCTGGGCCAGGTTCGTTGTGGCCTCCAAGCATTTCAAGAACTACAGTCTCTTTTATTCCCTCTGATTCCATCAACTACTAGGGTATCTTGCAGGGAGTATTTGGATAGAAACATCAGCAATCCTATTTAGTTTCTCCTTTCCCATCTACTGATCTGTAAGCCTTCTTCATTTCCTGATATTTAATTATAAGGCTATGTCACTTAGAGATGTCCCTGTTCTCCTATTATGATTACTCTTTCCTTTATTAATCTGTTTACATAAACTGCTTCCCCCCCAAAGCCGTAGTACATCTAATCACAGTGCATGCTTCATAACAAAAAGCCTTCCTTTCCCGAGTTTAGATGAGCTCAAGGCATATCCTTTTCAATCTTCATGCTGCTTTGCCTTAAAAGAAGTCCACATAAAAGCAGTGAGCTGTTTTTCTTGTTGGACTTCTGCAATAACTGCAGGGCTCTGCCTCCTGCTTCTCCAAGTGGCAAATTAGCTTGGATGTGGCAGGTAGCTACCAATTTAGATTTTCAATGGGAGCAGATGAATTCATGAGGGGTCAGAGTGCTAAGGACTACCAACTGGGATTGCTTTCTCCAATCTGGATAGTGTATTTTAAGAAACTTACTGCTAGGGAGCAAAAAGGGAAGAGCAGGTTTGTAATTTCTGGTTTAACAAAAGACAAAACAAGTCTTCAGCCTCAAAATAATTTTATCTGATCAGTGAGCTCTCTTGGCAATGTGAAGACCCAGTTCTTTGGAGAAGGCTGAGTTGCTGTGAAAGGTAGAAAGAAAGAGAAGTGGATGGCCAACAGCATGGTAAATAATTACAGGGAATCCTCAATTTACGACTATAATTGGGACCAACATCTCCGTTGCTAAACAAGGTGGTTGCTAATAGTCACACCTGATTTTATGACCTTTTTTGCCATTGTTGTTAAGCGAATCACTCTAGTAGTTAAATGAAGGGGGGCACTGCAACTGTCATAAATACATGCCAGTTGCTGAGCATTTGATTTTGATCACATGACTGAATGGAAGCACTCCATTTTGATCACATGACTATGAATGTTACAACAGTTGTAAATGTGAGGACTGGTTGTAAGTCACCTTTTTCAGTGCCATTATAACTTCAAACAGTCACTAAATGAAGTGGCGATGAGTACATAGGTTAGAAGAGATTAGTTATAGATCATTGTAGAGAAAATCTATGTGACTAATAGGAGTCAAAAATGCCTTGATGTCACATTATAGATCTAGTTTTGAGTAACTTTTTGAGCTCTTGCTGGTAGAACAAAATAGTAATAAGCCATTTTTCTAGTATATCTTGTGTGAGAAACAACATTTATTTATGTTATTTATTTCTCTACAGCAGGGGTGTCAAACTCAATTTCATTGAGGGCCACATCAGCATTGTGGTTGCCCTTGGGGGGGCGGGTGAGTGTGGCTTGGATGGGTGTGGCCTACTTGGTGGGTGTGGCTAGGATGGGTATGGCCTACTGGGTGGGCATGGCCAGCTCGACATCACTTGCTTCAGGGGTTCCTAGGTAGGACTGGGGCAGATCTGAGGGTCTCTGGCAGAGGAGGATGGGACCCACCCTCCCTCCCTTCCATCCTCTGTTCTTTCCTTCCTCCCTCCCACCCTCCATTCCTTCCTTCCTCTGTTCCTTCCTTCCTCTCTTCCTTCCTCTGTTCCTTCCTTCTTCCCTCCCACTCTCCATTCCTTCCTCACTGTTCTTTCCTTCCTTCCTCCCTCCCTTTTTCCCTCCCACCTTCCCTTCCTTCCTTCCTCCCTCCCTCCCTTCCTTCGCCTTCTCATCTCTTTTCTTCCCCCGCATTCAGGAAAGGGTGATGGGAGGGGGAGGGATTGCCAGCACTAATATGCTGCTGCTGGCCATTCCTATACTATGTGGGTGGGTGGGGGCGGTCCTGTTGAAAGGGATGCCTCATGGCTGCAAGGCTGGAGGTGCTGGTGGGGGGGTGGGGGGTGCTAATCTACAACCTGGTTGTGTCCATCAAAGCCAGAACACACTCAGCCTAAGATCCACTGGAACCAGCAAGGAGCTGCCCCACCACCTCTGTCCTGCCCCCCGGGTGTGCGCACAGGAGATGGCCAGTGCCGGCATCCTGGCTGAAGTCAGCCTGCAGGGCAAGACAGCCAGCAGGGATGCCGGACTCTACTTGTGTGCACACCCAGGGGCCGGGGTGGGGCTGCCTCTTGGATTTAAGGCTGAGTGTATTCTGGCTTTGATGGATGCAATCAAGTTGTAGATCAGCGCTCAGTTGGCCTGGGCTGGGCTGAGGTGCAGCAGGCCAGTCCTTCGCTCTTTTCAGAGCAGGTCCCCGGGCCGGATGGAACCACATGTCAGGCTGCATCCGGCCTGTGGGCCTTGTGTTTGACATGTCTGCTCTACAGTATTGATCAATTTAGCCTCTGAATGATGTGCAATAAAGCAAAAATAAAATAAAAAAAGTTAAGGTATTAAATTAATTGAAGATAATATATAATGCAATTACACAAAGAGATAGATGCCCACAACAAACTGGGATCAACAGCAATAAAATGCTTAGTAAAATACAGGGAGGGAGGATTCAATTTACTTCTAAGGAAAGTGTGTTGCACAACATAGGATCTATTACTAAGAAAGTTTACAATCTAACCTGCCTGCTATATACTATTTGGGGTGGGGTGAGGACTCTCACCAGGCCCTCACTAGAGTTTCAGACCGAGCAGGAAGATTTGATTTTGGCAGTGCAGAATCTGATGTACCCTGGTGGCTTTTCCTGTCTTGATCATGATTAAGCCAAGTTCTGTTTGCCTTTATATGTATGAATTTTTAATCAAATTTGTTCTAGCTGTGGAGCACATTTGTAATTTCAGTCTGTCTGAATATGTGTTCGCTAATGACATTTTTCTTCTTATGCAGAGAATTATCATCTTATCATTTCTATCTCCAAGGCCTGGATTTAATTAAAATAAAGGCTGAATTGCATGTCATAAAGCTTTCAGTCTTGCTATTGCAGAACACCTTCTAAAGTAGCTTTGCAAAAGTTTGCAAATGAAACCATGGGTCATACGTTTATGTGTGGGCAACAGTTGTGGGCAACTGTAAATGCATTCACAAATGTTTCAGACCTGTATTTTTACCAGTCTTCAAATATATGTTTATGAGTGTTAATTTGTTATGCACCCCCACTCCCAGAATAAAGGGAAGGCAACAGATTGGTTGTCAAAATTGAATCAGGTTCCAAGACACCCTTTTGGTAGCTCAACCTCTCCCCCTGCCCCCCAATTGGGCAGCAAATTATACAGGCAGCAAATTTCTTGCTGATTTTCAGCAGGAAGTAAATTAAAAAAGCTTAAATGGCGCTTTAAATTGTAAATGCATCCCCTAATAGGAAAGCAATCCCCACTGCCTCCCCCCCTCTCCACTGAAGGTGGTCTAAAATGGCTGGAAAAAATTGAATGTTGTATATTGCTGTGCTAAGCCACACTATCGCTGAGGTACAAACCTAGCCAATTACAGCTTACTCAGCAAAGCATGGTCAAACAAGCATGAGTGTGAAGAAAGTCAACATCTTTCATTATAGAAAAGTTTTTTTGACCCAGCAATGATTCTTGTCATAGATTACTAGCTGAAGGTTTGTGAACCAGCACCAAAAACAAGCTGTAATTTTTGTAGAAATATATGGTCTACCCACTTCCTTATTTTTAGTTTAGAAATGTAGGCTTTAGTTTCTTACTAGGAAATTTCCAACTGCTCCCCATTCTTGTGCCATTGCCTCTGAAAGGGTTAAAAGACTGAGAAATCTTAAATGGTGGACCAAGCAGCTTTCTAGGAGCCACTGAATGCATTCAGATGAGTTATGAAAACTTGTGAGAGGCTTCTGTATTGAATGACATAAGTTTTTTTAAAAAAGATCTTAGTAAAAGATGAGAATCAGTGTAGTCTAGTAGCTTAGACATTGGTCTGAGAGTGAGAAGATGGAGGATCAAAGCACACTGTATCAGATTTTGGTGGGTGATCTGAGGCCAGCCACCCTTTCAGATCATCTTCTCATAGGAATTGTTGTTAAAAGTAGGAGAGGTCACCATGAAAGTGGTTTTGAACTCTCAGAGGAAAGTCAGCTTTTTAATTTAAATTTATTTTTACTATTTTTTTTATTAATCCTTTTGGAAAGTTAATTTTAGCCTCTTCAAAAAAAATTACTTGATTAAATTGGAGGGCAAAAATTAGGCTAGTAGACTTTCTCTGAAGATCATTCTCTATTTGGGAACAACCTGACAAAACATATTTATGCATAGCTTCCTTTGGAGAATTTGGAGCAGACTTATAATGAAATTGCATCAAAAAAGGTCACAGGAAATAATCAGAATGAACGGATTTTATGCCAAGAAACTCTGCTTTACTAAAGAAGCCATGTGAACCTCATGAACGAGTTTGTACATGATGCTGACCATAAAATGATTAGTTTGATTTTGATTTAGCTGAGTATGAGTACTGAGTATTTGTGCTTTGTGAAACTTAGTTTAGGAGGTACCTCATTGGTAAATTATTGGTTTGTGAATGGATATGTCTTTTATGGCATCCAGTTTTTGAGCAGACAAATATATAATGTAATTATAGGTTTGTCTTGTTCAAAAATTTGGAATTTGGAAGGGGGCAAGCAATGATTTGCTATCACAATTCTAAATATATCTACCAGCTTAAGAGGTTTGTTTTTTCCTGCTCTAGGAGCTATCATTTGAACAACAGAATCATGACACTACCATTCTTCAGAAATGTTGCTTATATTCCAGGCAATGTTATATATTCTATTTTTTTCCCTTCTAATTGTATGAACTTTGGAGATTCAAGTAGTCCTCAACTTACGACTATAATGGAACTTGGAACCTTTATCATAAGTCATGACATTCATAAGTTGAGGCACCCATGTGACTGAATCCAATTGAACAACATTTTTTGCAGTGGTCGTTATGTAAACACTGCAGTTTGTGAATCAATGTATTCCTGTGAGCGCTTTTTGCTCATCATCAGGAAAAAATGCTATGGCCCCTTTATGACCTCTGGACTTCTGCTGTAAATCATGATCATGTGACTTTAGAACCTTGCAAACAGCCATAAAGCTGAGCTGGTTGCCAAGTGGCTGAAATGCAGTCATGTGACTCTGGGGATGTATAGAGGCATCATAATTCTGGAACCAGGTCGTAAGTACAGATAGTTCTAGACTTACGAGCACAATTGAGCCCAAAATTTCTGTTAGTAAGCGAGACAGTTGTTAAGTGAATTTTGCTGCATTTTATGACTTTCCTTGCCACCGTTTTTAAATGAATCCCTGCAGATGTTAAGTTAGTAGCATGGTTGTTAAGTGAATCTGGCTTCCCAATTGACTTTGTTTCTTAGAAGTCGCAAAAGGTAATCACATGAACCTGGGACACTGCAACAGTCATAAACATGAGTCAGTTGCAAAGTGTTTGAATTTTGATCACGTTACCGTCGGGATGTTGCAATGGGCAGAAGTGTGAAAAATGGTCATAAGTCACTTTTCTCAGTGCCGTTATAACTTCGAACAGTCACTGAATAAACTGTTGTAAGTCGAGGACTACCTGTAGCTTTTGGGGGTAGGGTTACAAACTTCCTCCTGTTAAGCAAGGAGTACCTATAGTTGATTATGAAAAAAAAATGTTTCGTTATAATTTTAGCTTGTTTACCTTTTTCTAGTAAAGTATACTTGAATTTTAATAATGCAATCCAACAATTTAAGCATTATGGGTAGCAAAAAAGTATATGAAAGAGCAGAGGGTTTTTTTTCTAAAAAGAATAAAATATTCTGAGTTCATATTACTTAGTGCAACAGGGGTGGCTGTGACAGTGAATTCTTGTTGGATGTACTTTGGCATTTGGGTGCCAGATGGTTTGCCACAAATTCTTCAGGGCATAAGAGTTTGGGAAGGATGCCCAGGACAAAGGCAAAGAATACAATCTGTTTCATAGCTTATACCAACCTCAGAAAATGTTCTAATAATTTGCTGTTTCTCTGAAAATAAATAGGTACAGTATAATTCTCAGACAAACAGAGGACACAGCTAGTGCTCAATTTACAACAGTTCATTTAGTGACTGTAAGAAGTTACAGCGGCACTAAAAATGTCACTTGTGATTGTTCTTCAGACTTAGCATCCCCATGGTCACATGATCAAAATTCAGACATTTGGCAACTCACAGTTGCAGTGATCTTGGAATCACCTTTAGTGACCTTCTGACAAGCAAAGTCAATGGGAAAGCCAGATTCACTTAACATTTGGACTACAAATGGAAATTCATATGGATAAAGTTTTTCTACAGCATGCACATTTGAGACTTTATATGGAAAACTAGTATGTATCAGAAGCAAAGGATTAAGTTGCACCGTAGAAGATTTATTCACGACCATACATAAGAATATAGTCAACTAATTGTCAGCACTATATTGGCGCTAGATAAAGGTGACCAAAATTCAAGGGGGCTGGACTTGGATCGTTTGTGGCATTGTAAGGACTCTAAGCTGATGACACATTTAACTCCCATGTCCACCACTCTAAAATGTTGACTGCTTCTGGGATGGTGCCACAGGGTCTCTGTACTATATTATAGAGTCCCAGGTTGGATTGGCCAGGTCTCCTTGCCATGCTTGATCTTTTGTCTTAGAATGTGTTCTCTCCTTTCTGGGAAACTGCTGTGTTACAGAATCCATTCTCCTGAATGGGCATCTGGCTAAAAAGTAGCAAATTGTGGTCATGTGACCACAGAACGCTGCAGCCAGTTGTAAATGTGAGCAGTTGCCAAGTACCCAAAATATGGGGTGGGGAGGGAACATTTTATGATAGCCAGAAGTGCTTTATGATCGATAAAGCACCCTCTCTGAGGCTATCATAACTAAACGACCGGTTGTAAGTCAAGAACTATCTGTACATACAAAATCAAATAAAGGGTGAATCTGCAACGATGTTCATTAGATTAAATAAGAAGGTTGTATACATAATGGTTTGCAAGGCAAGATATTGGTGTGACTTTTGGTGGTAGATAAATAGGTACAATGATTTTGGGCAAAAGCTGGCAGACAATAATTTTTATGATCTCAAAAGTATATATTGCATTTAGAGGATTGCCTATTAATTGGCAGTTAGAATAAGCAATATTCCCAGGAGGAAAGAAATAAATCTAATATATAAACCAGGCAATTTTCAAATTGGGTTCAGTTTGTAAGATACTAGTTATAATTTGTGATACTGGACATTTTAGTGACAGTTTGTCTCTTATGAATTCCGAAAGTTTGTATTAGCAAACAGTTTCACAAATAGAAGCTTGCTGGAGGTTTTAATATGTTGGAATTTGCAATTTGCTAATACTGTTGTAATATTATCAAGGCCTAAAATGTTTAAAACCATTAAAGGCTCTAACATTGAACTGGGCAAAATGTGAAGGTATTTCTCAAATGTAAAGAACAGGTCTTTAAACACTATCCTGTATATGCATGCGTTATGTTGCTCATATCTATTTTAACTTTTGATGTCACTGTTTAACTATACTAAACCTCATTACAGTTTAGCATAAAATGTACTCTGTAGAAAGATAATGTGATATATTCTACCAAAAAAATGGTTTGGCTGGACAGTTCAGATGAATTATACTGGTACAGAAAGTCCTGCAATAGTAGAAGTTGGTTTTTTAAAAACAGATTTTCTAGAAGATTAAAGACTTACAAATTATGCTACTGTAATTTTGTTTCTCATGGTCACAATTTTGTACTGACCTTGAGTAATGGGTAGTGGAATAGATGTATTTTTTTCAACTATAGGCCAATATTTTATAGAATGTGTTGATTGGAAAGTTTCATCTCAAAAACCTTAAGAAAAATCCTATGAACGAGGAGATTTGGCACCTATTAATTTTGAAAGTCACCCTCTAATCTGCCAGGTTGTTTTCCACTGTGTTAATTTTAATGGGTTCTTATTTTTAAAATGAATTCATCATTTTTGCTCAAAGCTAGGGTGACTCATCGTCTCCAAACCGAAAGGCCACATGCAAATTTGTTCCTGAACATTACAAAATGCAGAGAAGTATTAAAAAAACAGGTTCTTTAGCCAAAAGGTTTTGGGATAACAAAAACTCTTATTGAGATTTTTAAGAAAATAAGTAATTGTCTTCCCAAACGGTATACAAGCCATAACCTCCTCGGAGCAGAGGACGTTATTTAAAGTAAAACAGGTATGGTTTCCCTATCTTATTATTAAATATAAACTGCAGATTTTTAAAATTTGTATGAAATTTAATTGGATTTTTAAAATTGTATGAAAACACAAGCTGTTTGTATGGAGTTTACATAAGACAATTAGTAAATGAACAGGGATGTCTTTGTATATGGATTGGAGCACAACTAACTGAAGGACTTAAAGGTGGTGGAATCGTTAGATGTAATGATCTTGTAATACAAAAATAGTTTTTTTAAAAAAAAATCCTTTCCACATGAACAGGAAGAACGGAATCCTGCATGGAATGACTGCCTCAGAAATTTTAGTCTCAGATGGTTCTTGACTTATTTATTTATTTATTTATTTATTTATTTATTTATTTATTTTATTAAATTTATATGCCGCCCTTCTCCCTAAGGACTCAGGGCGGCGCACAACAATAAAAATTAAAAATAGAAAATAGAAAATTTTAAAAAGAATTAAACAATAAATACAATAATTATATGACAATTTAAAAACCAGTAAAAAGCTAATTAAAACCGTAGTCAGTTCAGGCCCACTTGTTGGAACAACCACGTCTTCAGGTCATGGCGGAAGGACCGAAGGTCAGGGGTCATCCGCAGCTCTGGGGGCAATTATGGACTTATGACCATAATTGAGCCTGAAATTATGACTGGACCAAATTTAGCTAGCAAGCTTTCATGCCTAAGGCAGGACTAGAACTCACAGTGTCCGGATTCTAGCCTAATGCCTTAACTACAGTACTAGATCAAACTGGCAGTGTCTTTTTTTCAAAACAAATTTCTATAGTAGGCCTTTAAAAAAAAACAATTCAACCACCAGAAGATGAGCAAATAAATCCATCTACTTTGTATCAGTGCCATACCAATTGTGAGGAATGTGCATTTCAGCTGAAAAAGGGTTCATAAACTCATAGAACATAGAAAAATAGAGTTGAAAGGACTTTGGAGGTCTTCTAGTCCAACCCCCTGTTCAAGCAGGATATTGTATACCATTTCAGACAAATGGTTGTCGAGTCTCCTTTTGAAAGCCTCCAGTAATAGAGATTGTCATCTAAAACTTGGCAGAATTTATTCCTTCAGGAGAGGCAACTGTGCTTGAAATGTATTTCCAGTGTGGTACAGAAATTAAGATTACACTGGCAAAACTCTTCTCAGGGAACAAAGTGTTAAAACTAATAATCAAAGTTTATTTATGGTGGTAGAACAACATTCTATATAAAACATTAAACCACAAAATAATAAAACTAAAATTAAAACAGTATTTTGCTCTCTAAATTGTCCATCAATTGGCATGTTTCATCCTTGCCCCAAAGGCTATAATTCCTGAAAATGTAGGTCAATTTCAAATTACTTTTTATAGAAAGCAGACTATCCCACAGAAAAAAAAAGCAATTGTTACTTGGTGCTTTCCAGGTTTAATTAATGGGGAAGCATGGAGGTTTGGGATTTTGCCTCGACTTTCCTGCCTTGCTGTTTCCATCATCACCAGGGCTGGAATTGTTCAAAATCTTTTGTGCTCTGGAGCCAGAATTCAAGAGGGGGAGGATGTGGCAAGGCAGGAAGAAGTATCTATTAGCAAATACTAGCAGCAATGGGAGACACTTTTGTGTAGCTTCTGCCAGCTGCTTCAGTAACAACCTGACAGACCCATTCTAAACAAGAATTATTATTCTGAATAATTCTAGGGACAGACCTATTAAGTTTGGATTTAGAATAGTAATATTTGAGCAGAAGCCACTACAAGCTTGTTTTAATTATAGAATGCTTTTTAACTGTTAGTTTTTTATTATGTGTTTTTATTGTATGTCACCCAGAGTCATGTTCTGGGAGATGGGCAACTATATAAATCTGATAAATAACTCTATCAGGGTTTCTTGTGAAAATAAAATAGACGTAAAGCTAAATTAGCTCACTTACATAATAATAATTTATTTTATTTTTATACAACTTATTCCCAAGATTTAGGTCAGGGTACAAGCAATAAATAGCTATAAATAAATAGCAATAAAATAGGCTGAATAAAATCCATAAGTTGAAGGAAATGTGAAGAAATAAATGCACATTAAAAAGAACAGTTTCCTCGCCTTCTGAAAATATATGGCTGGATTAGCAACTATGGTATCTGCACATGAATTTAAAATATAATTTTAGCACTCACACTTGGGAGATCCTGCGGTTTCACCCAATGGCTCCAGAATAGGAATAGTTGCCACACCTCTGCAGATGAGATGATTTGATACTGCAGATGAGAGTAGATACTGGTGGCCATTGGCTTCCAGAGGGGATTGATTGAAGTGGGTGAAAAAAGTAAAGGATGGGAAAGGGGTGGGGAGGAATAAGCAAGATTAACAAGGAAGAGAGGAATGAAGCAATGTGCTTCTGGAGAAGAAAAGAAGTGAAAATGTGTAGAAAATGAGAGAAAAAAGTAGTGGTATAGATTTGGACATTGTACGAGATGATTAGCATTTAAGTAGTGTAGAGGTTGAAGAGGACTCAGCCTTCCATCCTTCCAAGGTCGGTAAAATTAGATTGTTGGGAGAAATACGCTGACTTGGTAAACTGCTTAGAGAGGGCTGTGAGACGATATTCCAGGGGGTGCGAAATCTTGGGTTTTCAAAATTATACTGTATATGCATAATTCATTGCCATTATTTCGAACTTTTGTAAGGGGTGCGAGAATATATCAGAAGCGTTCTAGGGATGTGGGGTATAGAAAAGGTTGGGAGCCACTGGTCTAAGTGCTAAGAGTGACTGGAACAAACTGGAAGATGTGGAAATAAAAAGAGAAATGTAACAGATGAAGCGAAGGCTTTGAACAAAGAGGATCAATGTTTCAGAGGGTCATTTTTTGTCACTATTATTGTCTTTATTAGGAACAGCTGAAGCCACTGTAGACAGAGAAGTGCAATTGTTTTTTTTTTAATCCCATTTATATCCCGCCCTTCTCCAAATTGTGCTTACAATTTAAGCACAAACCAATGTGCTTAGCAATAGCCTTCATTCTATGTATATGCCTGCTTATTAGGGCTTTTGCCCCCCCCCAAGCGTCATTATTACAAAGTCAGCTTATTGCCCCCAACAATCTGGGTCCTCATTTTACCTACCTCGGAAGGATGGAAGGCTGAGTCAACCTTGAGCCTGGTGGGATGCGAACCTGCACTAATTGTAGGCAGCTGGTGTTACTTAAGGAGGCATTAGCCCACTGCTCCACCAATTGTTGCTATGGTCCTTCTAGAGAGGAATATTTCCTGAGCTATAATTTTATAGAGATGTTATGACTGCTACATGCACTAGTTAGAGGATGGCTAAATCTTGTCTAAGTTACTGAGGGGATTTTTCCCTTGGAGATGAGAGCCAAGCCAGCCATAGATGTGAACTGCTAGCTGCTATCCTTCCTCTTGGTACTTGAATGCCAAAGTAGTGATCACGTGATCCACCCATCATAAATACATGCTGATTACCAAGAACCCAAATTTGGATCTCACGATCGTGAGAATGCTGCAACAGTGAGGGATGGGTTGTGTCACTTTTTTCAGTACCACTGTAACTTTGAAGGAATGGTTTAAGTGGAGGATTTTCTGTGTTGGAGAGAAGAGAAAGACAAGTGCTCGTTAATTATTAAAAATTGAATAAAAGTATAGAATGTAGGGCACAAATTTGGAACACTGGATTAGGCTTAGATTTCCCCCTAGCACAAAGTCAGGGCTATGTCAAGTGCTGCACTTGTACTGAACTGCATTTTGTCTTGTTAGCCTTCTGTTTTAAAACAGTTGTGCAGCACGTGTGTCTGTGATTAAAATACATGCTAAGTGATTTAGCAGAAGGAGATACACAACAGGTGGGTTGTAATATGTTTTAAAATATGAAAATAGGTTTCCCCATCCATGTTTAAAAATGCTGAAAGCTATTTGCAAGAGATCTGATCTAAAAGTGGGGAAGCCTGTAAAACATACTGATATGATTTAAACTAAGAATGTTTTGGGATTCCCATTCTTAGAAGGTGTTTAAAAAATCTGTATTGAATTTACATAAAATTTGGGCTTGTACATTATCTGGTATGACTACTGTACAAGATTTGAAGTTTACTCTTTTGTTTTCAGGGAACCAAATGAACTAATACAAATTAGTGAAACAAGCCCACTTCAAACTGAATAATTACATTGTTCTAGTAACCTACTGATGTCCAAATATTTGCTATATAGGATATATTTAAACTTCTTTGCGGGAACAAAACTAGAATGACTCAAATAGGTGGTACCACATCATACATGGATAGAACCAAGATTTTTTTCTTCCTCCTGGGATTTGCAGGTATGATTGGGGGAAGAGTTATATTTGTTTATTTAAACAATATTAAGCTTATTTTGGGGGGGTATACTGCAAATAGGGACGCGGTGGCTCAGTGGGTTAGGACGCTGAGCTTGTCAATCAGATGGTCAGCAGTTTGGCGGGTCGAATCCCGAGTGCCGCATAACAGAGTGAGCGCCTGTTACTCGTCCCAGCTTCCGCCAACCTAGCAGTTCGAAAGCACGTAAAAATGCAAGTAGAAAAATAGGGACCACTACGGTGGGAAGGTAACAGCGTTCCGTGCGCCTTTGGCATCTAGTCATGCCGGCCACATGACCACGGAGACATCCTCGGACAAGCGCTGGCTCTTCAGCTTTGAAACGGAGATGAACACCGGCCCCTAGAGTTGGAAAATGGCTAGCATGCATGTGCGGGGGAACCTTTACCTTTACTGCACATTGTGTGTATTTCCTGCCTAAAAATGAAAGGAATCTATGTCACTGTTTTTCAGCAATTACAGTATACTACTGGTGTAGGAGTATCGGAATAAATGGTTTTGTCTTGCAGATAAGGTACACCTACAGAAGCAAAATATTTTAATATAGACTGTGGAAAGAATTGTAAAACAATGTATTGCATAATTAATTCCAGAAACTCATCACATCAAAATAGTTGGTAGATGGCAGAAATAAAAAAGACCATTCAAATTGCTATAAAGAAATCGGTTTTCCTTTTCTTCTGAAATGAGGATTGTAGTTCTAAATCATAGAAAAAATTATGGTTATATTTATCTCATTATTAGATAGAGAATCTGATAGCAGTTTGTTAAGAAAGTTGCATAAGGTACAATTTGTTGCATGGTTTTTATTGTGTATATACTAAATATACAGTGGTAACTGTGACAGCAGATTTTATTTTTATTTTTTATTTTAATTCCATTTATATCCCGCCCTTCTCCGAAGACTCAGGGCGGCTTACAAGCTTAGCAGTAGCCTTCATTCTATGTATATGCCTGCTTATTAGGGCTTTCACACACACCCCAGCGGCATTATTACAAAGTCAGCTTATTGCCCCCAACAATCTGGGTCCTCATGATGAACATGCACATGAAGATGCACATGAAAGCTGACAGAATAAAGTTAGCCAAAGAATTCATGGCAGGTCAACAAGAGAAGAATTAAAAATTTGGACTTGAAGTCAGTACATCATATTTTGTTTATGTTGAAACATTTCACATCCTAATTTGCTCTATTGTAGTTGTAAAGAAATGAGCCTCTTCTTGACACTTCATGTTTTTTTCTCAAAATGTATCCATATAACTTATATTGATGTAACATTAATTGTCTTTTCCTCCAAGTACTTGGCACATGCTATTTCCATCACTAACGAGAACTGCAGTATAGCCACATCCATTACTTACAGGAATGCTAAGTAATTAGTCTATATTTTTATAGTGTGGTGGGAGAGGCATTTAGAAAGATGAAGAGTTTAAAAAAGTACTAATAAATCTAACAGTACATTTAATCCAACAGTACAGTGATTTAGTTTATATTTAGGATATCAGGGCTAATTAGATAAAATTGAAAAGTGTTTCAGGTGGTGGAGTAGTATGGTATTAACTTGTCAAAAACTTCAATGTCAGCCTTACATAAGAACATGCTCAAAAAATGATCTATAGATTTAAGTCTTCCACATGTAGGTACCTAGTTGTCTGATATTATTTTGTGACATAATATGCCCTATGCACGGTCACCCATGCCCTTGTCACTTCTCGCCTGGATTACTGCAATGCTCTCTACATGGGGCTGCCCTTGAGGTGAACCCGGAGGCTTCAACTGGTGCAAAATGCGGCCGCGCGGGTGCTTATGGGAGTATCTCGATACTCCCATGTTACACCACTCCTGCGCGAGCTGCATTGGCTTCCGGTTGCCCTCCGGGTGCAATTCAAGGTGCTGGTAATTACCTTTAAAGCCCTACATGGCTTAGGCCCGGGGTACTTGCGAGACCGCCAATGTCAACCTCCCATTGCCCGGTTCCCTCCCACAGAGTCGGCCTCCTCAGGGTGCCGTCGGCCAGGCAATGCCGGATGGCGACCCCCAGGGGGAGAGCCTTCTCTGTGGGCGCGCCGACCCTCTGGAATGAACTGCCTCCAGAGCTGCAGACGGCCCCTGACCTTCGATCCTTCCACCGTGACCTGAAGACGTGGTTGTTCCAACAAGCAGGCCTGGACTGATCATGGTTTTTAAATTTGGTTTTTATTGGCTTAAATTGTCCTTTATTTCTTTATTTATTGTTTAATTCTTTTTTAATCTTTGTATTCTATGTTTTTTAATTTTTTATTGTTGTGAGCCACCCTGAGTCCTTAGGGAGAAGGGCGGCATATAAATTTAATAAATAATAATAATAATAATAATAATAATAATAATAATAATAATAATAATAATAAATACTTCAATAAAACATTTATTTTTTATTTTTATTGAAATAAAAGTAAAACCTGAAATAATATAGAATAATTGTGAAGTAAGAAAATACAGAAAGAGATACAAATAGAAAAAAAGAAGACAAAATATATAGAGAGAGACTTCTGATCTTCTTTACAGCAGTTACAATCTTATCCTCATTCCTCCTTTATTAAAATAGCATCCTCGTCCTGTTCTTCCTATATTCAGCCCTTTTCAGTCCGCAAATCCATAAATCACTGGTTTGTTTTTTCCTTTTTCAACAAAATGTCTGTAAGAGATTTGATAAAAGTGCTTATCATCCTATGTCTGATCAAAGAGGTCAATTTTGTCATGTCCACCAATTCTATAATCTTTACAACTCACTCTTCTTTCAGAAGCATTGATTGCTAGCAAATGAGCAGCATATTTATACATATAAGTCAAGCAACAATTGCTATTATTGCTTAAAAAACAAAGGATGCTTGGAACCCTTGTAATACAGGTAGTCCTTGACTTAAACAGTTCATTTAGTGACCATTCAAAGTTACAACGGCAGTGCAGAAATGTGGTTTATAACTGATTTTCTCACTTCTCACACAGACTTTCTTACGGACTGGTTACAAACAGTGAGGGTCGGGTCTGCTTTGTCCACCCGCCTGAAGCTTTGCACCGGCTCACCACAGGGCTGCGTGCTTAGCCCCTACCTGTACTCTTTGTACACATATGACTGTGTATCATCCGACCCATCTACTGTGATAATTAAGTTTGCAGATGATACTACCATGGTGGGTCTTATTACAGGTGGGGATGAGACAGCATACAGGGCGGAGGTACAAAAACTATCCATCTGGTGTTGTAACAACAACTTGCACCTGAACATCAGCAAGACGAAAGAGATGGTGCTAGACTTCCAGAGGAAAAAGAAGGAACCTGCCCCACATTACATCGGGGAGGACTGTGTGGAGAGAGTTTCCTCCTTTAAATTTCTGGGAGTCTACCTCTGCGAAGATCTGACCTGGAAAGTTAATACAACCCAGGTGGCTAGAAAGGCCCAACAGAGACTTCACTTTCTCAGGGTGTTGCGGAAGAACAGGGTAGAACAACGGCTTATGACCCTTTTTTACCGGTCTACTATAGAGAGCGTCCTCTCATATGGTACTGTGGTTTGGTATGCTGGTCTGACAGCTGTGGATACGAAGGCATTACAGAGGGTGGTGAGCACAGCACAAGACATTTTAAGCTGTCCCCTGACACCACTGGATGACATCGCCAGGGCTCGCTGCCTTGGAAGAGTGAGGAAAATTCTCAGGGATGACTCACACCCTGGACGGTATCTCTTCACTCTCCTACCATCGGGTAGGAGATATAGGAGTATAGCCAGCCGTACCAACAGGCTGAAGAACAGCTTTTATCCATGGGCTGTTAGGCTTTTGAATGGGAAATAATTTTATAAACTTTATGCATAATTGACTTGCGAGGCCGGTGAGTTATGCAGTTAGCTCACATGGTGTAATGAGATGGAGGGTTTGTGTCACTGTAAGTTGGGGTTGGGAGCACGAAGCGAGGCTCAGCCAATCTCAATGTATACATGGTTGTACTTTGACAATAAAGGTTCATTCATTATGACTGTTGCAGCATCCCCATGGTCACATGATCAAAATTCGGACACTTGGCAACTGACTCATATTTATGATGGCTCCAGTGTCCCTGGGTCATGTGATCACCTTTTGCGACTTTCTGGCAAAAGCAAAGTCAATGGGGAAGCCAGATTCACTTAATAACTGTGTTACTAACTTAACTGCGGTGATTCAACTGTGGCAAGAAAGATGGTAAAAAGGGGCAAAATTCACATAACAAATGTTCCTTTTAGCAACAGACATTTTGGGCTTTAATGTGGTCATAAGTAAAGGACTACCTATTTCTGAACCCGGACATTTGATTTCGGTGCCAGAACAGAACAGATTCAGTTTTTCCACTTAAGCAATGGGTGATGAAGGAAGAGTTGCTTCTAATGCCTGGAACATTAGATGAAAGGTGAGCTACAAAAGGGGCAAAGTGTACAATATAATTATGGAACACTGTTCTTCAGAAAAGTGGAAATCAGTTTTTCTGATACATTATGGGCTGAAAAATGCAGAAGTAAATTTCTGTAGAAATATGAAGCCGGGGAGGAAGAAAACATACTATTTTAGAATATGAGATTAGGTATGTAGGATGAGATTATACTGTGTGCACAGTATAGTTATTAGGCAAGTGAGTATTTTGACCATATCATCATTTTCATGCATATTTTCCACCTTCAAGCTGTATAAGCACATCAAGTGATGTGTATTTGTGTAATGAGGGAGGGTGTGGCCTAAAGAGATCAACATCCTATATCAAAGGGTGCATAATTATTAGGCAGCTTATTTTCCTCAGGAAAAATGGGCCAAAAAAGAGATTTCATTGACTCTGAAAAGTCAAAAGTTGTAAAAAGTCTTTCAGAGGGATGCAGCACTCTTGAAATTGCTAAGATATGGCGGAAATGGCAAAGATCTCAGCGTATCTGAAAGACCATTCGCAACAGAGATATATTGTGGAGTGGAAAAAATGGATTGATTACATCCAGAATAAATATGGGACTAAAAAAGTTTCATTTAGCATTTGAATAAGTATTGAGGTGATATTTATATTGCTTGTAGTTATTTTATAAGAGTTAAAGTGCGATAGATTTAATAGTTTATTGTTGTTTGCATATGGTAGATTATGATTGTTTCTACTTTTATACCTTGTATTTAGCTCTGGGAAGTCGGGGAGGGGGGTGGGGGAGGGAGGGAGGTGTTGGGAGGGTTGGGAAGAGGGGAGGGGGTTGGGAGGGGTTTTGTTTTGTTTTTTTATAAATAAAATGTACTGTAAAACTTTTCAATTAAAAAAAAAGAAATTGCTAAGATATTGGGGCGTGATCACATAACCATCAAACATTTTCTTGCAAATAGTCAACAGGGTCACAAAAAACGTGTTGAGAAAAAAAGACGCACATTAACTGCCAAAGATTTGAGAAGAATCAAACATGAAGTTACTAGGAAGCCATTATTCTCCAGTGCTATCATATTCCGGAACTGTAACCTACCTGGAGTGCCCAGATGTACAAGGTGTTCAGTGCTCACAGAGATGGCCAAGGTAAGGAAGGCTGAAATCTGACTACCATTGAACCAGACACATAAATTGAAACGGCAAGACTGGGCCAAGAAATATTTGAAGACAGATTTTTCAAAGGTTTTAAGGATGAGATGAGAGTGATTCTTGATGGACCGGATGGATGGGCCCATGGCTGATCAGTAACAAGCACAGAGCTCCACTTTGACTCAGACACCAGCAAGATGGAGGTGGGTACTGGCATGGGCTGGTATTTTAAAGATGAGTTAGTTGGACCTTTTTGGGTTGAAGATGGACTCAAAATCAACTCCCAAACCTACTGCCAGCCTTCCTTACCTTGGTCATGACTTATGACATTTACAACTTGCAACAACCCTACAGACATGTGATCAATATCTGGGGCTTGGTAATCGGCATATATTTGGAATGGTTGCAGTGTCCCAAGGTCACATGATCACCATTTGCGACCATCCAAGGGGATTTCCAAAAAGCAAAGTTAATGGGAGAAGCCAGATTTGCTTAATGACCACAGCAGAAAAAAAAATCATGAAATCAGATGTAACTCAATGACTGCATTGCTTAGCAGTGGAAGTTCTAGTCACAATTGTGATCGTAGGTGAAACAATACCTGTATTATGGAACGATTTTATCTTTTGTGTTTGTTTACTCTGCTACTTATATGTGTCTTTATGACCATTTTTTAATACCCAAGGCATGTTAAATAGAAGAGTGGCTTACCCATATTTGAGGTAGACAGTTCAGGAGTGGAAGTCAGTAAATATTGTCAAATTACAGCTGGAGTTTGAAGGCATTCCAATTCTCTTCCACCTCCCCCAAAATCCTGTTTCTGCTTAAGCTCTGTCTTTTTCATTAACCAGACAACTGCTTACCTGTTCCATCGTAATTCAAATCATAGAGAGATTTTACATTCCATTTCTTTCAAGGCTGAAGTCATTAGATATTTGTACTAAAGTATTAATCACTTGTGTCTTACTTTATGAATTGAGACTAGAAAGATAGCCACAATACTTACGAAAAGTAGAGTTTCATCTGTTCCTTCCCACTTAAATATGTTGTAAGTCCCTGGCTTCCTACAAACTGTGGAGGTTGCAAGCTGAACACATCTTTGTGGCGCCAGGTTGGGACACAATGGTGTAAACCCTTCCTCTATGCCTTGGGTTAACTGGTCAGATTACTTAATACTAAGAGGATTCTGTGGAAATTTCTGGTGCACTTTCTTGTTTTGCGTTTAAACAACCCAGAACTGGTTGTACTCTGTGCTATTTATAGTAGAGACAATGCCTGCACAAGGCATAATGAAATTGAATATCTTTGCTTTCCAATTGGGTTCCTTGGCAGGAAACAGCTGAGGAACATGATGGGACTAGAATTGGAGGTTAACATATCAATCATATCAACAATTTAGGGTTGTGAGGGTAATAAACACAGTCATGCATTTCTTCTCTCAGCCTGTTAAACTAGCAAGTGCTTGTTGGTTACCACAGGAATGAATTTAGTCTCTCACATCGATTTGTCAGCTTATTTCCATATTATTCATTCCAGCTTAAAAGGGCATCTAGCTTCTTGATTTAATTAGATTGCTCAGAATATTTTGTGCATTTTAGCTGGCACCAAGTAGATACTTAACCTATTTCTTCCGTGCTGCACTGTGTTAGTCACACAAACACAGGCAATAATAGTCAGATAGGATGAAGATATTTCCCCATTCAGTTGGTTAACCTCTGCAGTTAATTGAGTTTTTTGTTTTGTTTTGTTTTTGTTCTGGCAACTATGTCAGTTGCTCCATTTGGAATATGGCAAGATCTCCAGTTCTTTGCCGGGTGAAAAATTTATGATTGAGAAAAGTGCTAATCCTAAAAAAATCATTTTAAGTAATAAAGGATAGTATTTGTAGTTCAGGGTTGAAGCACCAAGGTTAGAAGCACTAAGGACCCTTCATTTCAACCATGACCTTTTGATTGGTCCGTAAACATATTTTCTTCTAGTCTGTTTTTAAAGACTTTTCTTCTGAATGGCAAAGCAGTGAACTGGAATAGACTTGGACAATGGAATTGGAGAGTGGATGATTTAACATTTGTAACTGCTTATTGTTCAAAATGATATGGTGGGTTTGTTTGGATTTTTGTTGTTGCTTTTTGACTATTTTTTTTTAAAAAAATAGGCTAACAAGAAGGCTGATTGAATAAAACAAAATGCCCTCTAATCTGATAAATTTATTCAAGTGCAGGTCAATTTGTTTTTGAGTCATATGTCCTGGAAGCATAGATATCAGCAAGGTTCCTATGTAACAAGCTGATTTCTCCCTCCCACATCAGTCAGCCTTTTCAGCAAGAATTATCTTGACCTATCTTAGCCTCTCTGGATGGTCAAGTTGATGTTTAAGGTTATTATTATTATTATTATTATTATTATTATTATTATTATTATTATTATTATTATTATTATTATTATTATTATTCTATCCTCTTCCTCCTCAGTGTGTCCTCCCTTTATCTTGTGAAGACTCTTTAAAAATAGTGTTAAGAAGGTATAAGTTGTATTTGTCTCTGCGATGGAAAGAGGCCTATGAACTTGCAGCTGTTTTGTCTCCTGTCTTCCTCAGTGTGGGTCTTGTGTGGCTTCCATTCTCACAGTGCTATTCCTGGATCAGTTGAGTCAGCTGTTCTTGTCTGGTGTGAGTTTGAAGCCAACAGCCCTGACCCAAAGGGAGATGCTGGGATGTTAAGATGCTTAAACTGATTCGTGTTATTTGCATTGCAAGGTTTTGTTCCGGGCTTGCTGTTGGTTTTGCAAAGGTCATCTGTTTTGTAACTTTTAAATAGGTGTACATTCAAATAGAAGATATACAGTACAAACATTAGCAACTGTTGAATGGATGAATGGATTCTTCTAGATCTCACTAATTCCTATGTGCAGTTTTGTTTGTTTTTTCATCTGGCTCTTCAGTTAATAATTCCTATTCCTTCCATAAATGCTTTGTAGTTATCAGAGATTAGAAATTGGAGATAATGTCCAAACATCATTCTTTTTTAGACATTTAGAACAGATGCAAACCATTTGCACATAGAGACATTCTAAAATCCATCTCCCCAAAGTGAAGCGAATCTTATTGCTTCAGGCTATGGCTTCAAAAGCAGCATGACCTTTTAGAGGGAGGAGGTGGATCTTTGAAGAACACTGAGCTTCCTGTTTCTTAGCAGGAGGAACCAACAGTGCTGCTGAAACCAATCTTCCATTCTATTGCAAGTAGGGGGGAAAAACACCCCAATATGAACTCTGACCTATAGGCATGGTTTAGAGGGAAGTGAGTTCAAAGCAGGAGGTGACCACAAAATGTATGCATGCATACAGTGTGTGTGTGTGTGTGTGTGTGTGTGTGTGTGTATGTATGTATATGTATGTTTGTGTGTGTGCGTGCATATAGTCTATGTACGTATAATGTGCTGGGTGGGAGGGAGGGAGGAAGGAAGGAAGGAAGGAAGGAAGGAAGGAAGGAAGGAAGGAAGGAAGGAGCGAGCATCTTGCTCAGAAACACTGACAATGAGCTGTCAATATATCCTGGGGTTGCAGTCCCAGTTCCTCAGAAACAAAAATAAGTTGTAGTATTTTACTTTATTTCTAAAAATACTACATGTGCAAGTGGTGTGTTTTCTTTCAACAGGCAAGACTACAAACTAAGACTACGACTAAAAATAAGAATTTAGTAAGAGGAGAAGGAAACAGTCAAGCTGGAGGAGAGAATCCATATAACTTTGTCCTGAGCTCCTGCACAAAAAGATGGGATATAAGTTAAACAAATTCATAATTACTAGTGAAAGTGATATTGTCTTAAACTGCCGTAGCTTATGGTGGTTGAGAAGGCCATTCTGGAAGCTGTTCTGCTTTTGTCTTTTACACCAAATCTTTTAAAAATGTGATTTTAGTGCCAGTTTCCAGGGCAGTAGTCATTTTCACTGTAAAAATATATTTTTAAGACCAAAAGGTTTATGATGGCATAAGAGTCTATGAATTACAGTCCATTTCATCTGAAACTCAGAATATTATTCTGAAATAGGAATGTGTGTGTGTGTGTGTGTGTGTGTGGATGTGAAGAAAGAATAGCTAACACTGAGGTCAATTGACAATGAAGAACAGATGGCCAAGTGCTAATAATCTATTGATAGCTAGCTACTCAGTTGTCAGTTGTGATAAAGCTTTTTCTTCGTTTTAATCCATGGGAATTGAACTGAATTTTTCAATTCTAGCAAAGTTATTTCACAATGGAGTTTGTTTTTATCAGTACTTTTGCTCAAGAGTATACATTTCACAATCAATCTTGAACTATCCTGTGGACTTAAAAGTTTGACAACTTTATGTCCAGTTTAGGGGATGTGAGTAAAAAAAAGAGCCATTGAGATATATACTAATTGTGAGATTGCAGAGAAATTCTGTGCTAGAAAAAATGAACCCTTGATTTTCTAGATGGAATTATTATATCTCTCTAATAGTGTCGCCAGAGGCAATGGATGGATAAAAATCATTTTAAGGAGAAAATACAAGATTTGAATCCTATATCAGTATTATGATATAGTGAAAATATAGGCTGTGGTTGATAAACTGTCAGTTACCTGGGATGATTGTCCTTATGCCTATGGAATCTATCACTCAAGTCCTATGAAAAGGAATTTCATTGTACAGCATAATTTTTAATTATATATTTGGAGTGAAGTGGAGGTAATAATGCTACCACCATATCGGGAGTACAGTACAAAACCAGATAACCACTAGAATAACAATAAAAAGCTAGAAAATAAAAATTTGCATTCCTTGTCTTTTTGCCTACCTTGTAGGTTATTCTTGAGTACCAATCTGGTCTCATTGATAAGGACACTATATTGTATTTATTGATTCATGGTTGTAGTATCTTTATTTTGGTTACTTATCAGCAGGGTCATTTGACATTTCTAAATGAGTTACAGAAATAAATAAAACGGCTCAAACTATAAAACACTATAAATGGAAATTATAAAATATTTAAAATTATAATTACAAACTACTTTGTGAATTAAATAAAATTTTCTATCATCTATCTATTTATCTAAGGGACGTGGTGGCTCAGTGGGTTAGGATGCTGAGCTTGTCGATCAGAAGGTCGGCAGTTTGGCGGGTGGAATCCCGAGTGCCGCGTAACAGAGTGAGCGCCTGTTACTCGTCCCAGCTTCTGCCAACCTAGCAGTTCGAAAGCACATAAAAATGCAAGTAGAAAAATAGGGACCACTACGGTGGGAAGGTAACAGCGTTCCATGTGCCTTTGGCATCTAGTCATGCCGGCCACATGACCACGGAGACATCCTTGGACAAGCGCTGGCTCTTTGGCTTTGAAACGGAGATGAGCACCGGCCCCTAGAGTTGGAAACGACTAGTACGCATGTGTGGGGGAACCTTTACCTTTATTTATCTATCATCTATCTATCTATCATCTATCTATCATAATATGCTCAGTCATCATCATCATTTTAGCCATTGTCTATCCACTGCAGGATGAAGGCCTCTTCCGCATGTTTCCAACCAATACGGTCCTGAACTTTCTTTTGCCAACTGGGCCCGCAATACTTGCTGATGTCCTTGATCCATCTTCTTTTAGGACTCTTTCGTGGATGCTTTTTATCAAGTGGGATCCGTTCTATGACTGCCTCGGTCCACCTGCCATCAGTCCTTCTTGCTATGTGACCAGCCTGTTTCCATTTCAATTCTTTTACTCTCTTGATGATGTTGTATACTTTCGTTTATTCTCTAATACATGTGCAGGTCTTCCTATCTTGTCTTGTAATGCTGAGCATGTATCTTTCCATGGCTCTTTACGCCACTCCTAGCTTTTGTATCCATTGTGAGGTTAGTGTCCATGTTTCACCAGCATATGTTAGAACTGGTAGCACACACTGATCGAAAACCTTTCTCTTCGGGCACAGGGAGAGGTTGTTCTTGAAAATATGCTCAGTATGCAACAAAAAAGCATGATAGAGCATACAAAGCATAAGAATATTCTGTATATGTTTAAATTTTTAAGATTTAAACAGTGTTTTTTTGTAGAAAGCTGCGGCAGCTGAATTTTTTTTGCAAATCTTCTAGAGATATTAAGGTTCAGGTCCAACAGTAAAAACCAAATAGAAATCACCTACAAGCTGCTATAGGAAGGACAATTGAGGGAACGTGTGGGATACAGTCTCAGATTCCTCTAGGTTACAGGGGATTATTTACTGTTTCCTTGCTTGTGATCTGTATGTGTGATTGAGTAGATATAGTTGTTTCATATGTTTTGATAGTACAGGCAGTCAGTAGTTCCATGGAGAGTTGAAATAACCATAATATAAATCAGGGCTTTTCAACCTTTTCACCCATTGTACCACTTTTAGGATATGGCAATATCCAAGCACCACCAGTCGCCTAAAAAGGTGTTAAAAACTTGATGACCAAAAAAAAAAGAAAAAGGAAAAAAGTGATGAAGTACAAGTAGTCCTTGACTTACAATAGTTAGTGACTGTTTGAAGGTACAGTGGCACTGAAAAAGTGCCCCCCAAGCCACAGCCGAGCAAGACACCTGCCTGCCTACCTGGCGGTGTTCTTCCTCCTGTCCGAGGTTTTAATTGTTGTGAGCATTTCTGTTGAGGATTGGCAGCGGGGGTGGGGTGGGGGATGTTTGGTTTTTATTCCCTCCCCATCTAATGGGTGGTTGCAGCAGGTTTTGGTCACTTCACATGATTCTGGGACACTGTGACTGTCATAAATATGAATCAGTTGCCAAGCATCTGAATGTAAATCACAAGACCCTGGAGATGCTGCAACATTCCAGCTGATCGGCGCTTCTTCTGGGCTCAGCAGAAGTGCCAGGATCAGTGTTGCTTTCCAGCTGATTGGTGGTTCTTCAGGGCTGAGCAGAAACACCTGGAGCCTGGCGCTGATCCTGGCCCTTCCGCTGAGCCCTGACAGCCCTGCAGCTCCAGCCATCTCTTGCTCAGGCTTGTGCAGTGCTGCCACCGGTTCAGCTCATTCCCCTCCCCCGCTACCACTTTTCTAGGATGGTCACGTACCACCTGCCAGGTGCCAATGTACCACAGGTGGTACCCGTACCACTGGTTGAAAAGCCCTGATATAAATAACAATATAAATAACCACTTATATTGATTTGTAAACCTAAGACCTATGTAAATAAGCTGTCTAAGTACAAATACAAGTTTAAAATCACAAAGCTGTTCCCAGACCCACTTTTTCTAGTAGGGGAGAGAACTATCTTCCATTTTCATGGTAAAGTTCGCATAATTCCTGTATTTGCCAGTGTGAATTCCAATAGGTTAGGTTTTAACCAGGAAAGCCCCGGGCCTTCCTGATGTATCTTCTGTGCATGCCCTTGCCTTGTTTTCATTTTAGGATTGACCTGGAGATGAGATGAGTCAAGAACTTTGAGTTTCTGATACTAACATTCTTTTTGTTGTTGTTCAGTTGTGTCCAATTCTTGGAGACTGGCAAGTCCCTGCAGTTTTCTTGGCAAGATTTTTCAGAAGCGGTTTGCCGTCGCTTTCTTTCTAGGATTGAGAGAAAGTGCTCAGTCAGCTGCCTTTTGTGCCTAAGGCAAGTCTCGCCTTCTAGAACTCATTGTCTTTCTATTTCTAGCCTGATGCCTTAACCACTACACCAACTTGTCTCTCTACTAACATTGTAGTAGATAGAACATTAGAATATCAATGCTGGAATAATCTTTTGCAAAAATTCTGGCAGGAATCCAGTTTTGAAGTGTTGGCTCATTTAACATACAGCAACCTTTTCAGGCAGTGGATGCAATGTGATTTCACTTCTAGGGATGCCAAAAATATAATTAAAAATCAACAGAGTGTTTTAATTACAATTAATGGACAGAAGTGGATATGCTGGCATGTGACCCCAGCCATTTAGAAAAATAACCAGGACTTCAGTGGACACCATCTTGCAAATATACAGCCACTAAATACAAGAGTATCACTTATAATACTACGCTAGGAGGTGTGTAATTGTTTGGAAATCTGAGCCATACCAACCAAGAAATCTTGGGGAGGGAGGTTGTCAATATACTATCACTGAAAATCATTGTTAAAAGCATGTTTGCATAAAAATCTTGGCTTATTTTAGCATAATCTGGCAGTCTCTTGAGTTCTTAGGATGTGCTCAGAAAGGTATGGCAATTTTTCTCTTTTCCCAAATATCTCCTTTCCCTAAAAACAATCTTTGTTCCATGTACCGCAAGAAAAAAAAAACCACACCTCACATAACAACCCACAAGTATCTTCTGCACAATGTTCCATGAGCAAAAAAACCGTCCCCCAAATCCAATTTTCTAGTAAGAGAGAACCATAGGGGATGTCAGAAAGTCAAAATGGCAACCATATAACTGAAGCTTTTTTTTAACATATATTGCATGAAACCTGTGTGTATATCTATCTCATAAAAACGGGCAGATTAACTAAGTATCCCTGATTTTAAGGTGCCTTGTTTTGCAGACTTTATGCTGGGTATTACATTACCATTGTTTTTAATTGCATGTTTCCAGGCTATGGAAAGACACAATCCAGCACACGTCTACTCAGAAGTAAATCCCTTCCAATTCAGTGAATATTGGAGTACAACATTTAGCAACAGCAGCTCAGTAATTCTTCTTCCATTCACTTCTTAAGATGTTGCCTAACAAGTTTCTTGATTCCAAAGGAAGCATTGCTCTTGCCTATATAGGTAAGTTCCTACTTAACAATAGTAACTGGGACCAGAATGTTCATCACTAAGTGACGGCAGTTGTGTCTGTGCTGCTTAGCAATAGCAGTTAAGACAGTCCTTGGTTACCTTTGTTAAGCAAGGGCCTCACATGATTGTGACGTCTTATTTCCTTCCAGTTTTCCCATTGCTTTTGCTTCTGGGAAGCCAGCAACGATACTCACAATGTTTACCACAGGATGCTACCATGGTTGGAAATCCAGGCTGGTTGCCTAGTGTTCAGATCACACCCATGGGGGCTCTGCAAAAGCCAGAACTTTGAGCAGCAGTCATAACTATCATTTGTTCAGCAATGTCACAAGTTTAAATGATCACTGAAAAAGTGGTTGTTAAATGAGGATCATCTGTATTTATGTTTTTTCTTTAACCTTTTCTATCATTTTTTTCTATCAGTTATAAAGTTCCAATTGCTTCCAGTGAAAAAAAATTGTATCACAACCTATGAATAATGAATATTGTATCTTGAAGTGAGCCCCCCCAAAAAAGGGACCAACAAATTCACAAAAGGATATGTATTCATTTTCTGAATTTGTTGGCCCCTCTTTTTGCCTCACTTCAAGATATAATATTCATTATTCATTGGTTGTGATACAAAAATGTTTCACTGGAAGCCAATTGGAACTTTATAACTGAGAATCTTAGACTGTTTCAGAGAAAAAAAAGTTGCATTCCATAATATGATTCCAAAAGAGTAACAGATTTTTCTTGGAAGCAGTTGTCATGCACCCTGTAGATCAGGAGTGTCAAACTGCTGGCCCGCAGGCCAGATACGTCAGGAGGAAACCGCGCCCACCCCATTGCCGGCAATGCGGAAAAAGTTCTGATACGTCACGTGATGTCACGAGTTTGACATGTCTGCTGTAGATGAACATGTAGTTTGAGCTGCAGATGTACCCAGTCTGACCCATTCTAGAATACTTTAGCTTTGTCTGAAAGAGATTTCTGTAGCTACTCATTGGAAAGTAAGGTAAACTTAGTTTGAACATTTTAAAAAAAACCTTTTTTTTCCTGGTTGATCTACATAAAAGCTTTATCAAGTACTAGGATTGCACAAATTGTGAAATAGAACAGATTAGATTACAAAATCTAAGATGCATGTGATGCAATACATTTCTGTAATCTTGTGAATCTGACCCTTGATCTCTCCCGTCCTTTAGCATCTTAACTGCTAGCTGAGAGAGTTCTTTTGTGACCTCTTCTAGATTGGATGACTGTTTTCTTTGGAGGGGGAGATTCCGAAAAATCTATGTCCTTGACTTCCATGCCAGCAGTTTTTATTGCCACTACAGTAAATTTTACTTTATAGATTATTACTCATCTTGCATTTATATTTCTGGTTCTATTTCTTCTTTTAAATGATCTGTATATTATTTTTTAAAATATTAATATGCATTGCATTAACTATCTTGATTTATTTGTGTTAAATCCGGTCTTTCCTAATTTGATACCCTCCAGATGTGTGGGAAATTAGCTCCCAAACAACATAGCATTCTGGAAGTCATAATCCCATCAAGTTGGGAGAGGCTAGGTTAAATAAATCAGTTAGTGTTTCAAATGGATTGTGGTGATGGTAGTGGTGATGATGATGGTGTTGGAATCTTACTTGGTATTTTAAATGCAAAAAAAGTGATTTTATCACCTTTCTTACTTATTATTTCTTATTTCTTACTATTTTTGAATTGTTATCAATTCAAAAATCTTACGAAATAGATCAGGGATGTCAAACTGCCAGCCTGTGGGCCGGATGGGTCATCCAGAAGCTGCGCCCACCCCATTGCTGGCAATGGAAAAACTGCCCTATATGTTGCGCGACATCACATGATGTCGCGAGGTTGACAAGTCTGAAATAGATCATGAAGAACTTTATCCAAGAGCAACAAAATCCTCACATGTCAGATCCAAATCTAGAGTATAATGAGAAATATAAGAATCTTCTCCATTTCTATGCTGTGCCAAGCATTCAAGGGAAATGTTTTTAATTTGGCAGAGCAAGAAACACTGCTTCAGTCCATACACATCTGGTAAATTATTTAAACATAACCATTTTTATTAGCAAATAAGTGTTCCCTCCAAAATGTCCATCATTTGACTGTATAGCAATATTTTAATTAATGTATAAACAATATCTTTGTTATACTCCTGTTTTATTTGGCTAAGAGCCACGTCTTCCATTTATTTGAGAGATTGTGATGTTATATAAACAGATTACTGAAACAATCATGTTTGAAACAAGCATTTGATGTTTGTAATACGTGTAAGATTTCATGTTTATTTCCTTAAAGATGAATCAAATTGCTCTCAGTGTTTGGATATGAAATCTGCTATATGCATTCATGAAATCAGTGAAGTATGGGTAATATATAGCACAGCAGGACTTAGTGTTTTTGACCATTTCCACTGAGTTCAGTTTAGTTTTGTATTGTACTGTGATGCAGACATTTGTGTCAGGAGCAGACCTATTGAAATCAATAAAATTTAAATTATTCATGGCTAATTTCTCCCTTTGGTTTCAGTGGTTCTCACACTCTACACCAGGGGTGTCAAACTCAATTTCATTGAGGGCCGCATCAGCATTGCGGTTGCCCTCAAGGGGCCAGGTGGGTAGGGCCAGGGTGGGCGTGGCCTACTGGGTGGGCGTGGCTAGAGTGTGTATGGCCTACTGGGTGGGCGTGGCCAGCTCTACATCATTCGCATTGTTATTGTAGGGTAGCCTATAGTGCTCTTCTATATTCTGTAGACAAATGAACAAATACTAAATACATGGTAACAAATAGGAACGTAATATATCTTCAAAAGAATAATATAGGGACATTGCCAAATCTAATCTACTTTTTAAATCCCCCAGCCATTGTAGGACAAGATTTGACTAATTTCATATCAACTTCTACAGCAAAGCACTTTTGTTTGGTATTGCTTGGGGAAGATAGTTCTTAGCTGTTCTTTTAGCTTTACAGCAGGGGTGTCAAACTCAATTTCACTGAGGGCCGCATCAGCATTGCGGTTGCCCTCAGGGGGCTGGGTGGGTATGGTCAGGGTGGGCGTGGCCTACTGGGTGGCCGTGGCTAGAGTGCGTATGGCCTACTGGGTGGGCGTGGCCAGCTCTACATCGTTCGCATCAAGGGTTCCTATGGGGGCCTGGGCAGGAGTGGGACAGATCTGAGGGTCTCTGGCAGAAGGAGGGTCTCTGGGCCAGGGCCAAGGCAGTGGGGGCCGTTCCCTCACTGTTTCCAGGATGCCTTTGCGGGCCACATGAAACCACTTTGCGGGCCGGATCCGGCCCCCGGGCCTTGTGTTTGACATGTCTGCTCTACACAATTGGATCCAACCTAATTGCAGTTTGGCATATAAATAGGATAGATGCAATTTGGACAGAAAATTAAGAAAACACCTTGGTGGACAGTGAGAATTTACAAAGCAGTTGTACTTACAATAGACATTATTACACATTTTTCTTCATTTGAATATTTTTTAATAACCTCACTAGATTTTTACAAAAGAAGAGCAAATACCTCCTCTATTTTGTCACTGTGGTTTGAGAGTGGCCTTCAAATTTGTTGTTTTAGTTCTTGTTTTGCTTTTGCCTGTATGGATACAGAAATCAAATCTAGAATATGAAGCAATTTTTTCAACCTTCCAAAACTCAGCCTACCCAGCAAAGCAGCATATTCAGTGGGTTGTTGTATAGGAAATGGGAGTTGTAGTCAACACATTAGTGATTTGGTTTTTCCATTTAGTGTTTCATGCCAGCACAAAGAAAAACTTAAAAAGAACATGGCTTGCTACTCCTTGGAGTGCTTATAAAAAAGGTATGGAAAAACTTTAACAGCTATTTGCCACTGTCAGCTCTTTGTTTTCAGGAAAAAAGTGTAAATTCATACTATTTTCATCACAGTTTTGAAATATTCTCCATTCCATCTAGTGCAATATTCATGCTTGGTAGCAGAAACAAGATTTCTACTACTTATGTTTAGATGCTGTTAGAAGGGTCAATAAAGATCAGTCCTTACTGGAAGGGCAAGTCATATTTAGGTCTTCCTCTTGCCAGAAAGATAACTTAAAAGGAAATGCATTATTTCCAGTCTTGATTCCCAGACATCCTCTTATTTTGTTCCTCTGGATGAAAGCCACAAGGGCAAAAATGCCAGTTTCATATGAATGGTCATGAAAAAGTAAGTGGACATATATAGCTCTCCCAAAGGATTTCTTTTAAGGCAAAATAAATATTTGGGCATATAAAGCTTAACAAAACTGCTTGACTCCGTGGAAGTAAACCAAGCACGTGATCATTCTGACAACTATTAGCAAAAGGTATCTCTACCACAGTAGTCTGAGACCTAAAATATTGTGCAACAAATTTTATATTTTTGGTGACCAGTTGTTTATATCAAATATCATTCAGCTTGAAATTACAGTGTTCTCATTTTATACTTGGAAGTTTAGTAAATTTCTCCTCTTCATTTTAGCAATTTTAAAATAGGGGAAAGCCCTATTTGCAGCTATTTCCACTTTTATTTTCATGGTTAGAATCTAGATTTGCATGGGGCCAGCAAGTATCCCCATTGATGACATCTTCAATCTGGGTTTAGGATTTAGATGTACCTTTTCTAGTTACGCAACTTTGAAAACAAACCATCTCAGCATATTTATTTATTTATTTATTTATTTTATTAAATTTATATACCACCCTTTCCCGAAGGACTCAGGGCAGTTTACAGGACATTTAAAACAACCAATACAAAAGTTAAAAACAAATTAAAAAAGATTAATTCATCCCTAGCATATGTTGCATCTGAATCCCCTTTTAGAGCTGTGTCTTTATTTAGTGTTACATCTTCCCAGGATATGAAAGGGTGTAGGATCGTGGTGGCGAACCTATGGCATGCGTGCCAGACTGGGCACGCAGAGCCCTTTCTGTCGGCACATGTGCCAGAGGGACATTCCCCTCCCCCTCTCCACGTGCACCTGACTAGTGGGACCTGGAGAGGACAGGGAAACCGAATCTAGCAGCGCTCTCGTGGGAACAGCTGCAAGAGCTGAAAGGGGAACCTATAAAAGGAGCAGGTTTTGGCGGGAATGTAGTGAGAAAGAGAGCGAGTGAATGAGCAGATGGCCTTTGGAAGTGATGGTGGGCATGAGTTTGGAGAAGACAAGTAGGACATGGTGTCCGTTTGCACTTTGCAGAAGGCTAGTGGGGGAGGGAGGACACATGAGTTTGGACTTTGGAGAAAGCGAAAGAGAGAAGGAAGAAGGGGAGGGAGAAGGAAGGAAGGAAGGCTGGGACTGGTAGCGCCACTGGGCAGATGCGCGGCCAGGCCTTTCCAGATGACTCCGAAGCCAGCCAGCCCTTCTGCAGGAGCGTGGAGGGAGGGGGGGAGAGTCGCTACCCCCGAGCACCGCGCCTGCCTCCCTTCAGGCTCCCTCAACCTCTCCCCCCCCAGGCTGGGGCTGGTTAGATTCCCCCTGTGGGCAGCGCTGCGCCCGCCACCAGCCCATCCCCAGCCAGCCCTCCTCTTCCATCCTACTCCTTCTGCAGGTGAACCGCGGCTTACTGAGCCGGTCGGCGCCTCTCCCTACACACGTCCTCAGGCAGAGGAGCCGGTACTGCAGCTCTCGCTCCCCTCCAGCTTCCATCTGCCCAAGGCCCGTGTTCAGGACACCCGGCGGGCCGGTGATGGGCTGGAGAGTGCCGGACAATGGCAGCTGCCCTGGGATGAGTGGTAGGCGGGGTGGGTGCTCCCAATGTCCACAGGGGAAGAAGTGGCAAGGAGGATGCCCCCTTCCCCAAGCCATCAGCTGAGTAAGATGCCCTCCTGCTCCACCCACCGTAGAACAACTGGATCTCCCCCAACCCTGCCCGGCCCTCACAGGCATCCCTCCCCAGGAGCAACATTAAGCTGGTCATGCCCACCCTGGCCACGCCTATCCAGTCTGCCATGACACTGTAGTCATACCCACCCAGTGGGCCACGCCCACTCAGTACCCGGCGATATATAAGTGGGTTTTGGGTTGCAGTTTGGGCACTCGGTCTCTAAAAGGTTCGCCATCACTGGTATAAGATCTCCTGCTTGAGCAGGGGGGTGGACTAGAATATCTTCAAGGTCCCTTCCAGCTCTATTCTGATTGAAAAATTCTAACTTGCATTGAAATAGTTGGTTTCAATTGTTTAATGTCATTTTGAAGCAGATTTCCCCAATGGAGTGCTTTTCAGATATGATTATTGAATATTATGGGGGGGGAAACATCCTAGCAATAAAAGGGGTACGATAATTACCCAAAGAAGTGATAGATTCCCTTTCAGTGAATGAGGTCTAGCGAATATTAGGCAAAGATTGAGGATTTCTACATCAAGTAGTGGGTTGGACTCAGTGGCCCCTTCTAACTCTTATTGTAATATTACAGCTCCCATTAATGCTGGATCAACATTGAAGTCCAACCTAATAAGAGGCCACATAAGTTAGGAAAAGCTGCCTCAAAGGCTCATACATTTGTTTTTATTGCTACAGGACAGCATACTAATATAGGGGAGGAATAAATAATTGGGTTCAGCACAACATATTTTCATTTATTTTTTTTGTTTCTCCTGTGTTTTAAATTGATAGTCATGCTGGTATCTTTTAGATGTTTTAGACTAAACTTATAAAAGCTCTGTGAGTAAC
Source organism: Vipera berus (assembly GCF_964194415.1). Classification (NCBI taxonomy): domain Eukaryota; kingdom Metazoa; phylum Chordata; class Lepidosauria; order Squamata; family Viperidae; genus Vipera; species Vipera berus. Next base: position 20,324,409 of record NC_138204.1, on the reverse strand, counting down.
CATGCTGTCTGAAGTTGATTGAACTCCAAAACAAGTGGAGGTCACCAGACTGTCTATCCTTGTTTGAAATAAATGTATATCTTTTGACAGCATCTTCTATTGGCAACAGAACAACAATAAAGTATTCATAAGAAAAGTGTCGGTCCCAACAGGTTGTAGCATGCAGTTCTTTGGAATAACATTTTTGTAGAATGAAGCAGCGTTTCTAAGAAATCCAGATTGTCTGAAAATAATAGCATTAATAAAAAAAAAGTTGACAAAATAGGCAGAATGCATCAAAGCTGGCCTACAAAAAATTATCTGAGAATGAAGAGTTATTATATATATCTTTCTCATAATCTTATTTTAATTTAGGCAGAATTAGACAGGTGGTCCTCAGCTTATAACCACAATTGAGCCCAAAATTTCCACTGCTAAGCAAGACAGTTGTTAAATGGGTTTTGCCCCATTTTACGACCTTTCTTGCCACAATTGTTAACACAGTTGTGCAGTGAATCTGAGTTCCCCATTGACTTTGCTTGGCACAAGGTCGCAAAAGATGATGACATGACCCCAGTAGCATACGGTAGATCCATTACCTGGGAATCCATGAGATGTGTCAAGATAATACGGCTAGCAAATACCAGAAGTCAGTATGTGCAATTTTGTGGGGAAATATTGCAATTAAACTTGAATAAGAAAATGTCTTAAGGTGTACTTATATGTGTGATCCATGTGCCAATCAATTTGCTCACTGAAATGCAAATTTAAGGAGTAGTCTTTCTAATCTGTTTTATGGAAATTACGTAGAATTGAATTTGAGACCTCGCTAATGCAAGACTGTGCCTTTCTGGCAAGATAGGATTGTCTTCTGAATTCAGTTAGGGCCTTTATAAATCCAGATAGTGCTGGAATTTAAGGATGTGATGACCAGGAAGGAAGGCATATAGGAAGAATGAGTCCTGTTGTTTAGTTTCTGAGAGACTAAAAGAGTTCTCTCACTTGTTTATCGTTTGGTTGCGTTTCTGTCTTCTTTGCATAAAATTATTTTTTATTATGTGTAGTCCTCATTTAGCAACCATAATTGTGACTCGCAACTTGGTTGTTAAGCAAAGTGGCCACTAAGTGAAACTGTCACTTACTTCAGATTTCCTTTGATTTGTAGACTTCCAAAGATTGTAAATATGAGGGATGGTAATAAAGTCACTCTTTTGTCACAGTTGCTAAAGCATATTTTTTTAAATTATAGAGAATTTTCATGAGCTCCGCTGCTTAAAAATTATATTTGTCGCCACTGTGGGAATAGGTGGGGCGTTTATGGTTTTTTAATTTATTTTTTTAATTATTTTTTTTAAAAATTAAATTTTATTATGGATTTTTAATTTTGTAAACAGCCCAGAGTCAATGTGTGTGATTTAGAGAGCTATATAAATGTATATAATATAATAAAATAAAAGGTATCTCAGTTTGGGCATTTGGATTGAGCTGGCTCTTGAGTTTTCCTGCTTGGTTGGCTTTCTGTGGATTTCTATCTTAAGAATTTGTACTAGTTCTTTTTCTTTTCTGCCACTGCTACTAACTACTGTAAATGCAAGTTGTTTGTAAACTCACTGGTTTTTTTTAGCATAAAAATGCTCAAAAATGAGGGATGGGAATTGGTTTGCAAAAATTAAATTTTCTCGTGCGCTAGTCTGGCAGATCATCAAACAAGGTAGGCTTGGCGCCTCCGCTCCCATCTTGCACTTTACATCTCTTCCGTCTTTGGCAGTTGCTAACACCTCTGCAAATACACTTGGCTCATATTTTCAAATCCCTGTTCCTAAATCAATCACAAATTGTTTATGAACTTCCTGTGCTTCCCCTGACTCTAGCCCACTCACTACATTCCTCAGGTTTTGACCTTCTGTCTTGTTCTCATGACTTCCAACTGTGACTTAGATTAGATGTTTAAAACTGAATTTCTCAACTACAGATCTGTCATTGTATTTACATTTTTTTATTTTTTTTATCCCATTTATATCCCGCCCTTCTCCGAAGACTCAGGGCGGCTTACAATCTAAGAAGCACAAATCAATGTGCTTAGCAATTGTAATGTGTTTGTAACTTTAAACACTGATATGGCTGTGAGGACAAATCAGGCAGACCTATAGCTAGGGTGGTGTCAGGGAGCAGATCGGAGAAACAAGGAACGGATTTGCGTTTGGGGAAAAGGAAGTAAATCTGTGATCAGTTAAACCTCATAAAGAAATCCTTGAATGACCCCTATCATGCTGCAATGTTGAGTAGGAGGTGAAGAATTAAGATTTTTATGTAGGTGATACAGATAGAAAATTTGAGCATGAAGGAAAAGAAGCACGTCCATGAAGAAATAGTACTCAAGGATTTGGGGTTATACACAAGTGAATTTGAGAACTGGGTCATCTTATAGCTTATGTCTTGGATCATAAAAGACAAGAACTCAAAGAGGTTTGGGCAATAGCAGTTAGCAAACATAAACTGTGCAGAATGAACATTGAACCACTAGGAGTCATTTATGCCAGTTTGTAGGGTACATTGTGTCTGATCAAAAACTTTGTTTTTGTGTCAGCTTATGCCTGTGGTCAGTGTGTGTAGGAATGAATGAGAATCCATGGGTATATATTTCTTTGTATCATCCCAAGTTGTATACTGCCTCTAAGGCACAGGTCTGCAACCCGCGGCTCCGGAGCCACATGCGGCTCTTTCAGCCATCTCCTGCGGCTCCCAGTCTTCTGCCATGTGCAGTCCAAAAAAAAAAGTGGGACTAAAAAAGTTCAACCAATCAATTCAAATATGCAGGGTAGGTGCATATCTCGCCTTGGCTCCACTCTTCAGTCAAACCCTGTTCTGCACATGTGCACATGTACGCGCATGCACACTCATTTTTTTGCGGCTCCCAGTTTTTCCTTTTGTGAGGGAACCGGTTCCGAGTGGCTCTTTCACTGTTTCAGGTTGCTGACCCCTGCTCTAAGGCAATGTGTGACATAGTTTTGACCTGTGTCTAATTATTTTTACCATATTGAATATTACTGGCACGAAGGCACCACATTAGAGTGTTTCTTAATACCCAAACAAAGTAGAGCACGGGTGTCAACCTCGCCCTGTCACATGACGTGTCACGACATGTCGCAACTTTTTTCTCATTGCCGGAGCTGGGGTGGGCACGGCCTCCGCATGATGCAGCCAGTCTGCAGGCCAGCAGTTTGACACCCCTGAAGTAGAGGATATGGATATGATTCAGTGCTAGAAGGTTATAAGAGGCTCTGTTAACACCAACAGGTGTTAATGCTAATGTAGCAAAGAAAATTTACAAGTTTAACTTTAGACCTACTAAAAGTATGTTTTATGACTATAGTACAGATGCAGAAAACACATACTGTGTACATTAAAAGTTGTAAGTATTTTGTAAATATTTTAAAAGTTAACTTTGAAAATGAGGTAGAAGAAGAGGAGGGGCAAGACAGAAGAAAAGGGGGAGGAGGAGAAAAAGGAGGAAGAGAAACAACAATAGCAATCGCACTCTAGAGTTATATACCGCTTGATAGTGCTTTACAGCGCTCTCTAAGCAGTTTTACAGAGTCACTATATTTCCCCCAACAATCTGGGTTCTCATTTCACCAACCTTGGAAGGATGGAAGGCTGAGTCAACCTTGAGCCAGTCAGGATCGAACTCTGTGGGTAGAATTAGCCTGCAATACTACATTCTAACCACTATGCTGCCACAACTCTTTCACTATCCTATGTGGAGCTCAGGTGCTCCCTTCCCCCCAATATGGTAGCTGAAAATGGTACAAAGGCCAGGCTTACAATATTTCTATTTTATGTCACCATTGGTTATAAAATATATCCATAAAATTATCACTATAATAAAAAGGGAGTTTCTGAAAAATGCAAAAAAGCAATAGAAAATCATATGCATAAAAGTAACATATAAGATCAAATATTTATTAAAGCCTGGTTTGTTCAGCAGAGGTAGAGGCCATCTAAAGTGGATCTCATAAATCTGGATTCTGTCAAAGCTTCTTCTTTTTTTGGTCCTCATCGCAAAACTTCCATTGCACATCTGTTATTGTACCATGTAATTTGCTTTCCTTGATTTAAATTTTGGGTTATTATGTGGTTGATGTGCTGTTGCTACTTGTTGATTTAAAACCCAGGCATACTTTTTAGGTGAAAGGATACATATCCCACAAACAGTTTTCATTTACTGAGTTTGAGTTCCAGAGAAACATTTCTGTTCCAAAGAACAGAGGTCGTGCTGCTGAGTCTTGAAATGCAATTAAACATAAGGACTCCAATTTCCTCCTACATATAATCTAATTCCAAGGTTTGTTCTGTAAAATGAAAATGTTTTCAGGGCAAAAGGCCAGATAACATGGTGGACTTCCCAGATTTGAATGCCTTTGAATTTTGGTTTTTGGTTTTTTTTATTGGTAGGTGGCTGTTTCTGTAAATATACATATTTATTCCTCAAAGTTGTTATTGAAGTTCTTAAATCACTGTTGAATCTATTTGGTAGTAATATTTGTCATTGGAAACATTCATTATTTAGCATATAATTCAATTTACCAATTTAATTGGGAAATTTTTGAACACATAGTCAGATCAAGTAGAGGAAAGAAAATTATGTTCTGACCAATCTTGTTTGGCCTTTTTTCAGAATGGCTCTGGTACTTTCTAATAGCTGAATAACGAACATCTTTGATATATAGAGCTATTTTTAATTGAAAGAAGCTGTTTTATAAAAAACAAAAGTGCTCCCCCCTTGCTCTCTCCCTTCCCTCTCTTTCTCTCATGGGTTGACAGCATTTGATCTGTAGAATATTCTCATGTTCATTTTTAATATCTTTTTCAGATCAAGGGGATGAGCAAGTGTCTGCTTCTTGGGATTGCAAAGAAAAATTTGAAGGGCAATAGCAAAAAAACAAACAAACATGAAACATGAAATTCTTCAATGCACTATTTCAGTTTGTATTACTTTCTATGAGTGACTACAAAAACATTTCAACAGAAAATAATAAAGTAGGATAAGGCTGCCTTGTCCCCAGAAGTATTTAGGGGTCAACTATTTTTGCAGTTAGATTCCTAGAGAACCTATAATGATATAGCTACAGTCTGATATGAAAACGAGATGAAAAACCTTGCTGCATAGAATTTATACACAAATAAGTGCAGTGGTTATACTTTTTTTAAAAATGTGAGTCCTGTGTAGTACAATTATTCTGAAGAATGTTCTTAAGGAATATCACCTCCTTTCTTACTGTGAATTAGCCTTCAGACTATTTACTGAAGGTTATGCAGAGAAAGCAAGTAGCCTGCCCTTGTTGCTTAGCTCAAATTAGAATATTCCTGGCCATTAGCCGTTTTTTCTTGAAATGCTGAAAATTGTAGCTCAGCGATATATGGAAATTCCTAGGTTATTTCCTAGGTTGCACTCCCTGCTGATCGTTGATATCTTAAAAATCTTCAGAGGAACTGTGTAAAACTTCAAGTCTGTCTTCCATGCCAGAAATAGGATTATTTTAAGAAGGAAACTTTATTATCACTTTTTTAAAAGAAAGGGATGGAGCTAGGGCTGTTGCAAAAGCTGGAATCTTGGTTCCAGAAGTGGGGCTGTTAATTTGATTCTAGCATGTTGTCACTATAAGAAGGGCATTTGATAGGACACATCAAGGAAAATGGGAACCATGCTAATTATATCTTAATGAAACAAGATATCCCTTGTGCTACATCTCTACAATGAAGCTGGTAAGTTAATGAAATAATTCTATGCACATTTCCATCCAAGTAATAAATTCCTAAAGCACTTCTCACAAAGCACTTTTCACAGAAATGGTTGTCCAAGCTCTTCTTTTAACTCTTCCCTTCAAGTTATCCTTAGTTGGTCACATCTGTGAACCATCTAGACTAGGGGTCGGCAACCTTAAACACTCAAAGGGCCACTTGAACCCATTTCCCAGAGGAAAAAAACACTGGGAGCTGCAAAACTCACGCGTGCACGCACACACGAGGGGGAGAACTTGATTGAAGAGTTTAATTAAAAAGAAATAGAGGCTGCTGTGCTTGAGTTCTCTCTTTCTCTCTCCCTCCCTCTCCCTCTCTTTCTCTCTCTCCCCCCCCCTCTCTCTTTCTCTCCCTCTCTCCAATCTTCTGCTCATCTGGCAAGCTGGCTTCACACTGTTCTGGACAAGCTGATATACATTCTTATTGGGCTGGCTCTCTTGCCCTGGTTTCTGCTGCTTCCTGCTTCCTGTGGAGACGCAGCAAAGGCAGGAGCCCCACCCAATAAGCTTGTCAGCTTCTCGGAGAACAGTGTGAGGCCACTCTCTTTTTTACACACACACACACACACACACACACACACACACACACACACACAACAGAGAGAGAGAGAGAAGGGAAGCGCAAGTGCCCCCCCCCTCTCTCTCTCCCTCTCTCTCTGCAAATGGCTGGGAGCCGCAGGAAAAGGCTGAAAGAGCTGCATGCGGCTCCAGAGCCGCGGGTTGCCGACCCGTGATCTAGACAAAGGTAGGAGGAGGTTACTGAAAAAAGCCTATTTCTTTGAAGGCTTAAAATATATCAGTTTCACATGCTACACTATAGTAGAGTAAGAGCTGGGTTAGTCTGTGGAAGCACAAAATCAAAAGACTTTGTTAGCACTTTTTTGAGCTAACATACTATATTAAAATAGTATGTTAAACTATATTGCAGTTTCATTAAACACATAGAGTGGCTTGACTGACATAGATTTGAATTAGGATGAGGGAGAAAGACAAATTAGGTAAGTGTGCATAATCAAAGTCTTACAACATTTTAGAATAGAATAGAATAACCAGAACATAAGCTGTTATTGGGTGGAATCTGTAGTTCATAAAAAGTACCTGTCCAGTAGATTATAGTTCTCAAAAGTTTGTGTTATAATAAAGCCAAGTTTTAAGATGCTAGAAGAAAGTTATATTTGTTGCAGCAAATAAGCACAGCTGTCTTCCTGAATGCAATTCATGCCTATTGGAAAGTTAAATGGGATTTTCTCCAAGGTTAATGTATTTTGCAAATGTTATTTGTTTCCAGTTTCCAGTATCATAAAATCATAGAATTGGAAGGGGCTATTTAGGGCATTAATCCCATTGCTCTCTATTCAGTGCAAGAATCCAAATTAAAGATCCCCAGTGTGTTCTGCTCTATTTGGAACAAATCAAATAAAGGCATCTTTCTAGATAATTGGCTCCATTATTAAGCAGTTCTTATTAGGAACGTTTTTTTTAACTTTTACTCAAAATTTATGTTCTTGTTACTCAAATTCTGACTTCTTTATGTATGTCACTTCTTCTGGTATCTTAAAAATGCTATTAACTCGTTTTTTTAATGGTTTTAACTCACTGTTAGGTGCCCAGGATTGTATTGTGTAAGAAAGGAAGCCATATACATTGATTTATTGATTGATTGCATGGATGAACAAGACGTTACATAGTGTGCTAATTTATTCTTTGTTTAATTAGAATAAATCTATGTATTAAGAGGATGTAAGTTGAAGTCCAGATCACAATGTAGACCATCCTAGTGAAAGATTACTAATCTTTCTAAAAGGTTCAGAAATTTGCTGGCACTAGTGTAAGAACTATCTATAGCTTCGTGGCCATCCTTATTGCCTTTCTATAAGCATATTCAGTTATCTGAAAGCATAGTACCTAGAAGTAGATACAGTATTTTGGATAGGTTATGATCAGCATAGAATAAATTAGTAACTTTATTAGAAACTTATTAATAGATCAGTTGTCATGGTCAGTGATAAGGAGTTGTTAGTATCTAGAGTTTTGTACTTTCCTCACTCTAATGTGTAGAATGAGGTTAATTTTCTTTTCTTTAGCTTATTATGAATTTTCTAGAATGTCTGGGTCACAAGAACAAATTTATAATTTGTTATATATTGATCGGTTCATTAAGTATATTGATTAATCTGTGACATCAACTATAATGTCAATCACATTTATTTGGGATGAAGCAGTCAATCTTGGTGAATTGTTCATTTTAATGTTTTGGAAAAGCTTTTCCAAAGCACTTAATCCTTTCTTTTCAACACATTACACCTTGTTAAATTGTGGTCATGGTACAGTTATTATTCAACATTTACTGAATTAAAAACATTTGTATTTTTGTACTCACAGTGAGTGACAGCAGGTTGGTTTAGCATAGTAAGACTTGGTTTGTACTTGGATGGGAGTCTCCTCAGGAATCCTAGGGCTTGGGATTTTTTAAAAAAATATTGGCACAACAAACCATTTCTCTGTTGCTGCCAAGAAATTTAGATGGACTCTTCTGCATAGCCACCAGGAGTTGTGCTCAACTCAAGAGCCTTGAGTTGAGTGAAATATGTAATAGTTTATAGTTAGTGATGGTTCAAACATCATTTAACATATTCACTAATTATAATTATTTGGATCTATAGCAATGAGAATGATAATGCAGATGTCTTTTAAAGGATAATTGCAAGAATTGTAACGAAGTTGAACCATATCTTGTTTAAATTGGTGTTAATTTTGCATATTGTTTGTAAGCTGTGATTTATGCGTCAGGGTGTTGAGGTGAAATAAATATTGTGAGGTTTCTTTTGTAACACACAGTTAAACAACCTATGTCTTGGTGCGCTTGTGAATCCAATTCATATGAAAAGATTTTGGTGTTCCTGAAGAAGGAAAGGCAACTTGAAGATCAACCTGCATGTCCAATAAAATTTTGGGTTGAAACAATTAAAAAGGTTTGTGTTGCTTATGATTGCTGTAAGGACTATAAAAACTAAATACCTGATAATGCTCATATCATGTATATATTATTTATGGATAAAAGCAAATCTGAAGTATTTGAATATAACTTATGAACTTTGCAGAGAAAATATTTTTCCCCCCAAATATCAGTAATTCCACTGATGGGAAGAGGTTTAAATCACCTTCCAATACAGAAAAAAATGTGATCGAAACTTCTCTGTAAAAGTATATTTGTGTGGATGTTTCTATATTAAATCCCTAGGCAGTTGTCAATGATCTGTTCATATTATAGAAATTTAATGGAATAGAATGAAGTACGGGAATATGTGGGCTACTATTCATGTGACATGCTATAAAGTACTGAGTTACCAAAATTAATAGTACAAATGTAATAACATATGACAGCTCTTGTAGTTGAGATTTTTGGTCTATAATTGCTAAGTAGTAGTACACTATTTGTTGTGCAAGTAATTGTATTTTTAAATACAATTTAGCAAATCCAGATAAACTGTCATATTTCAGAAGTACTATAAAACTAGTTTTTGTAAATGTGAATAATTTATTATGGTTTATTTTAAAATAGGTTTGCTAATTTGGCCTGAGCATGAACCATTATCTCAAAATATTCTGTATTTACTTTGGATGTTTTTATTGTTTTTATTTGTAAAAATATTTTAGTGTTTTAATTGTGATATATTTTTGGATTGTAAGCTATCCAAAGTCATTGACTGAGATGGGCAGCTATAGAAATTGTATAAATGAATGAATAAAGAAATAAATAAAATACACAATCCTTTTTAGTTACTAAAAGAGAAAAACATCTGAAACATATTTTCATGTATAAAAGCTGTGCTAAACTCAGAAAATTAACTTGTTTGGAATAAATGTGGGTAAAATCAGTGTAGTTGTTGTATGTTAGTTAGCTAGTTAGTCAGAGTTGTATCCCATTTATCTACAAGAACTCAAGGTAGTATACATCCGAGGTCCCCAACCTTTTGGGCACCAGGGACCGGTTACGTGGAGAGAGGTTTTTTTGTAGACCAGAGGGAGTGTGGTTTTGTGTGCTGCTTGCATCCTGCGCATGGGGCTTTGCTTGTTTGTATGGATCAGTTGCTGGCATGCCATGGCCCGGTACCGGTCCACAGACCAGGGGTTGGGGACCCCTAGTATACATAACAATTCTACCTCCTAATTCTTAATTCTCAGTAACTATCCTCTCAGGTTAGTTGAACTGAAAAATAGAGTCTACTCTAGTCACTGCTTCACTCTAGTTCTGATCCAACAATCTTAACATGATTTTTTTTGTCTTCTCTTAATTTACTGTTGCCTTGAGGCCTTGCTGTCAGCTCACTGTTTTCTTCTTTACATTGTTATTTTAAGAATAGCTTCAGGGTGGAAACTGAGCAGATGTTGACTGTCTGATTTTAGGCTTGCAATTGAAATATTTATTACTATTCCTCTTTAAAAAGGTTAAATGAGTTTTGTTTGGGCAACTTGCAAGTTTGTAGCTCTCCCAATTTTCCTTGTTTCCTCTTTGGATAGATAATGCAAAAGAAAGTTTTGCATTATTTAAGATGAAGCTTTTTCTATCTTTCTTTTGCTCAAAAAAAGAAACAGTGAATTTATGAAACAGGAAGTGGTTATTTGGAAATGAGATAGTCTTTTGTCATTGGGTCTGTCTTCATATGTAAATGGTTGAAGGAAGACAGGAAGAATACAGTTGAGTACAAACATAAAGATTAAGTCACCAATGGCGTAAAGGAATACTTTGATAGCTGTTTAGATAATTATTCAACATGTATGTCAGAAAGAAAAACCTGTATTATTTGAGTTGTTGTGGATGTGAATGAAAAAGTGAATCTATATGTTGCTGATAACGGCATATTATTACATTCCAGTTTTTTTTTGTTTTTTTTAAAAAAGCAATCTTATGAGTGAATGTGCTCCAGAAGGGGAAAGGGGTGTGTGTGTGGGTGTGTGTGTGTGTGTAAAAACTATATATTTTGAACAGGCCTTTTCCTGTACAGATTTAGCATTCTCATTCATTCTTTGATTTCTGAATGTATTATATAACAGAGACATTTTGGAAGTGTCAAGAAAGAAGGGAAAGAAAAAGTAATGAAATAAAACTACAAGAATAATCACAAATTGAGTTTTTCTACTTAAATCAAATATTTTGTATTTGTTGCTGAAATTCATCAGTAACATCTGGAAGGGTGCACTTTTTCTATTCATGACCTCCCATCATAACAGAAGATGGCCAGTAATCTTACCTACTGTATTTTTTGCAGCTGCACCACAAACTGGTGAAAAGGGTGACTTACAACCTGTCCTTGCAATTACAACTGTTGTAGCAGTATCCTTGTAATCACGTAACAAAAATATGGGCAGTTTGGTGCAGTAGTTAAAGCACCAGGCTAGAAATCAGGAGACTGGAAGTTCTAGTCCTACCTTAGGCACGAAGCCAGATTTGTGACCTTGGGCCAGTCACTTTCTTTCAATCCTAGGACAGAGGCACTTCTGCAATCTTGCTAAGAAAACTGCAGGGACTTGCCAGGAGTTCACACTGACTTGAAGGCACCCTACCCCACCCAAAAGAAAATATCAGAAATGAATGAGAAAAAGGGGGGAACCTGTAAGAAATACCCCAACTCTTCTCAGCAATAAATCAAAAGGCTATTGCAGAGAACTGCAGGAGCAATACATGCGGAGTAGCAAGAGACTTAGTATAAGGATGCAAAATTTCCAATATGGATTTTTTTTTAATTGTAGTACACTCTGGGGAAAAAAATAGAAATCCCTGCCAGGATAAATGGGAATGCTGTCAAAAGGACTGATTGATACCAAGTACACATGAAAGTGACTCCATTCCCTTTAGTAAGAGGATCACAATGAATACGACTGCTTTCTCCACATACACACAACTCCAGGGTGACCCAAAGAGCTCACACAGAGGTCTTTGTAACACATGCCAGTGTTAAAAGAATAAAACACAGCACAAGAGTACTTAAAATCAGAATGTTATGTAAATTTATAGTGTTAAGTAAATAAGTAGTCTGAAGAGCAATAAGCAGAAGTACAGAATAATGGATTAGGTAGATAATAGATAAAGAGGAACACAGACATGCAAGGAACAGGAATAATTGGAAATAAGGATATCATAGAACTGTGTTTCTCAATTTTGGCAACTTACTACTTGGGGAATTCTGGGAGTTGGAGGCTGCCCATCTTAAAGTTGCCAAAGTTGAAAAATACTAAGTTAGAAAACAGTCAGGGATCATATAGGTGCAGTATAAGAAAGATTAATGGCAATAAATGAGAGTTCAGGGCAAGAACACCAATGCGAAACAAGCAGATGTTTTCTGAGAAAATGTTTATTAGTCTCTGAAGCAATAAACCACAGCCAACTTGGGAGTTAAAAAAGCAACCCTGTGTACGTGTGCTGTATCACCCCTAAACACACACACACAACATTCTTCTCTCTAGGACGGTTAGAAAAATGGATCTTTCTTTACTGTAGTTGAAGTTTCTGAAAAATAAAATCCTGAAAAAGCAATAATAAAAAATACTATTTGGAGGAGCAAAATATGAAATCCATACATGTTTTTATAGTCCTCCCAGATACAAATAACAACAAATGGATGTTGTTATCAGTGTTTACCCCATTCCTAGTATTCTGAAGCCTGGTGAAGGGCAGGAATTAATTAACCATTTTTTTAAAGATAAAAAACCAACAAGGCCCTGAACCAAAAGGCCTGAGTGCTCTATTTCTTTGGAAAGTAGATTATCTGTCTTCTTTGGAGAAAGTAACATATTTTGTCCTTTAACTTGAGAAATGTGCTGGGTATTTTATCTTCTGTATACAGGAATTGTAATGATCTCATACCATAAAAAGTCATACATAAAAGCCTTCCTATTTTATAGTTTTCCAAAATCATTTGTGGAGTAATACAAGATATTAATATTATTAGAAATCCATACACTAACCAATCCCAAATAGCTCTGGGCATCTTACCAAATGAAAAATGAACATTAAAACCATACTGTCAGCACCATCGATAATCCAACAGTCTAAAAGCCATGGGCAAAAGATCCATCTGTGCAGATAAACAGGAACAGAAAATGAACATTTTTCTATATTTTTTAGTTTGCCAAAGCAGAAAATTCTTCTGAATCATTAACTGCATCCTTTTCCCCCAACCCTCTGTATTTATAAAAGTACTTGATATTCATTTCCTGATTCATTCTGTCACTTCATGTTACATTTCTTCTCTATCAATATGAGTTAGGAGACAGAAAGAGCTAAGTATGTGCAATCTTCATTTATTTTTTTCTTCCTGGAAAGAGAGCAATGGAACATAAACTGTGGCTGGAATGGCTGTTAAAAAAATGCAGCTTATATATATTTTATATACATTTCCTGTGGTCATGTGGCCAGCATAGCTACATGCTAAAGCAGGGGTGTCAAACTCAATTTCATTAAGGGCTGCATCAGCATTGCGGTTGCCCTCAAGGGGCCAGGCGGGCGTGGCCTACTGGGTGGGCGTGGCCTACTGGGTGGGCATGGCTAGAGTGCGTATGGCCTACTGGGTGGGCGTGGCTAGCTCTACATCGTTCGCATCAAGGGTGCCTATGGGGGCCTGGGCAGGAGTGGGACAGATCTGAGGGTCTCTGGCAGAAGGAGGGTCTCTGGGCCAGGGCCAAGGCAGTGGGGGCCGTTCCACCACCATTCTTTTCCTATCTTCAATCTTCATTAGTGCTGCTAACCACCTAAGCCACGGGTGTCAAACTCGCCACGTCACGTAACGTGTCGCGATGTATCGCAACTCTTTTTGCATTGCTGGCAATGGGGTGGGTGTGGCTTTGGTATGTTGAAACCAGCCCGCGGGCCAGCACTTTGACACCCCTGTCCTAAGCTATTCCTTGGGAAATTTTGGGTCTGTTCCTCAACAATTTTAAAACCTAGCCATTGATGGTGATCATTCTGCTGCTGCTGCTTCTCTTGTTGAATGTGCTGTCACCAGGTCCGTCTAGCTGTCTTCAACTCCTTCTCCTCTTTCACTTACCACACCTTCCTCTTGATGATGTTCACCACACAAATGCTTTTTTCACTTCCACGTTATACTTGCTGGCACTCTAGACAAGTGTGGTAGCCTTCAAAAAGAGGAAGGAGTAATGTGGCTGTTTTCTGCTTCCTTCAGAGACTTTGGCACTTCTGGAGATTTAGATATGCATATAAGAAAAACAAAGAAGAAGCAAAAATTGTAAAAAAAATAGTTTCATATTGTTGTCCACATCATTTTGCAAACAGGCCATTAAGTCTGAGGATAGTTGTGTAAGATCATCATTTGCTCTGCTGATTCTTTCCCTGCTGTTTTTGGAGTCAAACAAATTATTTAAGAATCCTGTTTCCTATAAGATTTGGTGGTTGCTGGCTTGTGTCTATATCTCTGCCTTTGTATTTTATGAAGCCAACTCATTGGCCTTGCTGAGTGTTGCGCAAAAGCCCACAAGGTCAATGATACAGTGTATATTCACAGATCATTCTGGTATGCTAAACTGCTGCAATTGAGAGCTTTGATTTGTCTTGTTTCGTTTTTATATTGAATTTTGTTTGCTTAAAGGAGTTATCCTCTATCAAAATGACCTTAGTTTCACTAGTGTTTATTGGGACACAAGGATGATTTTGTTCTGTATGCTAAATGAATGAAATCTGACTGTGAAATAGAACAACAGAAATATGTAGTGTGTGTGTGTTACTTTTTGTTTACACAACTAATTATTTTCTTGAGGAAAGAATGGATGAAAGGAAGACGAATATGTTGGACAATCTAAATTGGGGAAAAAATAAATTGGTTTCATACTCATAATTCTGTCTGAAGATCTTACTTTTGCTAGATAAGAAGTTGTTAGATCTATTTTTTCACAATTGAAAATTAACTCCAAACGTATTCAGCTGTTCTCAGCATGAAGCAGACAGCCTTTGCATGGTAAGAGCTTATTCTGACTACTGAAAGAACTCAGTCCCTTAGAACAGACAATTGTCCCTTTCTCATCTTACAATTGCAAACCAATTTTCACAGACTCCTTTGTTAATAGACAGTTGCAGTTCAGCTGCTATTGCTTCTGTAGACATATGCTAATCTCAGTTTGACATGCCTCACACCTCATGGTTCTGTCGTCTGAAAAATTCACCATTTTTTAAAAAATAATTTTTAAGGAAGAATCTGTCTAGGGACAGCAGAACGAAGTGAACTTGAACTGTTTTGAGATAAATCTTTTAAGCTAAGAATTATAGGAATTGTTGCTGCTGTGTCTGGAAATCATCAGGTTGAAATAGCCATGAAATTTCTAGAACAAGGATAGTCTTAAAGAGGCTCTATTTAGATTTGCGTTGAACATAGGAGCACTGATACCATATATGAAGAGGATATAATTTTTAAGGCTATTTCTGAATGCCTTGGTTGTGGATTGCCCATGCCATATAATAAAGATGGAGGGGAAAAACAGCATGAGGTAGAAAGTATAGAGGGAAATATTTTCGTTCTGTCTTTTACACTGTTAAAATCCAAGGTCATTTACTGAATCAGATTAAAGACTAATAAAAGAGTGTAACAACATATTGTTGTTAGAGTGTAACAACATATTGTTAAATTATAGAATTTGCTGACTGACTATGCTATGGTGATACCAATTTAGGTGAATAAGCAAATTCATTGCAATAGATATTGATGCATGTTACGATTGGAATCAAAGGCAGCAGGTCCCAAACTGTCATCTCCATGTGCTGCTTGTGAGTTCATGGATCATCTCATCAGATGTTGTTTAACACAGAGCGGTCAGAAGATCCAATCTGAGTCAGTCACCAGGACCAAAAGTTTATTCTTCCAAGCTTTGGGGAATGGACCCCTTGTCAATCAACAGGAGTGCTGATTTACCACCAGCTTATAGGAGCTGAGGGTGCTGAGGAATAAGGAAACAACAACTAATGAGAGCATATAAATGCAACGCATAGTACATCCCAGTGCACACATGAGAGAGAGAGAGAGAGAGAGAGAGAGAGAGAGAGAGAGAGAGAGAGGGGGGGTTCTCTGAGGATGGGCTTCAGCACAAGCCCGAAAGCTTGGAAAAATAAACCTTGGTCCCAGTGACCAACTCAGATTAGATCCTGCAGCATTATTCTGGGACACATATATTCACAGAGTGATAGGATTTGTGCTACATATGATCCAACCTTGACCGAACTATCAATCCAATTTTCTAGATTTGTTTAATATACAGTACTGGACTATAAATTAATCATACATTCTGGTTCAACACAACATACTGCACTACACTAAAATGTGATTCACTACTGTAGTTATGATTTAGCTTTTATTAGATGGCCTGATCCAGCTGGGTGTGCAATTTAATTCTTTATTATGAGAATACACAAGTGCAAACTTCGGGAAAATTCCTTTCTCTCCCCCCCCCCCCGCCTAAATTCTATAATGTTAGCTGCTATGATTTGTTACAATATTTTTTTATAAATGTAAACAAACTGTCTTGTCAAGATTCATTCTTTCATAAAATGTGTATTTTATGTTAGCCAGAAAAATCCTCAGCCCTAGAGATGCTTCCCGTAGGGGTGATTTAGAATGAAATCAGCACTACTTATTTTCTAAAATTAAACTTCCTGCAAGTCTGTTTTGTGGGTCAGAGTCCACTTCTTCAAATTCATGAAATTTTGTTGTGAGTACATCTGGAGCTGTGTATGCAAGGAAATGAAATCTGGCCACAAGAGATGCAGCAGATTTACCCAGCTACTTACCTCAGTTTTGTTTCCAGAGAAATCACTTTAAAGTCACTTCTGAAGAAAAAAAAACATTTTAAAATAATTTGCCCTCAAATGTTTCTTCTAACTTGTGCTGGCTTGCTTAAGGTTTATCTGAACTTAAGCACTTGCTTGGAGATAATCTTTCTCGACAAAGTTCTGAGTTAACAGTCTTGAATTGGATTGTAACCAAAATCATAGATAATCCTGTTGATATCTCTGCTGGGTTTCATTAATTGATCAGGAGGTGAATTACTGAGCAAATAGTTGAATTAGTTATTAAAACTGTAAGCAGTAATTCAGTTTATTCTTTTATCATCGTGGATGAACATTTTTTGATGCAAACAATCATGTATATAGTTTTTCAAATACTTTTTATATGATAATAAACACAGTACAGTTTGTTAAACTGTAAGCCACAATTTTGTTGATCAGCAGACATATTTGCCATGTTAACATTATGCCACAAGGGCAGTCACAAAATGGCTGCTATGATGAGCCTGACCAGGTATAAAATACCTATTCTCTTTTAAAAAAAACATACAGAAATTGTTCTGGTTCTGTTTTTTTCCCTAGTTGGTAGATACTCTTCTTAGCAACCATACACCATTTTCATTTATTCCAGCTTCCTGTTTATTTATTTAATTAAAATTATCTTCTTTAAAAACTGTGACAGGAAGTCTGGTGGTGAATCTGAAGGTACTTTAATGCTCAAAGGTAACATGCCCATCAGACAAAACTGAGTCTAGTGCTTCCTAATGGGAAGCTTTAAAAAAAATACTTTGCACATGGGAGCAAAGATTTCTTTGAACAAAAATCTGTTAGTGGACTGCCCAGCATCTTTTAGGAACACAGGATACAATACAATCCTAAGTTTAGATCACTTTTGTACCTAATTTTATGATATATTTTTTGTCTGTTAATGAATTCTTCATTGGTGACATTAAATTAGAAGGAATAGACTTCTGCTGTTCATGATTGATAGTATTAATTCCGACTGTATACATAGATCAACCATCCTGAACTCAGCCTTCTGAATACATTCAGAGATGAGTTTCTCCAGTATTCACAGCATGACCTTTTGAGTATTATAGTCTAAACATGTATGGAGGGAAAGATTATGATAATGGTAGCAGCAAGTAAAAGTCATGTCGACTTAAAGTGCTTGATTTATAAGCTTATGAAAATACATTTTATGAAGTTGGATTATCATCCAAATAGGTAACAACAAATGTGTTCTCCCATTCAGTTACTTTACATTCTTTGAGGTAAAGATCCCACACACTATAAGCAAAACTCTTGGCTTGCCAGTGGCCTTTGAAGCAATTTACAAACTTCACAGCACAGTTTCAACTTGCAGCTCTGTTTATTAACAGATGGAAACTTATCAAACAGAGATCCAACCTAGAACTAAGGAGAAATTTCCTGACTGTGAGAACAATTAATCAGTGAATTGGCTTGCCTCCAGAAATTGTGGGTGCTCCATCATTGGAGGTTTTTAAGAAGAGATTGGACAACCATTTGTCAGGAATAGAACAGGGTGTCCTGTTTGAACAGGGATTGTACTAGAAGATCTCCACAGAGTCTTCCCTTCCAACTCTGTTATATCTGTAAGCTATACATGTTAAACATTGCTAGAGTATTGTTCACATCTGCTTGCTAACTATCTGTATTATTTTGCATCTGTGAGGGTCAATCTTATTAGCATATATTCAGATACTGTCTCCTTCCGATTCATTTTTGCTCTGCCTGAACTCCCAGATTCTCATATTAGTATGAGAAACCAACTAGAATTTCTTGTTTAATAAAAACTTTACCTTTATATTGCTTTACTTCCATTGTTATAAAGGCAGCCAAAACAAGAGTTATGCAGTTAACAGGCAATCTTTAAATGTCTTCAACAATTTTCCAACAGATGGCTATTTTACAATACCCAACAAACCATGTGTATACCCATCATCTCTAACTTGGCCACAGATGTTACATCTAGGAATGAATACTTGCTTGGCCAGTGTCAACAGAGTATAATGATAGCATGGAATGAGTTTCTCTGTAAAGTCTCTTCCAAGGAACAGCATGATTTAATGGTTCCTCCTAGTTTGCATATTGGCTGTCTGTTTCAGTGCTCTGGCTCTCTGACAGTAGTCTGTGGTTTGCTGGGTATGTTGTTTCATTGCAGCAGGTATCAAATTACTGAACACTAAATCAACAAGGGTTTTCTAGGAAAGCCATGTTGCAAAGGTACATTGGCAATGCTAAGATCACAGTCGTTTATTTACTTTTTGACAGTTTTAACAAGCAGTACTATGCTTTCAAGTTAGTAAAAGTTAACGTGAGCAAAGTCACAGCAAGAATAACAACTTTGCTGTCCAATTTCCAACATTTAAAAAATAGCACGCTCAGACCTTTTTGGTGCAGTCGCCATGATTCAACCTTTAGACACTTTTAGCCTGGATGATTGAATCTTTATTGACATATTTTAATGCATTTTGGGAAGAAACCCCTGAAGTTGCTGTACATTCCAACTCTGACTCTCTGCCTAATTTTGCTCTGACTGATGAAGTTGCTTGGATGAGCAACGAAGCGTCTCAGATTAACAAAGAGTGATCCAGTTGCCATGAACCTTTAGACTCCTAAGAATGTAGTAGTCCCTTATGATGCATCTGAAAGACCTAGTAAGAGGATGATGGTGCCATCATGTTCACTTCTGCTCCCTTCATTCTCGATCCAAAACCCCTTCATGTACTATAAGTAGACACCTTACTCATGAGGGAAATGGGAAGCTGTTCCATTTAGTCTTACGACAAAGGCAGAGGAGATGGGAAATAGTGATCAGTCAACCCTCTGATGCCTTTCCTACCCACTCATATGCTGTGCTTGCTGATAAACCTATTTTTCTTACATGATTCAAGTGCATAAGACTGTTGATATCCTATTACACATCCTCAAACTGCATAAATATTGAACACTGGAGATAATTTGGGAAAAGAAGAAGAGCTAGTCTTCTGCTTCTGACACTATCTGGAAAATGCAACATTTTTTTTCTTAGACTACTGAGGCCAGTATAATGGGAATAGAGAATAAATCTCTGCCAGGGTATACTAAATAAGATTAAAACCATGACCGATTGATTCTGTTTGAATTATCCTGCTTGGTCATCAGAAATCCCTCCATAATGTATTGACTTTATACTCTGCATTGAAATGCAGTTTTCACACATGTAAAATCTGTGAACTCCTTACTACTTACAGTTTGGAAATGACAACTTGTACAAAAGTGCAAATATTGGTCATCTGTGACCTCTACCTTTGAATATTTATTTTACTATTTATTAAATTTATATGCTGCCCATCTCACCAATAAGGCAACTCTGTTTATTTTTGTGCCACTCAGAAACAGATCTTCTTTGTTTCATGCCATGTTTCAAATATACATGGTGAATTGAAAAAGCAAACACATTTGTTCTTTTAATTTTCATAAAGGATGTAATAGAATGCCCTTATCCAGAGTATATGAAACATGCTGTAAAGCAGACATGTCAAACACAAGGCCCGGGGGCCGGATCCGGCCCGCAAAGTGGTTTCATGTGGCCCGCAAAACCATCCTGGAAACAGTGAGGGAACGGCCCCCACTGCCTTGGCCCTGGCCCAGAGACCCTCCTTCTGTCAGAGACCCTCAGATCTGTCCCACTCCTGCCCAGGCCCCCATAGGCACCCTTGATGCGAACGATGTATAGCTGGCCATGCCCACCCAGTAGGCCATACGCACTCTAGCCACGGCCACCCAGTAGGCCACGGCCACCCTGACCATACCCACCCAGCCCCCTGAAGGCAACCGCAATGCTGATGCGGCCCTCAATGAAATTGAGTTTGACACCCCTGCGGTAAAGCTAAAAGAACAGCTAAGAACTATCTTCCCCAAGCAATACCAAACAAAATTGCTTTGCTGTAGAAGTTGATATGAAATTAGACAAATCTTGTCCTGCAATGGCTGGGGGATTTAAAAAGTAGATTAGATTTGGCAATGTCCCTATATTATTCTTTTGAAGATATATTACATTCCTGTTTGTTACCATGTATTTAGTATTTGTTCATTTGTCTACAGAATATAGAAGAGCACTATAGGCTACCCTACAATAAGATTCCTAGGGTGCTTTAGCATAAGAAATCAAACCATTCAGAATGATTCTAATAGACTATATGTACAGTGTAAAAAAAAGCTTGTCTCAAAAGGCTAAAAATAGCTTAAAGCTAACAGAGAAAAAAGATGCAGTCCATTCTTGTGTAAGATGCAGTCCATTCTTGTGTTAAAATCAGGCCTGAAACTTGTTAGGCATATGATGATAGCCTACAATGTTGGGTTGAAAATATATTAAACACAACAATACCTAACAAAACTGATTGAAACTGGTCTGGAAAATCAGTTTCATGCATTGGATCTTTAGAATAACCTGGCAAATGCCCTCTTGAGAAGCTGTTACCACTAATTGTTGGTTACTTCTTGTTGGCCAAGGCTTGCTATTGTTGTTGTTTTTCCTTCAGTAGTGGCATTTTCCCAATCCCTGCAAGAAACATGAATTGTTCACTGTTAGAAAATTTCAATGCACTCAGATCTGAGAGGGTTAGATCTAGCACTGTAATTTAACTGGAATATGGAGACGGAGAAGCAACTGGATTTTGATCTGGCACTAAATATTGTATCTTATATTTAAGCAGACTACAGTAGAAGTAAGGAAACCTTGAGCTCTCTAACTTCAGCTATAGCCGGCAGTGTCCATTTGGTGTAGGAGCTGGATCTGATTTATATTCTGTCTTTGCTCAAATAAGCACTCAACATGGCTCATAAATTTTAAAGGCACAGTTCAAAGATTAAAAAGAGAATGAATGCTAAAAATGATTAACTCTTAAGAGGATGGAGAAAAGCATACATTGTTGTAGTCCAGCAGCGTCTTGGAAGGCTGCAAGTTCTCCCTTGGGCTATGGAAAAATATGAACTTGCATGGCCTTAGTGTAAGCTGTCTCACATTTATTTATTTAGCAGTATAAATTGGATTTATTTAGTTAACTGTGTAAGTTTAAAAAAATGGCTTCACTCCATCTCTAGCCGGGGAAAAATGCCACATGTGAAAATCCTGTAACTTCTTTCTTTCTCTTTATTTTTAATTGTTAAGTTATGCATGCTTTGTTTTTTGTTTTAAGTTCCTGGCATACAGTATACAGGTTTGATTGATGTCGCACATAGCTTTTGTCAGAATGTTACTTACAATGAATGCTGGATTTTATGTGAGTTGCCAGAGAAATGAATGATCAGTGCCAAATCGGATGGCTTTAACAACTGTACTGCTGCTGTGGAGTATAATATACCTCATCCTTTTCATATTTACAGCTCCTGTATTGCTTGCTGATAACTCAAGGAAACTTGTGCTCTTATCTTAACCAGGCATTTGTAGCCTTTAGCTGTTAATATGCATATATGAAAAGGTGGCATGTAGGATATCAAGAAACATATGTATTCCTGTAGATATCCTTGTTCAACTGCTCTACTTGCATATCTGTCTTTGTGCTGCTCCGATACATATTCTGATGCATTTTATTTTAGCAATAAAAGTTTATTTTGTGCTATAAATCCAATGAAACATGATACCTTTCTCTTAACATTCTTAATTTCCAAATTTATTTTCAGTAATGATATATACCACTAGTCTGTAATGCATGCCTTGAATTTTTGCCATTTATCAATGTTATAAACTGTCATTATTTGGAAATTTTGCACAGCAACTGTTAAAAGCAAACAGAACCATGTATGGTGATAAGCCACTAGCTCTCAGTGATTTTTCTGAACCAAGCATTCAAATCAGTAATATGCACAAGTCTTAGCATATACCAATGTATTCTTTTATTTCCTTCTAGGAAATCAAACATGAAGCAAGTGACTTTCCGTGTAAAGTGGCCAAACATCCGAAAAACAAAAATCGCAACAGGTACAGAGATGTCAGCCCCTGTAAGTATTGTGACCTTCTCAATTTATTTACAAAAACTGTAGCATTTTTGTCAGTTAAGATTCTAAGTCGTCCAGGTAGCTTTGTCTTGGCAACTAGATAGAAGTCCGGTTGCCATGATTCAACTTCCAGATTTAGCACTGTATTTTTCTAAAAATCAAAGGAGCAGGGTTTTTCAAATGTAATGCCAATCTATGAATTAGCATTACAGTACAGGTAATCCTCAACTTACAACAGTTCATTTAGTGACTGTTCGAAGTTACAACAGCACTGAAACAGTGACTTAGGACCATTATTCACACTTATCACAATCGCAGCATCCCCATGTTCACTTGATCAAAATTCAGTCTCTTGGCAACCGACTCCTATTTATGATGGTTACAATGCCCTGGGGTCATGGGATCACCTTTTGCCACCTTCTGACAAGCAAATTCAATGGGAAAGTCAGATTCTGCATTAACAACCGCATTACTAACTTAATCATTGCAGTGATTCACCTAACAACTGTGAGAAAAAAAATGTAAAATGGGGCACAACTCACTTAACAAAGGTCTCACTTAGGAACAGAAATTTTGGACTCAGTTGTATATGTAAGACATGTGCAACATGTTTAGTTGTGGATGCTTTATTTAATATATGGGAGTTACTGAAGTTCCCAGTGAGTAAGATGTCAAGTAAGTAGGACCACTTTGTGAAAATTTTCTGAGGATTTTCTAACCTAGAAGATTTATATATATATACGGTATATATATTTGTTATGTTAAGCTTGTTTTAGAGCTTACGGTACAGCTCTTGTATTTCTTATTCCAAAAATCTCGGAAACTTGGCAGCTGATTTCTTGCAATTATAGTCAGATGAGGTTCTGGGAATTGCAAAACAGGGTTTCTGAAAGAGAGAATTATGTAATTGTAAAGAGTCATTTATATGCTAAGATTAGATAAGTTAATCCTGTATAGAAGAGTTTACACACCTGGGTTATGGCTTGCTGCTCTGAATTATTTCATGGTAGAGCAGAAATACTATACAAAGAGCACAACAAAAAAATTAGAATAGAATAGAATAGAATAGAATAGAATAGAATAGAATAGAATAGAATAGAATAGAATAGAATAGAATAGAATAGAATAGAATAGAATAGAATAGAATAGAATAGAAGCTGGAAGGGACCTTGTAGGTCTTCTAGTCCAACCCCCTGCTCAAGCAGGAGGACCTATACCAGGGGTAGGCAACCTTGGCTCAGGAATTCTGGGAGTTGAAGTCCACGAGTCATAAAAGAGCCAAGGTTGCCTACCCCTGACCTATACTATCTCAGACAAGTGACTGTCTACCTCTTCTTAAAAATCTCCAGTAATGGAACACCCACAATTTCTGGAGGCAAGCTGTTCCACTGGTTAATTGTGCTCACTGTCAGGAAGTTTCTCCTTAATTCCAGGTTGCTTCTCTTTTTGATCAGTTTCCAACCATTGTTTTTTGTCCTGCCCTCTGGTGCTTTGGTGAATAACGTGACCCCCCCTTTTTTGTGGCAGTCCCTCATATACTGGAATACTGCTATCATGTCTCCCCTATTTCTTCATTTCTTTAGACTATAGCCAAACCCAAGTCCTGCAGCCGTTCTTTGTATGTTTTAGTCTCCAGGCCTTGGCTCTTCTCTGATTTTTTTCCAAACTCTCAACATCTTTTTTGTGATATGGTGACCAAGAGATTCTAAACAATTTAACAATTTAAAATCTTCAAATATATCAGAAAAAGACTTTGAGATTATAGTTAATTATGCACTAAATGTGAGTTGGCATTGTGATATGGTCATAAAATGATCACTTTTAGATTGCATTAAATGATATGTAGATCCCATAAAATGGGAAACAATAGCTCTATTCTATTCTTCATTAGTCTGATCCCACTTTGAGTATTATAACCATTTCTGACATCACACTTTAGGAAATATTTTGATAAAATGGAACAGATGCAGAAAAGAGCAATAAGACTGATCAGGCAATTAAAAAACTGAAATCTATCAACAAGGAAAGTAGAAATTTGTAACTTTGAAAAGACTCTTAAGGGCTATCTGGAAGGGTGTTGTGTAGAACTAGTGGCTGTGACATATGGCAGTTATTTCCAAAGGAGGAAAATAGTTTACAAAAAAAACACGTTCTCATTAAATCCTAAGAAATGAGTGTGGGTGGAAGATGGTGAAAGGGGATTTAAAATCAAATATTTGTCTTAAATTCACATCACGGCTCTCATTTTCTTTTGTATCTGCTCATCTACAAGTATTACAGTCATCTACACAGGGGCTTTACTTTGATTGTCATGTGTGCTACACATTCAGATTGCCAGTCTGTTCTTCTCCATATGTTAGAAAACCTCTACAATCATTTAATAGTCTAAAAATCTGTTAAGCCTTCCAGGAAAACTCAATACATGCTATAGTGTTGCACATAATTTTGCTTACTGATCAGTTCTAGAGATTCTTTTTATGGTAACCACCATTGATTTTGTTTGTTTTAGATAAAATGGCTTCCAGTCAGTTTGGTTTTCCTGTAAAATGTAGGGATTCTTTTATATCTGGGTGGGCTAAAAGGAACAAACTTTAGATCTTTAAAACAGAGTGCAGTTACTGTCAGAGTGCTTTGAATATTGATAATCGGTGGGTTGGGTTCTAAGAAATGTGTTTATATATATATATATATATATATATATATATATATATATATATATATATATATATATATATATATATATATGTGTGTGTGTGTGTGTGTGTGTGTGTGTGTGTGTGTGTGTGTATACGTATACGTATACGTGTCTGTGTCTGTGTCTGTGTCTGTGTCTGTGTCTGTTATATTTGGAAACAAAAAGGCTTACTTCTTTATTCTGAAATGAGTTGTTTAGCAAACTATAAATATTATATAGGTGTTTAATAATGTGGGTTTTTTTAATCCATTCTGTAGTTGACCACAGCCGAATTAAGCTGCAGCAAGGTGACAATGATTATGTCAATGCAAGTTTGATAAAAATGGAGGAGGCAAACAGAAGTTATATCCTTACACAGGTAAGAATTTAAAAAGAATAGTAGAAAGAAAATAGTGGTCTTTCTTTTCTGTTTTTTTGGTCTTGGAGCTCACAGCTGGTAACTGTGTGGGAAAACAAGTGAAATGCTTTACCTTCACCCATCATGCTATAGGTATAGTCTGCTATTTTCCCCTTTCCACCTCCCCAGTTCCTACAATGCTGCTTTGTTGTGGTGAGGAGGGAGGGTGTTTCTGAGACAGATGAGCAAAGAACGGCAGGTGTATATGACAGAACTATATATTCCCAGCAGGATCGCCTGTGGTGTGAAGGTCCTCCTAGCTAAATCAAGCAGGCACTGATATTGGGAAATAGTGATGCTGCAAGCAGATGATCACTTTAGTGAAAACATCAAAGGTATCATTTCATACTGTGGAGAAAGCAATGATAAACCCCTCCTGTATTTTACTAAGAAAACTGCATGAATAGACAATCATTATTTCATGATTGACAGCGAAGTCCCTCAAGTCAGATAGGACAACATTCTACTAAGGAAGATTTGAGGATCTTTGAGAATACCAAGTGGTTAGATTAAAGCCTGAAGGATATCTAGTGGTCTTCGACTTAAAGCCATAATGGAGCCTACCCATTATCACGTTATGACAGTTGTAATCATGTGACTGTTCCAATTTTATGATATTTTTGTGGCAATCAATTAATGACATGGTTGTTAAGCAAATCTATTGTTCGCAGTG
Organism: Vipera berus; assembly: GCF_964194415.1. Classification (NCBI taxonomy): domain Eukaryota; kingdom Metazoa; phylum Chordata; class Lepidosauria; order Squamata; family Viperidae; genus Vipera; species Vipera berus. Next base: position 20,298,075 of record NC_138204.1, on the reverse strand, counting down.
GGGCATGTTTGCTGAAAATTGAAAATAAATGCCAGTTTTTAGCAAAAACATTGTAAATCATAGTCACGACCATGGAACACTGAAAATGGCTGTAAATATGGTTCGGTTGTTGAGCACCCAAAATGTGGTCACATATTTCCATGCTTTATAATTTAACTAGCGTGGAAGTGTGCAGTTCTCATTAAAAGAATTGGCCTTAAACTGCCGATCATTTCCTGATTAGCTCTCAGAATGACATGTTTTTTGGAAGGATGGGCAATACCTAGGGAAGATATGGATATTTTTTGGACAGTGTTGATCAGGGATTAAGGGCCTTTAGATCCAAAACATCTGGAGGACACTAATCTCAGGAATACTAATCTAGCATAGGGCCTATTTTTATTAGAACAGAATCAAGCCATCTACTCCTGAAATAGCACACTGTAGGAAGTGGTGTGCCACACCCTTCCTGTTGGTTGTTGATCACACCATTTTTTCTTTCCAAAGCTGCTTCCTTTGATAAAATCTTGTCCCCTTAGGTACTTTAAATTCTTCATCTGTTCATTTGGCTCTGCTTCAACACTTTTCCTTTAATTTATTGGATCTGAACTGTTAATGATTAACATAAGATTTATCTTCTATTTTTTAAGAAATCTGTATTATATAGCAGATATCTCGAAATACTAAGAAGCTACTGGACACAAATTGAGGAAGCTGTTCTTTAGTTTCATCTTTTATTAAATCTAGGAGCATGAAAATTTCAGTACAGAATCTTTATAAAAGTAGCTCTGTGGGCAAGGTTTTAAAGTTCAACAATCGGTACCAAAATGCTATCTCACAAAACTAACATTTAGCTGCACATCCTTTGTAAATTATGTCACCTATAATAATCCAGGTCCTTCCAATTGAATGGGAGGAGCCTTAGTAGAATTTGGATGAGCATTGTTTGGGTCCACAATTTCCCTCATCCCATATACCTGCATCAAGTTGAGTTTTAGTCCCAAAATTCCTGATTTCTCTTAAGAGGGAAAATGATATAGATAGGGCCATAAGTGAGAGAAAAGCAAAACAGTGTATGGTATATTGTATTATGACCAGTGAGAGCAATTAATCACTTTTGTGAAATTGACCGTGATAAATCCCTCCTTAACTAATTAAAAGATTTTTTTTCTTTCTGATCATGGATAAATCTTGCAGTTCCAAATTCTTCTAAGTTCCATTTCCTTTTAACACTGGATCACACCCACACCCAATATGCGCACACATATATATCACATCAAACCTTTATTACAGGCATAGGCTAACACACACACACACACACACACACACACACACACACGTGTGTGTGTGTGTGTGTGTGTGTGTGTGTTAAATGTTTGTTAAGCATTCAGAATACACTTGCTTAGTCCCAGACACGGGATAAATCTTATTTCCTGTTTCAGCCTAGCCCAAGGCCATCTTACAGACAGTAGCCACAGCAGTGGCAGCTCATATTTGTGTAAATTTTTTGGCTTGCTAACAAAAAATAAAGGGAGACTGATATGATCATTTCAAACTTATTTGTTCTCCTCAGTCAGCCATATTTACACAAATATATACATATACACAGACAACATACATTTGATATTCTGTCATTTGTAAATTAATCAAATAAATTATAGCCATTCTCTGTAATCTGTCAGTGTAAGGGCCCCAGAATATGCTAGGAACAAGATTTATCTTTGGTTGGTTTTTTGTTACTGTTTAAATTCTGATAAATTTGGTATACTTATACTTCAGTATCTCAGTGCAGCATGGCTTAATCTGATGGAAAAGCAAGAGCCTTTGACTTAGGAGAAGGTAACCTTAAAAGTGCTGGGATAAACATCCTAACAGGAAGAGTAAACTCTCACTGATTTTCTGTGTCAGGCCAAGAACTATTAAAAATTACTGAACTTCCTATGAGTTTTAATGATTTCTCATCTCAACAAATCAGAAGTTACACTAACTACAGAACATAGGTTATCCTGCTGAGTGACATTTTTTGCCTTAAGAACTTGTCTTTCCCATCTTCCTCGCCTTCAGAAATTGTGGGTGCTCCAACCCTGGAGGTTTTTAAGAAGAGAGTGGACAGCCATTTATCTGGAATGATATAAGAGTCTCCTGCTTGAGCAGGGGGTGGGACTAGAGGATCTCCAATGACCCTTCCAACTCTGTTATTCTATTATTCTGTTTTTCCTTCTGGAAGATAGGCTTAAGTATTCTTGCCTATTCGTACAAAAAGCTTTGATGCATGGTTAAATATTATGATCTGGCAACTAGCAAACAAAGCTAATTAACTTGTAATTGCTTCTTTGTTTTTTTTATTAATTCTAAATTGCCCCAGTCTGGATGCTAGATTTTATATACCTAGAAATGGAAGCCACACTGTGTTGCATTTAGAATAACTAAATAAGTATTATTTGATTATAGTACTCAGAAATTTGTGTCATATGAATACTGCTTTTTCTTGAAAGTTCAGTATCCTTTTCAGGGTCCGCTTCCAAATACTTGTGGTCACTTTTGGGAGATGATTTGGGAACAGAAAAGCCGTGGTGTTGTCATGCTTAACAGAGTGATGGAAAAGGGATCAGTAAGTATATATAATTTTTAACTCCTTTGGGATCATGGCTACGTAATTAGTGTACATTTTAAAAATCTAGTAAAAAATAGTCTAATGTTTTTAATCTAGGAAAAATTTAAAAAAAAGTCCCACAAAGCATTTTTCTAAAATAAAAGCGCTTTCAAGTTCAGAACTTAAGTTTGCCATGTAAATTCAATTATGTCTAATAGCCTTTTTTTTTAAGCAAAGGAGCCTGGAAATTCAGTGCAGCATTAAAAAAAAGGTTTCTTAATCACCAGCACCAAATTTTCAGCAAATACTGGTTCTTTTACAGTCTCCCTTCATTATGTAATGAAAATAAAGATCCTAAATATCTTACAAAGAATTATTTGACATAGTTCATCCTCTTTCAGGAGCTTTACTTTAATGTTTATAGCCGTTGTGCATAGAACCTCTTGGGGAAGGAGATTTTGAGCCAATGTTCACCTTCTACATTTTAGTATGGAAGCCAGTATCTGACATGCAGTTGATGGTACTTGGCACTGGAAGTTCTCAGTAGCATGTGTTTTCGATAGACTTTTTAAAGGTCCGTTTGAAAGCTTACTTCAAGTAGAAGTAAGTGCTATGTGGAGCAATAGTTTTCGGTTCCCCTTCCTAATGCTCATCATCTCCCCATATTTTTTATGTTGAATGCCTGCCTATACATGATTTTTATAAAGAAAAAAAATAATTAAGATTAAATACATTTTACATATTGTTTATTGCATAATGGAATTTTGTATCTCGGGAATTAGTATCACAATGCAGTTTATAAATAATTTCTAAACAGTCTGAAAATTGTTCAAGACACTTGCAGAAAAGCCAGATAATAGTAGACCATGTTTGGTTAACCTCAATGCACTCAGTCCAGCCCATGTTTGCAGATAAAAAAAATTGGCAGATACTTTTTCAGCAGAAATGATTCATGAAGCTGATTGGCTAGCATTTCATGAAGTAATACAAATCACTTGCCCAACTTCAAAATAGTTCTACGTTTTTAAAAAGGCAGCAGACAAACATTTCAACTATGTGAAAAATTCTGCAGAACATATCACCATTTATACTAAAAGCTTGGGGGACGAGATTAAACCCATGAGTGATCCAGCATTCACTTAGTTCTCATGCATGTCAATTAGTATAGATGTTCCTGATATCATATTTGGTGCTGGGCTTCATCCTTAAACATCCAAGACTGTCTTTCTCTTTCAAACAATGGTTGGTTTGCCACTTCAAAGAAATGACCTTGGTGGACGTTGCATCTCTGGACCTCTTTAAAGGAGACGGTGAACCATATTCCTTTTGAGGTGTAGGAAAGAATTCCCTCAACCTAGATGACTCTAGAGAGCCAGTTTGATGTAGTGATTAAGGTATAGAGCCAGAAATGGGAGATCATGAGTTCAAGTGCCTTCGACTGGAAGCCAGCTGGGTGACCTGGGACAGTCAATCTCTCTGCCCTAGGAAGAAGGCAGTGGTAAACCACTTCTGAAATCTTGCCAAGAAAACTGCAGAGACTTGTCCAGGCAGTCAGTCACCAGTACTGATTCAAAGGGAGAAGGTGGGAGGAAGGAAGAAGACGAAAAGGAGAAGATTAGTTTTTAGCAGTTATTTGTGCACTGAGAACAGGCTTCCAATTTTATTTTTTATTTCTTTATTTCTTTATTTATAAAATATATATAGCCACGTGCAGCAACTCTAGGTGGTTTACAAACAATATTTTTAAAAATCACCACCGCCCACACCCAGCAACAACACATGATTGTTTTAAGTTGTGAAGTCGTGTCCGACCCATTGCGACCCCATAGACAACTTTCCTCCAGGCCTTCTTGTCCTCTACCATCTTCTGGAGTCCATTTAGGCTCACACCTACTGCTTCAGTGACTCCATCCAGCCACCTCATTCTCTGTCGTCCCCTTCTTCTCTTGCCCTCAATCTTTCCCAGCGTTAGGCTCTTCTCCAGTGAGTCCTTCCTTCTCATTAGGTGGCCAAAGTATTTGAGTTTTAGCTTCAGGATCTGGCCTTCTAAAGAGCAGTCAGGGTTGATCTCTAGGACTGACCAGTTTGATCGCCTTGCAGTCCAAGGGACTCGCAGGAGTCTTCTCCAGCACCATAGTTCAAAGGCCTCAATTCTTTGGTGTTCAGCCTTTCTTATGGTCCAACTAACACATGATTAAATACCGTATATACTTGAGTATAAGCCGACTCGAATATAAGCCGAGACCCCTAATTTTACCCCCCAAAATTGGAAAAAGTTGGTGACTCGAGTATAAGCCGAGGCTGGGAAATGCAGCAGCTCACGGTAAATTTCAAAAATAAAAATACAGGTAGATAACAATAAAATTGCTTTAATTGAGGCATGTGGAAAAGAGGGTCAACAAAAACAATATATTATCAGTATATTCAACAAAAACAATATATTATCAGTATATTCAACAAAAACAATATATTATCAGTATATTCAACAAAAACAATATATTATCAGTATATTCAACAAAAACAATATATAACATTCAAGTATTAACAATAACTTTAAATGTACAAAAACCTTAACTCAATAAGCAACCAAGCTAAAACACAAGCATCAAAATCCTTCAAAACTGGATTCCTCCTCCTCATCTGTATCTGCAAACAGAGCTTCAGCTGTAGCTGGTGTGAGGTTATCATCATATACATTGTCACAGAGTTCGCTGTCATCACTATCACAGTTGTTGTCCTCATACAAAGCGGTGTCTTCACTGCCATCCATAGCATTACTTATGCCACATTTCCTGAAGGCGTGCTTCACCATGTCCTCTGGAATCTCTTCCCATGCATCACGAACCCACTTTGCTATCAGTTCTGTGTCAGGCTTCATCATATTTCCACCTTTTGTTAGTCGGGCTTGACCAGATGACATCCATTCGGACCACATCTTTCGCACACGGTCTTTGAAAGGTTTATTTAAACACACATCTAAGGGCTGTAATACAGATGTAAGCCCACCTGGAATAACGGCTAAAGTAACTTGAGAAGACTTTGCCAATGTTTTTATGTCATCAGATGTGTGGGCTCTGAACATATCCCAAACTAGCAATGATGGTTTTTTCTTTAAGGCTGCTCCTGGTCGTCCATTCCAAACTTCTTCCAGCCACTTTTTTGTTCCATCTTCATCCATCCAGCCTTTAACATGTGGGCGCACTGTAATTCGTGGTGGGAATTTGACCTTTTTAGGCAAGGTCTTTCTTTTAAAAATAATGACAGGCCGCAGCTTAGTTCCATTAGCCAAACATGACAGAACAACTGTAAAATGGTTTTTCTCATTACCTGTGGTTCTGAGTAAAACAGTTTTGTCTCCCAAACTTGCCACGGTTCTGTTGCTTGGAAGATCAAAGGTCATAGGTGTTTCATCCATATTCCCAATATCTCCCAGGTCATAGTTATGGATCTTTCTTTGTTTTATGATGAATGAATGGAATGACATCACTTTTTCATCAAGGTCTTTTGGCAACTTCTGTGAAATCTTTGTTCTTTGCCGCAAACATAGGCCATACCTATTCATGAAGCCAGTACACCATCCTGCTGACGCAACATAATTTTCAATGCCTGGTACTTTTAATTTGTCATCTTTAGCCATTTGAAGGGCACGTAAGCGAATTCCCATGCGTGTTACGCAGTAACCATTTTGACGACACTCCATAACCCATTTATGCAATTCAGTCTCTAGAGCCACATATGGAGTTGTTAAACTACGTTGAGCTTTTTTTGCCTTTGGAATCTTTTCCAACTCAGCTTTCATTTTCCGCCACTCCCTCACTTGTTTTTCATCAACACCAAATTCCCTACTTGCAATACTGTTATTGCTTTTTTCTGCTCTTGACACAACCTTTAGTTTGAAAGCAGCTTCGTATGACCTGCGTTTTTGTTTTGGTGTAGGATTAGAAGTACTGGGCTCCATTTCTAACAGGAATGGGGAGGTCTGCTAGGGAGGCGGCAGTCAAGCATTGTTTCCCTCGTGGGTGTGTGTGGGGGGGGCAGTCAAGCCTTGTTTCCCTCCTCAGTCAAGCTTGTTTCCCTCCTCGTGTGTGGGGGGGAGGGGCTTGTTTCCCTCCTCAGTCAAGCTTGTTTACCTCCGTGTGTGTGTGTGTGTGTGTGGCAGTCAAGCGTTGTTTCCCTCCTCAGTCAAGCTTGTTTCCCTCCTCTTGTGTGTGTGTGTGTGTGTGTGTGTGTCAGTCAAGCGTTGTTTCCACGTGGGCCCCGGGCTGCGTCCCGGCAACTCCTCTGCTCCCTCCCCTCACCTCCGGGCAGTGGCGTAGCGTGGGGGGTGGAGGGGGGGCCGGCCGCACCGGGCGCAACATCTGGGGGGGCGCGCTCGCACTCGGGAGGGATGGAAGACGCGCCGAAGCGCCCTTCGCGCGGCTGGAGTCCCGCGGGGGGGATCCGGGGCTGAGGCGCACTCGGGGAAGCAGCAACTCACAACCAGCTACTCTTGGGGGACGGAGGCACAAAGCCGGCCAGACAGGGCTCGGAGCCATCCCAGACCACAGCTGCACTTCCACCTTTCCCAGGGCAGCCCCCGCAGACGGAGCGCAGTGCAGGGCACCAGCATGCCCCACTGCCAGAGAAGCGCCCGCCGGTGCGGCCCCGACTCCCTCACCCCGCGGCAGGTGGCGGCGGCGTAGCGGGGCTTGCGAAAAGCGGGGCGGTCGGCGGCGGCTGCTCCCGGCGCCGGGCAAGGGCAAGCAGGGCAAGGTCGCTCCTGCTCAAAAGCCAGAGTTCAGCGGCTGGCGAGGCGCTCGCGCGGGGCTCTCCCGGGGCTGGCGGGCCGAACGTGGACCGGCCTCCCCCTCTCCGCGCTAGAGCGGCCCCCGCGGTGGCGGTCCGGCGCACGTGGCTGAGGGGGCGGTGGTGGCGGGAGGGGGGTCAGAGGAGCGAGCCGAGCTCTCCCGGGGCAGCAGGTGCGGGCTGGTGCGGCTCCAGGCTCAGCCGCAGCTCCGGCCAAGGGCTGCCAAGCTCACGGGGCGTCGTGCCGGCCCCCTCCCTCGCTCCCCGCGCCCGGATGCGCCCCCGGCGGAAGCCCCGGCCAGCCGCGGTGCATGCCTGAGCGAGACGGGCAGCTGCGCTTGCGGGTCCCGCTCTCTTCCAGGCATCAGAGGTAAGAAAGGGATGGCGGCGCCCCCAGCCGCCCCCCCCCCTGCCGGCTCCGAAGCGGAGGCTCCGCTGCGCCGCCCGCCTCCTGGCACGGCCTCGCGTCCCGGCGCTTCTGCCGCACGTGAGGGAGGGGATGCCGGACCTTCCCCCTTTTCCCGGGGGAGGCGTGGGTGGGGGGTGCGGCGGACGCCCAGGATGCGGGGCTCCCTGCGGCAGACTCGAGTGCTAAAATCCAGGGCCGGGCCGGGCTTCTCTCCGCCCGTCCGCCCGCCGGCGGGCTGGCTGGCTGGCGCTGGTCCCCGGGCGAGGCAGCAAGCGGGCGAGCGGCGGCTGGCTGAGTTCGGGGCGGCACGGGCGAGCGAGCGGGCGAGCGGCGGCTGGCTGAGTTCGGGGGCAGCGGGTGAGCGATGGGGGGGAAAGCGGCGGCTGGCTGAGTTCGGGGGCAGCGGGCGAGCGATGGGGGGGAAGCGGCGGCTGGCTGAGTTCGGGGGCAGCGGGCGAGCAATGGGGGGGAAAGCGGCGGCTGGCTGAGTTCGGGGGCAGCGGGCGAGCAATGGGGGGGGAAAGCGGCGGCTGGCTGAGTTCGGGGGCAGAGGGCGAGCGATGGGGGGGAAAGCGGTGGCGGCAGTGTGTTCGGGGCGCAGCGGGCGAGGCAGCGGGCGAGCGATGGGGGGGAAAGCGGCGGCTGGCTGAGTTCGGGGGCAGCGGGCGAGCGATGGGGGGAAAGCGGCGGCTGGCTGAGTTCGGGGGCAGCGGGCGAGCGATGGGGGGGGAAAGCGGCGGCGGCGGTGTGTTCGGGGCGCAGCAGGCGAGGCAGCGGGCGAGCAATGGGGGGGGAAAGCGGCGGCTGGCTGAGTTCGGGGGCAGCGGGCGAGCGATGGGGGGGAAAGCGGCGGCTGGCTGAGTTCGGGGGCAGCGGGCGAGCGATGGGGGGGAAAGCGGCGGCGGCGGTGTGTTCGGGGCGCAGCGGGCGAGGCAGCGGGCGAGCGATGGGGAAGCGGCGGCTGGCTGAGTTCGGGGGCAGCAGGCGAGCGATGGGGGGGGAAGCGGCGGCGGCAGTGTGTTCGGGGCGCAGCGGGCGAGGCAGCGGGCGAGCGAGCGGGGGGGAGCGGCGGCTGGCTGTGGCTTCGGGGCGGCACTGAGCTGCGCGGCCTCCCTCCCGCCCTGCCTGCCCCCTGGCCGGTGCCTTCGCCCCGCAAGCCCCCCCCCGACTTGCCCGGAGGAAGCGGCGGCAGCGCTGCGGGCCGGGAGGGGAGGGGGGCGCGGCGGGGGCTGCCCCTCCTGCCGAGGAGCCGAGCCCGGCGGCGTGTGTGTGTGTGTGTGTGTGTGTGTGTCAGACCCGCAGGAATGGCTAGTTGCGTTTCTCTGTGTGTCAAGCCCCGTGGGCTCGACACACAGGAAGGGGGGGAATGCCGGAATGCCGCTTCCCTACCAGCCATTCCCGTGGGTCTGACACACACACGCACGCACGAGGGGGAGAAACAACGCTGGACTGCCGCCAGCTCTGCAAGGCTCTGCCGCTCCCTTCTCTCAGCAGCCTGTTCCGAACGAAGGGACAGTTCTTTTTTTTGTTGACTGGAGTATAAGCCGAAGTGGAGTTTTTCAGCCCGAAAAGTGGGCTGAAAAATTCGGCTTATACTCAAGTATATACGGTAAGCTATTTGATGGTCTGGGTTCCCCAGGCCCGCTGGCAAAACCAAGTTTTCAGGGCCTTATGAAAGACTGTCAAAGTGGGGGTCAGTCTAATTTCTGCAGGCATGTTGTTCCAAAGGGACGGAGCCACCAGGGAGAAGGGCTATTCTTCTGGGTCCTGCCAGATGTACCTCCTTATGGGACAAGACCTGGTGCATTCCCTGCTCTAGTGGGTAGTGGGTGCAGTGGATGTGACCGGCAAGAGATGGTCCCTCAGATAAATTGGTCCTTTCTATAGTAATACAAGTCATGAAACAGATGCAAAAGAAAAAAATGCTCTGACTTCAGCATTGCCCCAACCACCATTATGTACTTTTCACCATTACTGGTATAACTGTGAGCAAAGTATGAAATTATAGAGAGATCTTTAGAGCAGGCTCACAACGTGACTAAACAAATGGTTGTGTGGGACGCTTAATGGATAGGAATCATTATGTGTCACCATGAGGTACAAAAATCATACGTGCAGCAAATTCTCTCATGCGTTATAAGGAAAAATACGTTCACAGACGGTTATAATTTCTTTACTATATCCAGCTGAATCGTGCTGTTCAGGTTGAAAGGAAGAAAAATGTTGTTCCCTCTAAGAATGAATCAACTTGAAAGCATTTCTTTTGTGAATCCCATTTGATCCTGTTCCATAAAAAACCTTCAGTATAATCATCCCACGCTTAATTATTTTTCATTGGTATTTAATGAGTATAATAATTAATGTCTTTGTTGGAGGGTAGAAACAAAGGAAGAAAGAATATGGTTCTTACTTTGAGAATAGAACACTAAAAATCCATAAGTGGTGAACATTTCCTTCTTAACTCCTGCTGAGTTATAATCCTAGCCAGAGAAATTATTTTGTCTTCTTTAGGGGGTATTTCTTTGCGACCAAAATGTGTGTTACTTAGTGCAATTCCAGATTTTCCAATAAGACTTCCTATTTTCGAGGATTAGATAGATATTTCTAGCATGTACACATCCTAGTGATGCGTTTCTTAGATTTCCTGGAAGATAATTTCTTTGAAAATTTGTATGATTAGTCAAAAGCTTAGATAATGAGCAGCTCAGACTTCATTTACAATAAACTATTGTAGTCTTTAACTATCCCATGTGCCATCAAAATAACTTCATAAGAGGGGGATTTTTGAAGCTAAGTATGAGGTATCCAGGCTGTCTTTATTGCAACTCTTTCATTTGAATTGCAATTAAACGTTTGTTCCTGGAGTCAACCAGGTGAACATCCAATCCTTAAATCACTTGGATATTGCTCTTGCCTTGTCATGTTTCTTAGTGACATATTCTGTAATCCCAAAGTAGATCCAGAAATTCAGAATCTAGTGTCAAGCCAAATTATTGAGATAGCAGTGGTGCACTTAGTAGTTGCAATGTCTTAAGGAAAAATTATTGGAATTTTTTTTAGATTAAGCATTTTGTTTCTATGTATGTCTGAATAAACATGCATATAAAAGTGCCCATCAGTGCAGAGTTATACAGATTGAAAGTATAATCTTACCATGGTGTTCTCTGAGTGTCATATATATTGATGATTTGGTGACTGTATTTATGTGTAGCTGTATTCATTCTATGTTAAATAATTTGCATGTAAGTCATGTTCTGCTTTCTGCCCTCCAGATAAAATGTGCACAATATTGGCCACAAAAAGAGGAGAAAGAAATGTTCTTTGAAGATACAAACTTCACATTGACCTTAATATCAGAAGATGTAAAATCCTACTATACAGTCCGACAATTAGAACTGGAGAACCTCATAGTGAGTATGATAAAAATTAATCAGTGTGCTATAATTGCATTAGTTCTCTTTATTAAAATGGGTGATGCTTCGCGTTCTTGATGCTTCAAGAATTTCTATAGTTGAAATTAAAAGTTTTGATTTTGGATAGCATTTCATTCTAATTTTGAATATTGCTAATATCCAGGATTCTTAATTCTATAATGTTTGTTGGGAATAGCATTATCACTATCCTGCTGTTATTTCCTACAGCTACGCATTTGTCAGGCATTTTCCAAAGCTTAAAGGATGCTTCCAATTTCCAAATTGCAAGTCCATTTTTCATCTTTAATTTATTAATTTACTTAACACTTTACAGACACATGAAACGCGAGAAATTCTGCATTTTCATTACACAACGTGGCCTGACTTTGGAGTCCCGGAGTCTCCAGCTTCATTCCTCAACTTCCTGTTCAAAGTGAGAGAATCGGGGTCTCTGAGTCCTGAGCATGGTCCCATTGTAGTGCATTGCAGTGCTGGAATTGGAAGATCAGGAACTTTTTGTCTGGTTGATACTTGTCTTCTCTTGGTAAGAATGGCTGATAGGCATAGCAGGAATTTGGGTTGGCTATATGGTTGGTTCAACTGGGCTCAGGGCAAAATACCTTTTAGGGACTTTTGCAAGGTATTCTTGTTTTGATCACCATTGTGCTTCTGCAGTAAAAGCTGCTGAATGGAGTAAAAACTGATATGGAAGCCCATAAGTTAGACCAGGGGTCTCCAACCTGTGGGCCGTGGCCCACTACTGGGCCGTGGCTTGCTGGCCGCAGAACAAGCTGGCCAGTGCATGCACTCAACCCCACTCGTGCTAGCACCACCGTTACGCAAACTGGGTGCCATGTGGCAAAAACAGGGTGCCACTAGTGCGCACAGGTAAAATGCTTCCTCCTCTCTTTCCCTCTGCTCCGCCAACCGAGGAAGGTTGGAGATTTCTGATCTAGGCCAGGGTCCCCACCCCCTGATCCGTGGACCAGTACTGGGCCGTGGCATGCCAGCAAACGGTCTGCAGAAACAAGCAAAGTCCCATCTGGAATGCAGGCAGCACACAAAACCACACACTCTTGGTCCATGGAAGAACCTTTTTCCACGGAACCGGTCCCTGGTGCCCAAAAAGTTGGGGACCTCTGAGTTAGACAATATCCCATATTTCTTTTCAGTTTTGACATTGAAGAAGAAAAGACTGGAAGGGGAAAGAAGAAGGTACAGCAGGAGGGAGAAACACAAAAACCACTGTTGTTGAAGTTTTCCCATAAATCTTTTGAGTAAATCCCATTCTTCAGTGCTGTGTTTAGCACCAGCAGAATATTCAGTAAAGTCTGACCTCTGTTAGTCAATACTTACCACCAATTCTTTCCTCATTCTGTTCCTTTCTTATTCCAATTACACTGTACCTCTTGATTTGGGCAATGTTTAACATTATCTTTTTGATTTTTGTTGCCTTAAATTTTAAGCTGCTTTCAAATAATTCATGAATAGCTCTCCAGGACTCTTTAGTGCCTTCCTACAATTCTGTACCAGCCTATCTAAAAGCCTGGTGGTAAATCCCATGCTGTCCTAAGCCTGTAGGATTTATTTGGAAGTACATCCTGCAACTTTTTTTAAAAAAAAAGTCACTTGCAACAACCCTTGCAAAGGATTACAATGCTAAGCATGTTTACTTTCATGTAAGATCCATTTTATTCAGTGGTGTTTACTTAGTAGCATTTAGGATAAGTGTAATTAGGATTGTAGCAATTGCGTGCTGCCCAATGTATTTCTGATCACAACATACTCCATGCTGATATTATTACATGTCAAAAAGCAGGCACTTTGGATCTTTTTTCCTAGAAAATTTAGTATTATTTTCTTTTTGCCCTTAATTCTAATTTCTAATCCTTGTGGCTATAGGGATGAACTTGGCAAGGTTCACAAGTTGCATGAAGTCATTATTTGCTTAAACATGATGTATTTGATACATCTTGGTTGGCCGGGTTTACAAATAAGCCATTTTGTGGTTTACTGCAGGATGTGACTAAACGGCATGGTTGAAATGGTATTAGCAGAAGTAATAAGGGTTATGCTTTCAGTGCTTTGGGGAGGGGCAGGGCTAGTTTATTAAATAGTAAACTCCTGCACTGTATACCCCTAATGTTCTTTTTCCTACATTTAGTTACTAATTGATTTATTTAATTTTGCTTTTTTTACGTTATCAATTAATAACATAAATTCAAGATGTCTATAAAAAGATATAGAAAATATTTTTTTAAAAAATCTATTAAAAAGTCAGATTGATGAACCTGAAAGGATTCCAGAAGGAACTGGGGGATGTCTGGGGCGATTGACTTCAGGGTCATGCTGAGGCTCTGGTTATGACCTGGAACCAAAGGGCAGCTGACCCTTTGGATAGGATTGCGCCTCTTTTGACCCATCGCTCCAGGTACTCCCGTGGTTCATGGAGGAGCTGTGGGTTTTGAAAAGGGTGAAGAGATGCCTAGAGCGTCCCTGGAGGAAAGTGAGGGAGGAATGCAACCGGACATGACTTAGAGCTGCTATTAAAGCCTAACTGATGGGGGTAAAAGTGGCAAAACAGCATTATTTCATTGTATCTGCAGTGTCGCTAATGTTATTCTTTAACATTCCATTGTTTTTTATTGGTTTTAATGATTGTAAGATGTCTAGCTTCGCCTCCTGGCCAGATGGGCAGCATATAACTTGAATAAGTAAATAAATAATGACCATAGATGACATCCATATGGTTTTCTTGGTAAAAAATACAGGAGTGGTTTACCATTTCCTTCTCCCACACAATATGAATTGATGCTTTTGGCATTGTCCCGAAAATGTTGATCTGCCTCCAATATCTTCCTTTATCGTTGTCTGCTTGCTTTTCCTGGGTGATCCTGCTGGGAATATATATATTCTTGGCAAACACTTTCAGTGTTCTTCACTCATCCCTTCCTGGAACATCCCTCCCCCCCCCACCGCCACAATGAGGCAGCGTGTTCAATTCTTTGTTTAGCAATGATACTTATCTACAAGAAATTTTATACCAAACATGACCACCACAGATATAAGAAAAAATATCTTTTTGACAATCTCTCCAACATTGGCAAGCATAATTCTGATAGATACGTGCTAATATAACTGGGATCAAGTGCCATCAGTATATAATGTTTCACTGCAATTCTTGGACAAAAGCTGAGGTGAATTCACCTGATTTCTATAATTCTGCAAATTTGTTTCTTGTATGGATTTACCAAGATCGCTATCTCAAGCTTCCTTTAAATCTTGGGGTGGATCTCCTATTGCTAATTACAGTAACAATCTATATAATTTTTGAGATTGTTTCCTTGGGTTCTTCTAAGTAACTATTAGATTCTCAAATTGGTATAAGGCTCAATTTGCTAACGTTCATGTTGCCTAAAAGAGATTTGAGTTGATACCAGAAAAACCAAGATTACTGTATCTCATTCTATCTATCTGTCTGTCTGTCTGTCTGTCTGTCTGTCTGTCTTCTATATAGTCTATCTACCTACCTACCTACTTAGAAACTGCCATCTCACATAGTGACTCAAGGTTAGGTTTTATGGACCTAATATTCATTGCTATAAAATATTTTATTCTAAAAGTAATGAATTTTATTTTAAGAACATTTTATTATAAAGTACTAAATACTGATGTGATTTACAGACATAAAACTCATATTCTGGGCTGATATAAAAGATAGCAAATAAAACTGACTGTTTCTAAGGGGCCTGAGAACATTGTAATTCCTTCTCTGTTGTTGAGTATTGGAACTAAGCATGATAGTTGCAAACATTTTCAGAGGGATGGTCATTTTTAATATGGCAAGAAATAAGATTCTTTGATCCCCCTTAAGATTATATTACCGTATTATGGTGTGAAGTTCACAGGAATTCAGCTATAATAAAATGTGCTGTCTTTGTGTTTTTATTGAATATTGTGTCATTATAGGAGACTTGAGAATTGTTAATATCAGGTTTGCAACTACTCTGCAAATGAAAATTTATAGTACTGTATGCTTTTATGGGATCAAATTCTTGTTGAGTTGCATGTGTTTGTTCTCAGGAATTACTTTTCTGGTTTGGTGCATAAGTGCTGATTTCTCATTGTTCCTGCATTCATGGACATTTTTTGTAGATATATGAATTTTTTTACATCATGTGTGTTGTTTCATTTCAAAAGTCCCTGTGAATTCTGAGAAACATGATAAGATAGTTCACTGAGTGTCATCTCTCTTTGTGCAGATGGACAAAAGGAAAGATCCTTCTTCTGTCGACATTAAACAGGTTCTTTTAGAAATGAGGAAATACCGAATGGGGCTTATACAAACAGCAG
Organism: Vipera berus; assembly: GCF_964194415.1. Lineage (NCBI taxonomy): Eukaryota > Metazoa > Chordata > Lepidosauria > Squamata > Viperidae > Vipera > Vipera berus. The sequence goes on along the minus strand of NC_138204.1, from coordinate 20,282,543 downwards.
ACCAACTTCGCTTCTCATACTTGGCTGTTACAGAGGGAGCCAAATTTATCATGGGCGATTCTTCAGTACAAGTGAGCGCAATACATATTGTCTTCAGTTTCAATTATTCTTTACAGTGAATCTTAGGTTTTAGTATGTAGAAGAATTCTAATGCAGTGATATGCATTAAAAAGGAGTGGTCCATGATTTTTTCTTTTGCATGCTAGTCAACATAACTAATAAACATAGCAACTAATATAGAAACTTTTGCTATTTTCAAAGGTGATAGATGATAGGTAGGTAGGTAGGAAGAGAGAGAGAGAAATAGATAGATAGATGATAGACAGATATATAATACAGAGTTTATTATGACATATATTTGGGGGAATTACAGTAGTCTTTCTCAGATTCCTAATCAGTAAGAGCTAGTAATGATTATGATATTCATAATTAGCGTATGAGAAATACTTTTCCATTAGAGATATGGTTTAACAGTAGTAGAATGGCAAGGAGTTATTATCCCTGTTTGTGCCGTAGGAAGTTATGTTTGAACCTCTTAATAAGTTACGGCTTAGCTGTTTCACATTGAAATCTGATATCATAGTCCTTCGTTTTAAAATAAGCTATGATGGCGTCTCCCTGGAGGTTGAGATATTCTTCTTGATGCCCACTTTTTCATCATGGACATATATCAGATTTGATGTCTGTTTATTTTCACAGCATTAGTCGATTTATCTTCTGTAAAAAATAGCAGGACATTGATGACAAATGGTGGTATACTTTTGTAGTAAAATGAGAAAGTATATGATCAAGAATGAGCACCTGCTGCAGTGAAGAACTTGTTTAGGATTATATGAGATTCTGATTAGAAACACAATTCCTTGTTCACACTTTACAAATGCAGGGAACCATTGTTACAAAGACAGGGCAAAATATGCCCCAATTCTTCATTTGTTGATTTTTTTCCAATGTAATTTATGACTCCCAACAACTCTGGGAGGGTTACATTTAAAACTACAAAACACAAAGCAGGATCATATCCCCCCAAAACAACATAAAGCAATAATAATAACAAAAATGGTTATTCTGCCCTTTCCCCCCACAACCTTGGAAGGATGGAAGGCTGAGTCAACCTCAAGCCCCATCAGGATTGAACTGCTGGCAGTGGACATAATTAGCTTATAATTCTGCATTCTGTGCCACCCTTGCTCATACGCACACACACACGCACACACACACACACACACACACACTTTAAAACACACTTTAATGTCTCTATAAATTTTAGGTTCATATATATCCAGGAAAATGTTCAGGGATTGAGGGAATTAATGATCATTTTAGAGAAGTTAATAAATTCCTTCTTCATTTTGAAGGAGCAATGGAAAGAACTCTCTAATGAAGACTTGGATCCACCACCAGAGCATACCCCTCCCCCTCCAAGGCCACCCAAAAGAACCTCTGAAATGAATAATGGAAGAGTGCATGATCCTGTGGAAGTTTTTTCAAAGCATCCAAGGGCTGAGGAAGAAATCAAGTGTGCTGCCAGGGCTTTGGAAGCCAGTGTCCTGGATGGCAGAGCTTATTCCTCTGAGCAGCAGGACATGGAGAGGTAATGTTGCCAAAGAGTACTTCGGAGTATTTATTGTAGATTCTCAACAAATTGTCTCAGCTTAAAGTATGTTCCCATTAGTTTGTGTCCTCCTTATTCCGTAAAGTGCACTGAAAATATAATTCTCTTTCGCATATGTCAGGGTATGAAATAAAATTTAGACATTTGAAAATTGAGTCATTTTTGCTGTAGGTTGCATTGTCTTAGAATGGAATAATAGAATAATAACTTTATTGTCACTTTGAATGTACACTAATCGGCATACATTAAAATGACATTTTGTAGCATACAGCTCTCAGGGTCACCACTTCCAATATACACTACATAAATATGACAAAAATAAATACAGAATTATGCATATACCCATTATATATTATATGACACACAGAAACAACACAATCTTTTGGAAAAAGATTTAAATTTAATGCTTTAAATTTAAATCCTTTAAATTGAATTCCATATGGGCAATATATTATTGCCATATCTGAGGTAAAATCCACCCTACTATACCTGAGCTACTTCAGTAACCTAATAAAAGATATAAAAATATGATTCTTACAGGTTAAAGAGCAGCTCTGAAAGAAGCTAATATTTTTCTTACTGAAATAACACTGCTTAAAAAAAAAATCCATGATAGCGTATGAGTTTGAAGGAAGAATGACTTGTCTCATAGTTTGAGAATATTTTAACTTATTTACTTAAATTTGCAATGGCTGAAAATGAAGGAGAGCATTTTATTTAAAATTTCTCAGTGTAGTGAAATGTTTTAATTGAACTTAAATGTTGTCAGGATGAAACTATAATTTTCATGTAAGTTTATTACTCGTGGGACAGGTGGATATATAAAAAAATAATTATGGAACTAATGGTCCTATGTGGTTCTACTTCAGATTCTTTAAGACAAAATTTTCAGAGAAACACCTTGCCACTTCAAAGGAAATTTAGAAGTGATTTCATGTTTTCCAGCTCCATTGATGGAAACTTTATCCAGAAATTGAGTGAGATGGTTATCAGAAACAAAAAGGAGAAATGAAGTGTATTTTAACACTAGATGTCACTATTACTTTTTATATCAACTGGACCCCTTTCCTAATTTGTCCTGTTTTAATTTAGCTATTCTTATTAAGAAGTCATTTGATGACTTAAATGACAGAACCAAAGTATTGGAATCATGCTGGGGAAAGTTCATTTACTTTTCAAATTAAGCCTCACTAATCACCATGCACTAAAGAATTCTAATCTCAGCATGTTTATTGTCCTGCAGCACCAGTCCAGATAGTATGCTTAGGAAGAGAACTGTTGATGCTTCACCATGCAATGATGAAATTTTGAAGCCAGAAGAAGAGGATGAAGAAAGCCTGATGACAACTTGGAAACCATTCCTGGTCAACATCTGCATGTTCACTGTCCTGACAGCGGGTGCATACCTCTGTTACAGAGTATATTTTCATTGATGGACATCACTTTGGTGGTATCATAATACCAGTAACATCCGTGGTGTTTCATTTGTTTCTGTACAAGAAAGCTAAAGGGGCAACTAAGCCTTATCCAAGTGGAAATGTATGGTATGTTAGAGAAGTTGGAACTTTGGTTAGGGTTTAAAGAGAAAGTTGATGCACTAGGGTTTAGGATTTAGCCCTAGGTCCCAAGAACATAATATTCTAATCTCAGGGCCTTAAGATATTCAGGAGTAAGCAGAGAATATGCCAAATAAGTCTTGTGTTTTTCATTTTTTCCTTATTTTTTAAATGGAATAATAAGAGTTTACAACACATTGCTGGGTTTTTTTCAATATTTTAAAACCAGGGGGGTACTTTTGTTGTTCTTTTGGTGGTTTTTCAGAAAAAGGAACTAGGCACAAGTGAAAATTGCCTATGTTCTCCAAGCATTTGTCACCCAATACACAATCTTATTCCTTTAAACAACCACTGTATAAACACCCCTGAAGAATGTACAGGTTTTTTTTGGAGAGAGGGAGCTTTTCACTCTGCCTTTTTAAGGACTGATGGCTCAGTCTAAAGAACCACTTATGCATAGCCTCCTAATAGATTTGGATGTTGCTCAGGAGCGCCAGTGAATGAATGGAGACTGGACAGTAGTGTTCCCTCCATGCTCAATTGGATTGCACCCTGAGTTTTTTGGCAGTGCAAATAATATGGGATGTATTTTATTTTTCTCAAGTAGGTTCTTGCTTCAGTAACATGCTATAAATGGGCACCGCTTTTTCTCAGGGCATCCCAACAAGTCAATGCTACATTATTCTCCCTCCCTTTTGGACAAAATGAGTGATTCCTCTCCCTACTCACCATCAGTGCTCATTGCTATTTGTCAATCATCTCTTGCACTCTTATTTCTGTGTACATGCCCATTGTATTGCACGATCAACTTCCTAAAAAATATTTAACTTCGTATATAGTTTCCTATCCTTATGGAGAAGGGGAAGGGAAATGTAAGCAGAATGTCCACCAGCATTTATATATCAGATACTTGCTTTAGAAAAGGACCAGGGTGTAAGCTTCGTCATCCTATGGAAGGTAAAATGCAATCTCATTCTAGACTTACCCTGTGAAGAATGTCCTGTGCCTATACAGAATAGAAGAGGAACCATTTTAAAATCATCATCGCTATCTTAACACACATGCAACCCTTCTTATGGTAAAGATCCAGTGCAATGTTTCTCAGCAAAACTTCAGTGCTTGGGCCAGCTCTTCTCTCGATCTTTTCCTGTTACAAACCACTGTGTTGATGATTTTTCAGTGTTGTTTTTAGAACAAAGATTCCAAGATTAGCTTTTATTTGGCTTAAAGATCATGCTGTTTAGGAGCCAGGTTTAAGGCTGCAATCTTATGCATCCTTGAATGAAGCCCCACTGAACTCCGTAATTCTGACTGTTAATTCAGATGTGTAAGATTTTTGCTTTATCCGTGAGCCTTCTACCTCTGCTAAAGAGGAGGTTTGCACCCTTACTCAGAACAAATCCTTTGTTCCGTATTTGAAGAGAGAATTTGTTTGTATTTTATTTTATTATTTTAGGTACAGCTGTAGCTGCTAAGAAAAGAGTAAAAATTGACCAATCATGTGTTTTGTTGTTCATAAATATTATGACTGGGGAAGTATGCTGATGTTGATAACCCCCCCCCCCTTCCGCTCTTTATAAGCAATATAAATAACAAAAGGAACCTTGTTACAGAGGAGAAAGAGTACTGAAGTTGCAGCTGTTTCATTAACAAAATGGCACCCTATTTACAGTGCAAGTTATTTGGAAATTCTATATTCTACCTATATAGCACTTAAGTATCATCTCTTTTAAAAAATCTATGATATATCAGGGTTCTCACTCCATATTTATTTTGCTCCTCAATTCTGACCAAAGTTGGCTTTTTCTTCTTTAAACAAATGAGATGTTAAAGAAAGGTCTTGGAGAAGGGGAAGGAAGAAAAGGTGAAATGAGGCTAGTATCAAGGTTTTTTCAAAATGACAATAATACATTCATAGGTAGTCCTGGGTAACTTACAGCCTTACCTATGAGAAAGAGGAATTTTGTTAAGAAGTCAATACTTAGTAATAATATTGGAAACATGAAAATATTGACATGATTATAGAAAATGGCATAATATATAATGGCTCATCTATGTATTTTGCTACTCAGTATGTGATTGCTTTGTCCCTTTCACGTTCTGTCATCCACTAGAATATTATTCAGAAACATTTGTATCACATTTTTATTCAACTGCATGTATAAAAGTCTCCTAAAAATGTCCTGATTGAAATCCATGTGCTTAAAAGGTGAACATAATTTTTATATTTCTGCTTTCTGATGTGCCCAATTATACTTGCATGATTTGATTATTTAAATGGCTGTGATTCCAAGGGTGTCGCTGAAGTGTTTTTATTCAGCTCCAAGATTGGTAGGTGTGTTGTTCTCTTTAAAAAGAAAAAAAAAAGCCCGGTTGCCTGTATCTTGCCTATTATTTGGCAGTTTTTCTATGTATACCATCTAAACCAGTTGTATAGCACTCATTTCAGTCAAGTAACTATAGTACAAACATTCCAGAGTGTGTACAAAGCCATATTCACACCTCTTTCTCTCTCTCACACACAAGTTTTCTATGGCAAATTGCTGAAACGTGAAGTGCCAAGACAAGGGCATTCAGCAAGAGTGGTCAAAAATGTCAAGATGGCAGCCACAACCACTCGATTGAAGGTCCACCCCCTTGTGATGTACAAAAGGGGGGTAGGTTCAACCGTACGGGTGCAAGGACCATCTTAACTATTTTTATTTCCCAGAGATGCCCCCATGCCAACATACTTTAAAATGTCTTCTGATAGTGTGAAGGAAACAGTTATTTACAAAGATCACCAGAATGAAGCTAGAACTGAAAATCTGGTTTTTATTATTATTATTATTTAAAAAAAATGAAAGGACTTTGGTTAAAAATAAATAAAAAACTTTTTGATGAAAGAATTGTATTATCTCTTCCACAATGACATGGTCAACTTCAGAATGTATCTCCACAGCAACGTGATTGTACTATATTTAATCTATCAGGGAGAACTGCCCCAAGACAGCCAAGAAATCTCTTCTGATTACCATGTTCCTCTCAAGTCCGCCAGCATCACTTATTTGCCTTGATCATTTTGAACAAAAGAAGTGCTGTATCCAATCAAATCTTTTTTTATGGTCATAGACCAGCATAAGAAAGATGGAATAGAAAGTGCTATAAGAAATACAGTAGGAAGCCCCAATAAAGCTCAGCGAGGTGTGGATACGGCTTGTCATGCTGAACTGTAAGCATTTTGTTTTGATGTCCTTGTACATGTAACGTAGTAGTTTGGGGTGTGTATATACAATAGCATTTCAAAGTGGATGTATTGGTTAACCTTGGGCAGGGTTGGGGAGGGGGGAAGGAAAAGAAATATCCATGTTTAAACTTGTTAGAAAGTTAGTGAGCTGCTCTGCTATATGCCTTAAGCAAATATTTACTCATCAGGTCTTTCTTTTTTACCAATTGCCATAGAAAACTTTTTTAAGAAAAGAAATAAAATAAGATAAAAAAAGAAGCTAAATGTTTTGGTATAATACGTTTTCAGGTATATTGTCTCTTACGTAAGGTGTTGCAACAACCTTACAGTTTCAGTAAAACTGTACAGTTTTTCAACTTCCCATACAAATTTTCAGTTCTCATTTTAGCTGCAACAATAAAATTCTTTTATAAAGAAACACTTGTCTGATTTTTCTCCACTTCCTTTTTTTTTGTTTCAGTCGCAGCAGCAAAAGCTCCTCATTGAAGCATATCTTAGTCTTTGTGGGAAATTTTAATTATTTTACCTTGAAATTGCAGACTAGCCTGTTCTCATAAATTGGTAGGCAGTTGTGGGGAAAGATTTTCCATGCTTGATTAGGATGGCGGTTTATCTCCTTCACTGTGATAAGAGATTGCAATCTCCTAATCTCATACACTAATAAATAATTGGTGAAAAAGATTGTTTTGAATTTTACATTTAGTCTCTGTATTGCCAAAAGGAAAGACATAGCCGGGTTTGGAGGGGGGCACACAATGCTTGTTTAGCAAGAGTCAAAGATTAGGAAAGACTTCACAATTTGTAAAGATCTGCAGCTTTTCACAGAGGAGACTCTTGCTGAAGAAGCAACTTGGTAAAGTAAGATTGTCAATAGAATTTGTATTGATAGGTTCACAGAATCATTCATGGAATTGCAGTTCAAGAGGTGCCAACATCACCCCTAGAAGACTGTTCAAGAGAATATTAGCCAGTAAGGCTGAATGCTAAATTGAGGGTCTAAACTTGTCAAGACTCTTCCAGTATAATAATATTTGGTAAGTGGGGAATGGTGGATTTAAAAAAAAACACTTTTAAATAGTCAGATTGGTGTGGTGGTTAAAGGCAGTGAACTAAAAGCTAAGATAATATGAATTTTGCTCCAGTCTTAAGCATGAAGTCAACTGGGTGATTTTAAGACAAGCTCTCCCTATCAGTATCAGGAAGAACGTATGGCAACCTACTTCTGAAAACATGGCCAAGAAAACTCTATAGACTTGTCCATGCAGTTATCAAGAGTCAAAAATGACCTTTTCCACTGCCATTGTTTAGCAGAGCCACCACCAAAACCTACTAGTCTGAAGGGAAAAAAATCTTATTGAAACTGCTATGTAATACATAGAAATAGGTTTAGCCCAATAAAAATAAAAACAAAGGAGCCAATCTTGAAAAAGTGACCTGCATGTGAAAATATTGTGGCCTGCATAGTTCATGCAATAGTTTCCATTCATTGTAGCTTCCCCGCTAAGTAGCTAATTACCATCTCTTCTCCAGCACCTTAAAATCAAACAAATTCACCCAAATGAAATTGACTCTTCTCTGAACCTCTCATTTCATTTTGTTGTTGAATGTTCTATAAATGACCACTTGAAAATGAAAATCCTTTTCAGGTATTTTAACAAAATCTTTTTTTAAAAAAACTGAATAGCAATAAATACTGAAAAATACAGAGCAAAATACACTGTATAAAAGGATTTTGATCAGGTGATGAAAACCTACTTGTACATTGGTATAGTCAACCATTATCAGTCAAAGGAAAACCATATTGTGCATTCAAAGCCTTAGTGCCTGTTTACTCAGTACCAGGTATTGCCAAGATCAATGAAAACATTATAAAAATATATTTCAGGTGACCACTAGAAGCCATTTAAAAATGGTTGTTATTGCTTCCAAAGGAGCCTTAGAAACAGAATGGGAGGGAATTGTTTTTCTTTTGTATCCCATGTACTATTACTTATTGCATACAGCCATTTTAAACTCCATTGACAGAAACAAAGACATAATTTCAATTTATCTATTCAAATCTTCGGGAGACAATAATTGACGTTGTATTCAATTACATGAATGGAAATTTCCACTCAACAGGTGGATAAGTAACTCCCCCTTTTTACGAACCTGTAATTCCTTAATTGGGGGTAGAATTGGAGTGACTGGATGGAGCTGAGTGTTTACTGACTGGATACCCTTCAACACCAATAGCAATAGCACTTAGACTTATATACAACTTCACAGTGTTTTACAGCCGTCTCAAAGCAGTTTACAGGGTCAGCATATTGCCCCCAACAATCTGAGTCATCGTTTTACCAACCTCAGAAGGATGGAAGGCTGAATCAACCTTGAGCCAGTCAGGATCGAACTCCTGGCATTGGGCAGAGTTAGCTTGCAATGCTGCATTCCAACCACTGTGCCACCACAGCTCTTCAAATAGTTGGATAAATAGAAATAGGAAATAGGTGCAGGGGAGAGAAGGAAGGAGGGAAGAAAAGGCTGTCAAAATGTGAACATGGTAATAACTTAAATGGAAGCTACAGGGATGACCAACAACTATTTGTAAAGCTCCAGTCTCAGTCCACAAATCCAAGAATTTTCTGTCTTGAGTTTTAATCTATGTGGAAAGTTCTGTCTGCTTTTTCACATGCATTGTGCATATAATAAAAATAAAAACAGGATACATTTCAATAATCCAGTTGCAGCCACCATGCTAATTTTTTAAAAAACTTTGCAGATGCCCTTGTCCCCAAATCAAAGAATGAGAGTTGCCTTGTGGGAGGAGGACAGGGTAGATGTGTTTGCCCTAGGATGTTTTATGTAAAAAGTGGGGAAAAATGACTAAAATTTGAAATGATCAGCCTCAACTTTTGCCTTAAAGTTTCTGTGAGATCTGCTCCAAAGGAAAAAGGCCACTAGAAGGCAACCACAAGTTAATTTGCTGCATTGACTTAATTATTTTAGAACTTTACATTTGAAAAATCTTGGTCTACAAGAATTAAGTGAATAAATATATATAAAATAGTCTGCCTCCTCTTGTGTCAGAGAAGATAAATATTTGTCTTGAATGGAAACCAAAGGGGGACACCTAACAATTAAAAGAAGCTTCTCCGATCTCATTCCTCGGATCCAAAAATGGTGTTTGGGGTTTCACTGTACATCTTCAGCACCCAAATATACTGCAAGTGTAATATTAATTGTATTTAAGACTGTAGAATGTGGATGCTTAAAAATATTTTTAGTTATAGTTTGTTACGTTTTCCAATGGCGTTCAATTTTTTCTTTTTCTTGGAAGACTCCTTTTACTGTAGCATCTAACCCTTGGTTCCTCCTTTGAAGTTCTTGTTCAAAATATTGTAATTTCAATGTCAGCTTCTTGATACATAGCCTCTCTTAGATCACAGCATATTTTGTCCATTTTTTCAAAAGCCAATCTTCCCTTTTCTCCTGCAAAGAAAAACAGAAAGTAGCCATGACTGATACAACTGGGTTGGGAATGGAGTCCACCTTCTCTTCAGGCACCAATGGTCCTCCTCTTTCCAGATACTCAATAGCTATCTTTGCTAAGGAGAGATGTTCTTGATCACATATAGATGGAGATTGCTCCAGCCCTTCCCTTTACTGGAAACAGAAAAACTGTGTTTGACTTCAGTTTATTGATGTATGAAACAATTGTATATGGTCAACCATCTAAGAAGAGGAACTCAGGATAGTGAGCAAAGATACAAACATGAAACATAATCTAGACCAGGGGTCTTCAAACTTGGCCCTTTTATGAGTTGTGGACTTCAACTCCCAGAATTCCTCAGCCAGCGTGCCTGGCTGAGGAATTCTGGGAGTTGAAGTCCACAAGTCATAAAAGGGCCAAGTTTGAAGACCCCTAATCTAGACCAATCACACATTACCGCACAAATGCCAGTACCTACTGGGCCTGGCTGAAAACCTAAGTCTTCATGGCTTCCCAGAAGACCAACAGAGTTGGGGGTCACCCACATTTCCTAAGAAAGGCTGTTCTAAGTCAAGAGAAAGGCAAATAGCAAACCAAGAATTAAACTGCAGCTTTGTACTGTGTTTATTTTCTAGGAATGCTGATACTGGCTCCAAAGTTATTCTTGGGAATAAATCTGGCACATCAACTCCTCACTGACTTTTTAAAAAGTGAAGTCAGGTGGAATAGAGAACCTGATGTGAGCCAAGAAGTTATTTGCAAACATTTGGCATAATATACCTAGTAATTATAGTATTCCTCATTGGTTATAATCCCAAACTGGATAATTTTATAAAGTTCAGTAAGGAGTACATGGTTTTAAAAGGAAGTTAAGAAAATGACTTCAAGTGACCATCCAAAGCAAATTTCTGGAGAAAGTCCATAGATTAATTCCACAGATTTGCATTTCAGTTGCTGTTCTAGTGGTACCTATAAGTAGCTCGGGTTATCCAACTTTCTTCACTCTTGCTATCAAAAGAAGCCAAACCATCAATTCTCCTTTCCTGAATCTCTTAAAACAGATAGGTGAAAGGTGGGGAGTAAATCTCATAAATAAATAAAAAGTTATCTGGTTGGATAAGCAAAGCTCCCAATATATTTTCACAGTTGCTGAAGCATTTAGTTTCCCATTTCTATATTAGTGAATAAAAGGCTGTTTGTGTTTTCTTTCTAGCGCCAGCTGCACTGATAAAATAATTCCTATTGTCATCAAAATATCATATCATTTGTGAACAGGATCAGGCAGAAGTTAACCTTTGAATCAGGGCATCAAGGAAAGAAGGAAAATTTGTGAGCCTCCATATGTTAGTGGAATACTAACAAACGTGACCACAGACCAAATACCATCAAACCTGACCACAGACCATATTGTGAGAGAGGGGTGGTTTTAAAATGTGATAAATAAAATAATAAAGCAGGGGTGTCCAATGTGAATTGGGCCCTCTCTCTATATGACTGCCTGTGAGGTAAAGACTTACACTAAACAACTAATTAGCCAAACTAATGAGGTTGTTCCTTGCTCTGTCCTCTAACTTGGTTGTATAGTCTCCACCATTACATCTTCCATCTGACTCTTTTTTTTCTGTAGAAATGAATACTCTTCCATGAAAGCAATGGATTGCAACCTCCTAGTAGTTTGGTTTTCTAAATGTCTTCTGTGCGTTTATTAAGTCCAGAACAATGTTTGGGATTAGAGAGATAACAACCACAACAATGTTGCTGCATAGCATGTTTGCTTCCCATTTACTTTTACACATATAAGAATTTTAAAGTGGAACTTGGAGCATGATTTGGCAACAGAGGCGGTGGTGGACAAAATTTTATATTTGACATAAGAAAAAAATGGTATTTAAAAAATGTGATCCAATGGCAATAGGCAAGCCAGTTCTTTAGATCAAGCGATATTTACATCTTGGTGCAACACCCACACCCACTAAAAGGATCAATTCTACAAGCTCCACTTCTTTTACTTGCTATTTTACATGTAATTGTCAGTTAGCTATATCTATTTTAGGTTGCCAAAACCTAAAAGTGAACTCTTAATTCCCACAGTAATGTCTTATGTCTAAGGATATTTACCAATGTAGTATGACTGTATTACTATTATACTTCTCATCTTTTCTACTACTGTCTCTTATTGGTATCTTATGATTATATTACTTTGTTGTCTGTATGTACACTGAGAGGTTATGCACCAGAAACAAATTCCTTGTGTGTCCAACCACACTTGGCCAATAAAGAATTCTATTCTATTCTATTCTATTCTATTCTATTCTATTCTATTCTATTCTATTCTATTCTATTCTATTCTATTCTATTCTATTCTATTCTATTCTATTCTATTCTATTCTATTCTATTCCATTATTTTAGGTCTATAAAGCCAAGGATTGAAAACCTTTGCAGATCTATAAAGCAAACGAAAATTGAAGTAAAATCATATAGTCATGGTTTCACTTATAATAATAATAAATAATAAAGTTGGAATGGACCTTGGAGGTTATCTAGTCCATCCCCCTGCTCAGGCAGGAAACCCTATACCATTTCGGACAAATGGCTCTCCAGTCTCTTCTTAAAAACTTCCAGTGTTGGAGTATTCACAGCTTCTGGAGGCAGGTTGTTCCACTGGTTAATTGTTCTAACTGTCAGGAAGTTTCTCCTTAGTTCTAGGTTGCTTCTCTCCTTGATTAGTTTCCATCCATTGCTTTTTGTCCTGCCTTTGGGTGCTTTGGAGAATAGCTTGAATCCCTCCTCTTTCTGGCAGGCCCTGAGATATTGGAACACCGCTATCATGTCACCCCTCACCCTTCTCTTCATTAAACTAGACATACCCAATTCCAGCAACTGTTCCCTATATGCTTTAGTCTCCAGTCCCCTAATCATCTTTGTTGCTCTTCTCTGTACTCTTTCTAGAGTCTCAACATCTTTTTTTACATCGTGGTGACCAAAACTGGATGCAGTATTCCAAGTGTGGCTTTACCAAGCCATTGTAAAGTGGTATTAATACTTCACGTGATCTTGATTCTATCCCTTTGTTAATGCAGCCTAACACTGTGTTGGCTTTTTTGGCAGCTGCAGCATACTGCTGGCTCATATTTAAGTGATTGTCCACTAGGACTCCGAGATCCCTCTCACAGTTACTACTATTGAGCAAGGTACCCCCTATACTATACCTGTACATTTGGTTTTTCTTGCCTAAATGTAGAACCTTACTTTTTTCACCATTGAATTTCATTTTGTTAGATAGCGCCCAGTGTTCAAGTCTGTCCAGATCCTCCTGTATCTTAAGCCTGTCTTCTGGATTGTTGGCTATTCCTGCCAGCTTGGTGTCGTCTGCAAATTTGATGCGTTCCCCATTTATCCCTTCATCCAAATCGTTGAAGATGTTGAAGAGCATTGGGCCCAGAACAGAGCCCTGGGGCACCCCACTCCATACTTCCCTCCATGTAGATGCGGTTCCATTGAGGACCACACGCTGAGTACGGCTGGTCAGCCAGCTATGAATCCATCTGGTGGTGATTCTGTCTAACCCACATTTTTCTATCTTATCAAGTAGAAGGTTGTGATCTACTTTATCAGATGCCTTAATGAAGTTCAAGCAAATTATATCCACAGCATTCCTTAGTGATCTTTCACTTCATGACAGAGTTGCCATTTTCATTTGTGATCACTAAATGAGGACTATCTGTATTTGCTATTCATTATCACTCAGAACACCTAAGCAGAGAATCATGAAAGCATTTACCAAATGAAAGTGTTGTTTCTCTGGCAGCAGTCCTCACTTCCTCGGTTTCTGATTGGCACAGTGTGGCAATTTGCTCTAGACTTTCAATGCCCTGTTTGATAAAAGAAACATTTCAATAACTCTGTTTAAGTTATTTCTCCCAATTCTTAACCCCAATGCATCTCTTTGAGAATAGCTAACATCTGGCTTCAGTAAACTGAAATTTATGGCATTCTGTAAAGAAAGGATAGACCAGTATATTTCAATGGAGAATTTTACTTGCATCTTTGTTTTCTTATGGCTTTGCTTCTGCCCATTCTCCAGCTCAGCAAGCTAAAGCAATACAATCACCACTCTGGCAGATGAGTGAATCACCACTACATGAGGATCAGCCAGAAGCAAGAGGCAAAAACATGTTCTTTGTCTATCATAATTTACCAACACAGGTAATCCTCCACTTATAACCACAATTGAGCCCAAAATATCTGATGCTAAAGGAGACAGTTATTAGGTGAGTTTTGTTCCATTTTAGGACCTTTCTTGCCACAGTTGTTAAGTGAATCATTGCAGTTGTTAAATTAGTAACACGGTTGTTAAGTGAATCTGGCTTCCCCATTTACTTTGCTTGTCAGAAGGTTGCAAAAGGTGATCACATGACCCTGGGATGCTGCCACCATCGTAAATATGAGTCAATTGCCAAGCGTCTGAATTTTGATCACACGACTATGATGATCATAAGTGTGAAAATGGTCATAAGTCCCTTTTTTCAGTGCCACTGTAACTTTGAACAGTCACTAAATAAGCTGTTGTAAGTCAAGGACTAGCTGTACATGTTTATTCTGCCTTTTTGATATACAGCTCAAGAGAGGCAAACATATCTAAATACTCCTTCACTCTCCTATTTTCCCCACCACAACAGTCCTGTGAGGTGGGTTGGGCTGAGAGAGAGTGGCTGACCCAAAGTTATCCAGTGGGCTTTCATACTTAAAAGGACGTCTCCTGGTTTCTAGGCTAGCAGCTTAACACCTGCACCAAACTGCCTCAGAGTGTAATGTTATTACTTAAACAATTCTCCAACTTTGGGGGGGAGGGAATTGAGTACATTTGGAATTTTGAGGCCATTCTGCTTGTTCTCTTGCAAAACAGCTGCAGGAGGGGTGGATGGAAGCATTTTCATTCCCAAAGTAGCACTAACTTCCCAGAAAGTTACTAATTTTATTCCGACCACTACCCCCTGTTCTTCTCTCTATTCTCCCTGCTTAAACTTTTTTCTCCTGTTTTGATTTGGCCCTCTAAAACAAAACGTTGGACTGGAGCAGTTAGATTTGGTTTCTAAGAAAGCCAACAGGGACCCTTTGCCCATATTACAATGCTAAATTCTGCCGGATTATCAGGAAACATCATTTCCGTGAAGGCTAAAGAGTCTGCAAACGTCTTGCACAAATTTATGCAGTGAACTGCACCCTGAAAGGAGGTTATTGATTTTCCACCAGTGGTGTGATTCAAATATGTGAACAACCAGTTCTCTGTGTGGATGCCACTTCCAGAAGTCCATTCTGGGCCTGGACAACAAAAAATTAACCACCGGTTCTGCCGAAGTGGTGCGAACTGGCTGAATCCCACCATTGATTTCCACATGCCACAAAGTCTGCACTGAGGTTATATGTATAACCAGGCAAAATAGTGAATGTCCTGGTGTCCAGGCCAAAAGATGATCTGATCACAGAATAATCATAAGATCCCAGATCAGGACAGTGACAGATGTCACTTAGTGGAGCCCTAGGAAGAGTCCAAAGACTGATAACATGTTTTAAATTCTTGGATTTGGACACCCTCTGCTGGCTGTTGACGAAACCTGTTCAAATAGTCCATTTCACCAAGAATTTTCTAAAGCAGTGTTTTTGAAACTTGGGAACTTTAAGATGTGTGGCCTTCCAATTCCCAGAATTTTCCAGCCAGCAAGGAAAGCAGAGGTTCTCAAACATGTTGGTGTTTTACATTCTTAAAATGATTGAGGACACAAAAGAGCTTTGGTTTACGTGGGTTATATCCAGTGGTAGGATTCAGCCAGTTCGCACCACTTTGGCAGAACCGGTAGCTAATTTTTTGTTGCCCAGGCCCAGAATGGACTTCCGAAAGTGGCATCCCCACAGAGAACCGGTTGTTCACATATTTGAACCCCACCACTGGTTATATCTATCAGTATTTACTGTATTAGAAATTAAGACTGAGAAATTTTAAACTATTTGATTTCATCACCCCTCTGCAAGACCACAGTCTGAGAACCACTGGTCTATAGGTTTCTTTAAAAGCACTCACTCTGAGGTTTTTGAGGGCTAGACAAGCGGCTTGCTGTAGTTTCGCATCATCGTTGCTTAAGAGATCTGTGTAAAAAGGAAGAGCCTGTAGTAAAAAGAATGTAACAAGGCTGTTAATATTCCTTCTTTAAAAAAAATACTTTAGCATAAATGCCCTATTCCTGACCTAGCACCATTTAGATGGGTAGGAACCACCATTCCCAGAATTGCCTCCCAGCTGTAATCCTTACACATCTGGAAAGCATCAAGCTGGGGGGGGGGATTGTAATTTAACAGTCTTGATGAGAATTCTGGGTCTGTATGTGATAATGGTTTTTGTCCTTCCTTTTCAAACAAAGATACAGCATTTCTCAACCTTGCCAGCTTGGGAATTCTGGAAGTTGAAGTCCAGACACCTTCAAGTTGCTGAGGTTAAGAAACACTGGCTTTCTTCAATCTGGCTCTACCCTGGAAGACCTGGTCTACAAATCTCTTAATTTCCAGCTCAGCACAGAAGTGGGAAAGCATGGGAACATAATTCACTGCATCTGGGTTAAGGAAAGCCGGCTCAAAGTACTGGGCTTTGAAAGAAGAAGCAAAATTGAATCAACTTGCCGTCAGAAGTTGTGGGCTCTCCATCACTGAATTTGTCTGAAATTATAAAGGGTCTCCTCCTTGGAATTGGACTAGAAGGTCCCTTCTAACTCCGTTATCCTATTCTATTTCTGGTTTGTCATGTAGTTCATGAATCTTAACAAAATGGCTTCCCTCGGTTTAGTTTACCTGACCTAGATTACTATAAAAATTATACCTGGAGAGGGAAGTGAGATCTGTAGAAGATAAAAAGAATAAATCACTACATTAAGGACACTTGTTCCATGTGCATAAAGAATACAGGCAGTCCTTGACTTACAACCACAACTGAGTCCAAAATTTCTGTTGCTAAGTGAGACATTTGTTAAATGAGTTTTGCCCCATTTGATGACCTTTCTTGCCACAGTTGACAAGTGAATCACTGAGGTTAAATTAATAATAAGTCCCTATTGACTTTGCTGGTCAGAAAGTCATAAAAGATGAACACATGACCCCAGGACCCTGCAACCATCATAGTTAAGTTACCAAGCATCTGAATTTTGACCACGTGACCGTGGGGGATACTGCAACAGGGCTAAGTATGAAAAATGGTCATAAATCACTTTTCTCATTTCGAATAGTCACTAAATGAACTGCTGTAAGTCAAGGACTGGCTGTATCTATGCTGGCTGGGGTTTACAAGGCACTACATTTGGAGCCCCTGCCATGGACAGACCTTCTGCATAGAAAGCAGGACTATAGCTACTGAAGTGCACAGAGATGCATATATTCCCAGGGCGCAGCTAGCAGGAAGGGGAAAGCTCCTACTTTTTCCCTGAAATTCCTGTTGGTTGCTGCACGAGAAAGGCACAATGTGGCCGCTTTGCCTATATGATGATTCTCATCCAGCTGCAGGACCGCAAGGAGCCGTAAGGTCTGAGGCAGAGGTTCCAGCTGATTCAGCTGCTTCCCTTTTAGCTTCTTTATTTTCTTCATTCTCCCAGGACGTTGCAGGTCCTCTGTCAATATTACTGGAGGAAAGGAATTCAGCCATAAGTAGAGAGGCTCAGAAAAACTATTACTATTGCCAGTGCTGTGACCAAAGAATTGCTTTTAAAAAATGGCAATTCAGTCTGAAATCTGAAACCGTATGTGGCCTTAGAGTTACCGTTTCTGGTCAAGCCATTAGTCCAGTATGCTAACTACTGGAACTAGAGGTATCCTTGCCAAGAAACAGGCACAAAGGGATCTTTCCAAGCAAACCTAAAACACTACTTCCAAACCTTTGAGCTGCAGCATTAGAGGCTGAATCAATATTAAAACATCTCTGTAGATTGGAAGCCCTCCTGCCCCTCTTTCTTTTTTCCCTTGTCAGATGCCTCTGGGAATTTCAGAAAAGGGTCCTTAAGACTGTCCTCTTCTGGTTTTATTCTCCAGCGGCAAACCTGAATATAGCCAATTTGGTGTCGTGGCTAATGCACCAGGCTAGAAACCAGAAGACCATGTGTCTAAAGACTGAATCATGGCAACTGGACCAAACTTTGTTAAAGAAACCAGAAGACCATAAATTCTAATCCCATCCTAGGCACAAAGCCACCTGGGTGACTGTGAGCCAGTTACTCTTGACAAATCACTTCTGAAATCTTGCCAAGAAAATTGCAGGGATTGTCTATTGACTCAAACACGCACATACACATAAAGAGAAAACTTATGATAAGTTCCCTCTATAACTGGATTAGTGTACACCCAACATGGCAGGTAGCTGTCAATATCCCATACTGAAGTCAGTGACCCAGTATATTGCAACCTAATGTCCTGACATAACTCTGAACCTCAAGATGGAAATGAAAAAATAGCAACCTACTATATATCTAAACACAGGATACCAGATGTCATCAAATCAATTTCTTAACAAGTTAAATAAGTATAATTTTAATCAATTTGAAAATTATCCAGGAAATCTACATAAGCCTCGAGTTCCACAATGGGACAAAGATGGAATGTAAATGTAATAAACAATTTTAACATTACTTTCTCTAAGAAGCCTGTAGTTAATGTAGATCAGATGTCCCCAACCTTTTGGGCACCAGGGACCAGTTCTTTGGACAAAGGTTTTTCTGCAGACCGGAGGGTGCGTGGTTTTGTGTTCTGTCTGCATCTCGCAGATGGGGCTTTGCTTGTTTGTGCGGACCAGTTTCTGGCATGCTGCAACCCAGTACTAGTCCACAGACAGGGTGTTGGGGACCCCTGATCTAGATACTAAAACAGATACATCCAAAATGATGTTGCTTTTATTTTGTTCAGTACAGTCTTAACATTTTCCAGTCTTAGGAATAATCCTCATGGCCTTAAAGCAGTGTTTCCCAACTTTGGCAATGTCCTTCACAGTCTATCTCTGTGAAGATCTGACCTGGAAAGTTAACACAATCCAGGTGGATAGAAAGGCCCAACAGAGGCTTCACTTTCTTAGGGTCTTGCGGAAGAACAGGGTAGAACAACAGCTAATGACCCTCTTTTACTGGTCTACTATAGAGAGCGTCCTCTCGTATGGTATTGTGGTCTGGTATGCTGGTCTGACAGCCGCGGACAGGAAAGTATTACAGAGGGTAGTGAGCACAGCACAAGACATTGTGGGCTATCCCCTGACACCACTGGATGACATCGCCAGGGCTCGTTGCCTTGGAAGAGTGAGGAAGATTCTCAGGGATGACTCACACCCTGGATGGTATCTCTTTACTCTCCTACCATCCGGTAGGAGATACAGGAGTATAGCCAGCCGTACCAACAGGCTGAAAAATAGCTTTTATCCGTGGGCTGTTAGGCTTTTAAATGGGATATAATCTCTGTGAACTTATGCAGAATTGACTTGGGAGGCCGGTGTGTAGTGTAGTTGGTTCACATGGTGTGGTAGGATGGAGGGTTTGTTGTCACTGTGTGTTGGGGGGAGAGAGCACGGGGGGAGGCTCAGCTAATCTCAATGTACACATGTTGTACTTTGACAATAAAGGTTTATATTAGTGGACTTTATCGCCCATAGTTTCCTAGTCAACAAGGCCAACGTTTTGAAAGTCAAAGCTCACACATCTGGAAGTTGCTAAGATCGGGAAACACTTACCTCAGCAATCTAGATTGTTATCACATTTAAATTCACAGTGTTTGGCCTGATTATGAGACTGTTCTACTTCATCTAGAATCTATCCATTCAACCTGTGTGGGTGGGAGGGCATGTTGTGGATTTCCTCCCTCTTGAGATGTGAAGAAAGTAGGGTCTTGGAAACAAGTTTCTTGGTCATTGCCTTTCTCTCTGGAGCAGCTTGCCCTGAGGTCAGGACAGTCCCATTCCTATTTTCATTTCAAAACTTCATTAAGATAGACCTTTTCCCAAGATCTTTCAGAGCAAAGCTTGCCACCTAGTTGGAAAAACTGCTAAGTTGGAGTTGGTTATCTAGAACTGAGAGGATGTTTTAATTTGTACCGAAAATTTGCCATTCATTACTTCAACATTAAGGTTTGGGAATCAACCACATTTTATTTTGGTTCTCCATATCTATCTATTCATTTACCTTCTTTAGCAAATCGGATCAAATATTTTTCCAAGTTGTTTACATGGTGTTTCTCCAGGTAGCTGTAAAACTGGAATAACGTCACGGATTCAGCTGGAAGATCTCTTGAGTTGCCTAATAAAATGCCTCCAACTATCTGTTCCAGGAATACCTGCAAAACTGAAGATTATGGATATGGACTGAATTCAGTTTTCACCAAAATATATTGATTTATTTATTACCTATTTCTAAGGTTATAGGCCATCTGTCAAGTTGACTCACAAGGTGTCAAAACCATCTACAGTAATGTACTATAAACTATAATTTTATGAGCTGAAACACATTATACATTTACAAAATTAAATTATGTAGCAGCAAGGTAAATATCAACAGCTGCTTACTTGATAGAAAACAATATAATATTAAACTCAGATGTTGCAAAATTAATAAATTACTTACTAAATAGCGTTAGCATTTTTATCAAAAAGCCAAAAGTATCAAATAAGAGCCCTTCAAAAATAATAATTTTCCAAGGCTGATCTTTTGCCAAAAACCATAACAGGAAGCTACAGCACAGAATATAATAATAAGATTCCACTGTTCAACCCTGAGGTTTTGTGTGTGTGTGTGTGTGTGTGTGTGTGTGCACGCGCGCGTGCGCGTATGATTGGAAAGGGATCCATGGCTTCTACAAGTCCAAATTTGCCTGCAAGAGTGGAGCTCAGCTACACCATTGTGTGTGGGAACCACAGAGCTTGCTAGGTGCACCATGGCATGGTTCTGCAGCCATTGCTTGCTCTTCCTGGGGTCACACCACAACTTGTACCATCAATTGCACTGCATTTGCCCACATCACACTGCCCTGTAGGCAGTGACGTAGCATTCTCTGCTGGGTTCCTTTACACACATGGTACTCAGCACAGTTGATCTGTTCCACCCTTAGACCTTCTGTGGCATGCCCAGCAAGCAGGCAGCTCACTGCACAGTGCTTTGATCCCTGCCTTCTCTTTGCCTGACAGCAAGGATCACAAGTAGACAGGTGGTCTCTATCTGCCAGTTGCCACTTGCCTTGTTGCACAGGCTGAAATGAGACACAGGAGCTTCCCAGAAGTTCCTGCAGTGAGTCACTTTGTTGCTTTGTATACTGGGCAAGGCAGGGATGGTTTCTTTGTCCCACTAAATGCCTTTGGACAGGTATGAAACACCTTGCTCTTCATAAGATTCTCTATGAACCCTTTTTCTTACCCAACCAGAGCTGAACACTGCCCCCTAGGGTGGAAACGACTGGAGAGGGGAAATCTTTGCTTTTACCTTTAAAGTGGCCACAGAGAAAAGCGCAAAAGCATAGCAATAATGTTTTTTAAAAATATTTACATGTGGGCATTGCTTATCAGCCCCCTCATTTAACGACCATTCGAAGTTACAACGGGCACTGAAAAAGTAACTTTTTTGCAACCAATGTAGCGTTCTTGTAGTCACATGATTGACATTTGGGTACTTTGCAACTGGTGGGTGTTTTACTACCATCACAACATCCCATAGTCAGGTGACTGTTTCTTGTGGATTTCATCACTGGCTACTGACAAGCAAAAGCAAGAGGGAAGCCAGTAGTAAAATCGTGATGTCTTTCTTAATGACTGTAGCATTTCACTTAATGACTGAAGGGGAGGTAAGATCATGAGCCCACTAAAATCACCTGGTATTTCACTTAACAACCGTCATTTAGCAACAGAGTTGTCAGTTCCAATGTGGTTGCTAAGTGAGGACTACCTGTAATATATTTTTTTAATGTGACATTCTTCCTTTTTTTCTCCCCCTATTAACTCACTAGGAACTTCTATATCAATATATGAAAAGACTTCAATGTTGTAAACCTTGAACTCATGCAAAAGTTTCAACCATTTAACTAGAATAAACCTTATAAGTTCTGAACATAAACATTCCAGTTTACTGAAACAATTAATGACCCACACATTAAAATGTACCTTTTTCTAGATGATGTCGATATTTCTCTTTTGTTTTGAACATCAATATATATTTCAAAGGAGTCCAAAATCTTTCTGCTGGACAGAATAATATGCTTCCCTGTTCAGTACACTCACTCCAGATCTTCAAGCAGTGTTTTGGCTTTTGGGCTTTTTGGATAACTGCAAAAGACAGCTTTGGAAGTTAGCACTGGAATCAGAACTCTCTTTCAGCTGGAAATGGAATACCAGATCATGCCAAGATGAACCACTACAATTTTGAATATATGCAAACATGCAAAGACATAAAATAGGAATGTGTGGATCAAAAATAGGTAGCCTAATGCTTTCCAGATGTTTTGGACTTCAACTCTCATTAGTGCTAGCCAACATAATCAACAATAGGGGACTGTGGGATTTGTAACCCTAAAGATCTGCAAGGCACCAGATTTCCTGGGCTTGATATGTTACCAAATTATGCTACTAGTCTTTTATTCACTCCAGCTACCCACCCCATGAGTCAGAATTTCAAGTGATTATATGACAAGAGGGGAGACATGTCTCAAATGTTTTGCCAGACAACTGAGAAACCAACCCACCCAGCAGCAAAGAAACAAATAAAAATCTGTTTGTTATGAAGACATCTGTAGTTGCAAAAACCACATAGTCTTTGAGCCTTATTCTAGCTTTTGACATTGCAGATTTCACATGCTTTTTTCCATATGCGGTCATACAAACTGCAAGCCATAGTAAACGTTCAGATGATCAGTGCTGACATATGATTCGAGAGCACAACCTGACTCCTACAGTTAGTTCTGCCACCTTCCCAGCTCTCATTTGAATGCCACAACAATAACAGGGATGGTCTTCATTCATTCTGTTGTTCAACTATGCATATGATTATTTAGCCCTGAATTCTGACCTAGAAGGCAACAATGATTGATCCAGAGACTTTTTCTGTCAGTCCACGGCTTGGATAAATGAACCAGGCTGCATGCTGAATAAATCAACCTGCAGGTGGTCCATATGCAAGCAGCGTAATAAAATAATTTTGAAAAATTTAATAAATTTAATAAAATGTCATGAGAACTTCTTGCCTAAAATCTTATGCCCACTTAAGTTTTTAGATGAGGACACTAAGATCTCATGACATTTGAAATCTCCTAAGGGACGTGGTGGCTCAGTGGGTTAGGACACTGAGCTTGTCGATCAGATGGTCGGCAGTTTGGCGGGTCGAATCCCGAGTGCCGCGTAACAGAGTGAGTGCCTGTTACTCGTCCCAGCTTCTGCCAACCTAGCAGTTCGAAAGCACATAAAAATGCAAGTAGACAAATAGGGACCACTACGGTGGGAAGGTAACAGCGTTCCGTGCGTCTTTGGCATCTAGTCATGCCGGCCACATGACCACGGAGACGTCCTTGGACAAGCGCTGGCTCTTCAGCTTTGAAACGGAGATGAGCACCGGCCCCTAGAGTCGGAAACGACTAGCACACATGTGTGGGGGAACCTTTACCTTTACCTTTAAGATTTCAACCTTCCAAAATTATTTTTAATTTGTTAAGTATTCTTTAATTTTGGAATCTTTTAGGTGTTATTGGCCAGGGAGAGGAAAATCAGTATCAGGCAAAGCATGACACCCACAAAACATATATTGCATTCATGTCAGAAGCACCAAGGTGCTTCAGGGCTGAAAGGATTAGCCAGTGACATCACAGTTGCCCAGAGGACACCCAGTTAGGGGCTCCTTTCATATCTCCTGCAGGAGCTGGAGTGATGGACAAGAACTCAATCCCACCCCACAGCAGCTTTCAGATCTCAAAGGCAGGCTTGCTAAACTCCTGCCCAGCATCCCAACCATCTGAGCCACTGTGCTCCTTATTTTGATGATGATCTAATGGGAACACATTAGGGAACCAGTTGGGAACCAGTGAGGTTGAAGATTCTAGAGTAAAGTTCAGACATCATTTACAGTCTGTTTCAACTGTCAAGTCTTGGATGCATGTAACTTACTCTCTTCAACAGAAGTAATTTTCCGTGGCACAGGAGTAGCCAGAGCAGAAATTATTTCTAAGACATGCTTCTGTTGTGACACTTCTTTCAAAAGCTGCTCCTGGACAATTGGAGCTAAGTTTGGCTTTAGAAGTTTCTGGAAACAAAAGGAGGAAGACAGAGAAAGGTATAAATGCTCAGTAATTTTGACTAAGCACAATATCAGCTGAACTGGCTGCAAATATTCTTCAAGGCCATCAGAAATAAAATTGGCCTACCATTATTGACCCTGGATAGAAATTAAAATCACTTTCTTCTTCTTGTAGTTGCTATGCTATGGGACCAAAGAAAAATGCTCAGAGGTATAACTTCAACGTTATGTACCTCTGCCGGCAATAAATATCTTTTTTGGAGGTTAGAGAGCCACAATATATGCAATATTCCAAATGTAGTCACATCTCATCTTTGTACAAAGATATTTACCACAATAGGTAGTAGCACTTAGCCGATCTTGTCTAAGCTTGGAAAACCTAAGCAAGAAGACAACTAGTTAGCCTAGGATGAGAAATAACCAGGAAATCTCAGGAAAGTAGTTATGTTGGGGGAAGCAGGAAGGCACCTGGAAGGTGGCCATGACAAACCACTCCATTCAATCACCAAGAATCAAACTCTTCTTGAAGATTTTATCTTTTTATGATAACAGCAGTTTTGTTTTCCTTTTTCGTGAACTTGAACACCAAATACAGGGACAGCCACAATTGAACCCAAAATTTCAATTGCTAAGCAAGCCAGTTGTTAAGTGAGGTTTGCCCCTTTTTACTGTATGATCTTTCTTGCCACAATTATTAAGTGAACCACTGCAGTTGTTATATTAGTAACACGATTGTTAATTGAATTTGGCTTCCCTGTTGACTTTGCTTGTCAGAAGGTCACAAAAGGGGACTACATGACCCCCGGGACATTGTGCAACCATCATAATTATGAGCCGGTTGCCAAGCCTTTGAATTTTGATCATGTGACCATGGAAATATTGCAATGGTGATGTGAAAAATTATCGTTAGTCACTTTTTTCCTTTTTAACTTTGAACGGTCACTAAATGAGTGGTTGTAGGTTTAGGACTGCCTATATATTTTTTTCCCACCACAGTATTTTCCGATGATATTTTCCTCAAATTGTTGAGCATGCCCACAAAATCCTTTTCCTGCTTATCCTCTGCCAACTTAGATACATGAGACAGATATGGAATTCTGATTTTGTATTCCAATCGGCATCACTTTTGCTTCTAGTGGAAAACATATGCCAATTTAACACTCATTTTATCAATCCAAGGTATTACAGGCATTTTCAAGGAATGTTATACATTTTTTTCTACCAATTTCAACTGAGATTCCTCCCCACTCCCACAAAGAATAGAATTTCATTGAAATACCCTTAAGGGAATTGGGTGTTCTTGTACATCTATAATTGCAAGAGAGCTAAGAGAAGTGAGTGAATGTTCTACTGTCTGCAAAAGTCTGCAATTTAGAAGAGAAATTCACAATTTAAAAAGCAGAAGGCTCTTATGATAACTTTTGAGAGACTACAAGGTGGATTTTGGCACAGCATTAGTTTAGACAAATCCTTTTAGAATTCCTTTTTGTTTGCACAACCATAGTTATAATCACTTTTGATCACCCGTTTCTACAGCAAAATGATGTTTATAGTTAACTCCAGATGCTTATTGAATGCGAGAAGAGGCGTTTCTTCCTTTACAAATCTTTGGAGGGTTCAACTCTTTATAAATCCTTGGGAGACTCCACTGTTTATATTGAAAGAACTCAACATTTATTCCTGCTCTTTGACTGTTAAATTTGCTTAGGAGCCTTTGACTCCTATAATTGAAAATATGCTGACGGCAACAGACTTTTAGCCAGAGGGTCTGTTTGTGAATCAGCATGACTAGGACCTCCGGGTGTCAAAGCATCAGGGCTCTTCCAGAAATTGGTCTCTCTCCTCTGAGGATTGTGGTGATCCTGCGGATAACTAGCATGCAGACTCAGCATTCTGGACACCCACTGGCTGGGCAAGAGTTGCATTTGCTCCTACAGCATAAGCAAATATGGAGAAAGCAGTATCTCTTTATCACAACCTTAGATACAGAATTGGTTATCATCAATTATACCCCTAAAATATATCAATTATACCCCTAAAACAGCACTTAAGGCTTATATGCTACATCGGAAACTTGACATAATGCTTTACAGCACTCTCTGAGCGGTGTACAAGGTCAACATATTGTCCCCAACAAGCTGGGTCCTCATTTTACCAACCTCGGAAAGATGGAAGGTTGAATCAACCTTGAACCAGTCAGGATTGAACTCCAAACTGTGGACAGAGTTTGCCTGCAATACTGCATTCTAACCACTGCGCCACCAGGGCTTATAGCCCTTTGACAATTGTGGAATGGAGGTCCATCATACAGGATTGGTTCTGAAAGTTCCCATTCTGACTCCAAGCATCTCCAGTTGCCAAGTGGAGTAGACTAGAGAGAGCTATGATCCATGTAGAACAGCTCAGTTTCTTATTTTCAAAGTTCCAAGCCATTCTTTCAGATTATTTCATTTCAGATAGTCCTTGCTTAATGACCGATTGCTTAGCATCCCAGAGTTATGTGACTACAGTTTTTGACATTTTTTGCCAGCATATACTTCCTGCATATGCTTCCGGTTTCTGGCAAAAAAAAAACAACCTATTGAGGAAAACAGACTTGCTTAATGCCCAGTGTACAGTTAACAAATGTGGCATTTACTTAACAACTGCAGCATTCACTTAATTATCCCTGTTAAAAAGATCAGAGGATTGGATGTGATCATGTGGTGACTTGTTTAATGACCACCACAACTTAAGAGCATCATTCTGGGCTCAATTACAGTTGTAAATTGAGGGCTATCTGTAATTGAAGAAATATACTCGTCCCAGCTTCTGCCAACCTAGCAGTTCGAAAGCATGTAAAAATGCAAGTAGAAAAATAGGGACCACTCCGGTGGGAAGGTAACAGCGCTCTGTGCGCCTTTGGCGTCTAGTCATGCCAGCCACATGACCACGGAGATGTCCTCGGACAAGCGCTGGCTCTTCGGCTTTGAAACGGAGATGAGCACCGGCCCCTAGAGTTGGAAACGACTAGCACGCCTGTGCGGGGGAACCTTTACCTTTACCTTTACCTTAGCCAATTGACAGGTCTGACCCCATTACTGACAGATGAGAAAGGTGATGCTTTCCAGTTCATTTATCTATCCAGTTCCTTCTGACTGACTGTCTATTTCTCCACCCACCCACCTGATTGATCTGCTGCCTCCAATAAATTGTGTTCCCTTTAGAATGTCACTCCCCAAATTCAGATTAGCTTTTTACCCGATTGGCCTTTTGTAAATCTTACAAATATGGCATTCCCACCAGGATTGGAGATCTGGATGTACAGTAAAGCCTGTACAGGAATTATGTTAAGTGTTGGTGACTGCTTTATACTTTAGCTGCAGATTATATATATATATATTGAAAAAAATGGTTTTATATGCTTTTTATATGTTTT
The DNA here is from genome assembly GCF_964194415.1 of Vipera berus. Classification (NCBI taxonomy): domain Eukaryota; kingdom Metazoa; phylum Chordata; class Lepidosauria; order Squamata; family Viperidae; genus Vipera; species Vipera berus. The sequence goes on along the minus strand of NC_138204.1, from coordinate 20,254,982 downwards.
TATGTTGTGCTCTGTCATTTATATTGCTTTTAACTGTTCTAGGCCACCCTGAATCACTTATTTGAGATGGATGGCTATACAAGCAACCACATAAATAAATACAAAATATAATATATAATTATGACAATTCATTAACACTGTTCTTGGCACAGATAACTTTGCAGTCAGCCCCTGAAAAGGATGTCTAGGTCTCCAAACTACTATAACCTAATCTAGAGACAAGCATGAGTGCACTTGATATACCAAACAAGGCTGAGCAAAGATCTCCCTACCCATAAGTTTCAAGACTATTTTTGCTAAAGCTGTGACTCCAAATGGTCTCTGTTGAGGGATTACAGCCCCATGAGAAGTGATGCAGTCCTGGAAGCAGAGGGCTTTGCAACTAACAGCCTCTCCATCTTGCTTGGATTGAATCTGTATTTCTATTTCCCATCCACATATTCATTTCCCAACTCTTGCAAGTTGTCCAGAATGATGATTGACAGTATCAAAAGCTGCTGAGAGGTCTAGAAGGATAAAAAGTAGTCACTCTTTCCCCTTCCCCCCCTCCTACAAGTCCGTCCACGGTTCATGAGAATGATCATTGCAAATGTCCAGGTTGTCACAGGTCCAGACAATCTGTATCCACCAGAGCCCTCTGAGACTACAAGCCACCACTTTCTCAAGAACCTTCCCCAAAAAATGAAAGTAGGAGATGAGACATTAGTTATTTGTCCAGATCTGGCTCCTTGAAGTGTCTTTCAAGACTCCTAAAAATTTCCTTTCCTCAAAAAACAACAACAACAACACTGATTACTTGCCTGAATCCAGCTCCCAGTCTTCTCCCTGGCCTTTTCATTAACCTGGCCAGGAAGAAGTCCAAGCGAAAGAGCTAAGATCACAGCTCCTCCTTGAGACCTTCAGGCTCAAAAAAAGCAAAAAAAAAACCCAGCCACCATTAAAAAATGTTTCAATATGTCACTTCTGTCATCTCAAGAAATTATCTCCCTTCAGGTCAGAGTGGACAACTTTATCAACAAAATGAGCCATGAAATGCTCAGTTAGGGAACATGTGGTGTATATACATATATTGGAAGCAACACATGTATACATTAAATGTGCAGGAATGTTATGACTTAACATCCTGCTTGGGCTTTTCCCAGAGACAACTGTTTGGTTATTGCATGGAAAATAAATATTACACTGGCCAACTCTTTGATCTAATACCACAAAATATTTTTGTCACATTCATACATGTTTACATTTGGCAATGAGTTCTGAATGGTTCAGCAGCTTGCAGACCATGAAAACTCCCCAACACAGATTATAAACTTACTGTATTATGCTATGCATCTCGTTCTCTGAGAATAAAAACAGCTTAAGATTCTAGCTGGCTGCATTAAAACTGTATTCCTCACCTGCAGAAGGACCCGGCAGAGTTGCAGATGAATTTCCAGAAGTCTGTCCAGGTCATCACTTCCTGTGGTTAACTCCTTTTCCATGTGGGCATCACAGCAGAGAGAAGAAAGAGTGGCATCATTGTAGATGCTGGTGCCAAGCACAAGAGGAGAGAAGAAGCACATAATAAATCATAAATGCATATCTGGAGTGGAGTGAACTAAGTTTTCATACTATTCTTGCTTACACTAGAGTAGTCCTCGACCACAATTGAGCCCAAAATTTCTATTGCTAAGTGAGACAGTTGTTAAGTGGATTTTGCCCCATTTTACAATATTTCTTGCCACAGTTGTTAAATGCATCACTGCAGTTATCAAGTTAGTAACATGGTTGTTAAGTGAATCTGGCTTCCCCACTGATTTTGCTTGTCACAAGGTCGCAAAAGGTGATCCCAGGACACTTGCAACCATCATAAATATGAGCCAGTTGCCAAGTGTCTGAATTTTCGAGATGCTGAAAAGGTTATAAGTGTAAAAAATGGTTGTAAGTCACTTTTTTCAGTGCCATTGTAACTTCGTCACTGAACCAACTATTATAAGTCAAGGACTATCTGTATCCCCTTTATATTGTGATAGAAATCAGATTAAATGTTTCTGAGACATAAAAATTAAAAGAATGTAGCAATGTGGAAAAAGAATAGAACAGCAGAAGAGCTCAGCTAACTCAAAAGGGCTTTACTGGACAAGGAGGTTCATAGCCTTCACCACCTTGGTATCCCCTAGAAATGGACTGCAACCCTTGGCCAGACTTGAGAACTTCATCCCAATCCAGCACAAAAACATCAGATCAAAGATGGTTGCTCTGATTGCTACCGTAGCCAACCAGACGCTTCTAATAAGTTTGTAAGTGCAGCATAAGGCCAATCGCCCTCCCAGCAACTGGTATTTGGTAGCACAATGCCTCTGAACATTCAGCTGTGTTCAGGGATTAATGGATACTGAAAACCTTCATGAATTTGGCCAACCTCATTTTAAAGTCTTGACATGTGATATGTCTTATATGCCACTAAAACCATCAGGCTCACTTATTTATGAAACTCCTACATCAGGAACAAGAAACCTTCGGCTCACAAGCCTAATCTGGCCTGTCAGTACAAGTATTTAATTCAAGAAATCTTGAAGGAAAACTCCTTTGGTTTGGACCAAAATGTTTTCTTTCCTTCACCCCAACAGAGACTGGTGGGCTTAAACTCTGACCTATTGCATCTTTCCCCATGGAGTACTTGCTCCAGTTATGTAAAAATGACACGCAGTAGTAAGACTGAGCATATATTGTCAGTCTTTTCTCTTTTATATCTTCTGGCTTTCTATTTTTAAGGCTCCGATTATACTCATTGTAGGGCTAGAAAGTGTTATGGCAGCTAATAACCTTGTATGGAAGCATCTACCTGGTGCTGCAGGTCCTTACACTTCCAAAGGAGGAGAGTTCATCAGCACTGCAGTCGGCATTAAGGAAGTCAAAGCTTTCCAACACGGTCTCTACCATCAAACTCTCCATGGAAGAGTGTTTTGGATGATACTTTTTGGGCTGTTGGTGACACAAAGCACACTATATTTCTATGCATACGGGAACACATTTGATCCAGAGAAAAACACTCTTCTCAAAAGCATCCATAACAAAATATAGGGAAGTCATTCTTCTAATCACATTTTTTTTTGTCTTAAAAAATGTGGCTACAACCACAACCGGTATACAATATACAATGTATACAATACAATGCATAACCCTCCTTAAGTAACACCAGCTGCCTGCAATTAGTGCAGGTTCGCATCCCACCAGGCTCAAGGTTGACTCAGCCTTCCATCCTTCCGAGGTAGGGGGCAATTAAGCTGACTTTGTAATAATGCCGCTGTGGTGTGTGTGAAAGCCCTAATAAGCAGGCATATACATAGAATGAAGGCTACTGCTAAGCTTGTAAGCCGCCCTGAGTCTTCGGAGAAGGGCGGGATATAAATGGAATTAAAATAAAAAAATAAATAAATATACAGATTCTCAGACATATTGCAATTTAACCTTTCTCAGTACAATTGAGGTAAGGATGAAAAATTATAATTATTCATAAATATGTTGGGCAGCAAAATTCTTCCTAGGAGAAATACAAGTAACTAATTCAATTCAACTGAAAAGAAGTAGTTCAAAAACACATTAAAAATAAATATTCAACCAACAGAAAGGCTGCCAATAAAAACATCGTTAAATATATCAGTTGCAAAATAAAGCCTTGATTCAGTCACCACAGCTCTTCCCAAAGTGTTGAATTAATTATATTGATTGTTAATTACATTTATTTGTCAACTAAACTATTTTAATTTTTGTTAACTATTTTAAATTTTGTCCTATTTTGTACGTATGCACATAAGTAGAACAATGTATGCATATATTAGGTTTTCCTAATGTAGTGGGTTCTAGGTTTTGGGGAATCTTCAGAGCCTACAATCTACTAGCAAGCCTTTTCAAAATACAAATACTTGAAAGATTTCAATACCTTTAATTTGTCCTGGATACAGAAAACCTGGTATTCCAATTCCTCCAGTGGGACAGGACTTGGACATTGGGACTTCAGCAATTTTAACACTTCCTGTAGGATCTTCTGAATTGACTTGGTCTTTCCAGTAGTTTTGGCATCATCATCATTATCATTCCAGTCTCTTTGTTCAACAGAGAGAATCTTTGTTTGTTGCACTGTAGGATGGTGCCAGTCCCGAGTGATGGATTTACCACCATCTTTGTCTTGTTCCAGCAGACATGATGGAATAGATAAAGAGGTTTCAGCATAGGGTGTTTCTTGTAGGATATCTAAAGTTCTGTGGCCAGGAAGCTGGCATATTGAAATATCCTGTTCCTCTCCTTCTGCACAATTATTCTGCAGAATAGCCAATGGTAACTTCCTTTGATTTGATGGTGGAGTCATGTTTCTGCTTTCTGTCACTTTCTGATCTTCAGAACTAAATGAACTTCCTTCAGTTGTCTCTGTAAGGCTGTGACTTACACTCCTCAGATGCATGTTAAAATCACAATCAGCCAAATAGCTCAGGATGCAGGAATCTTGGGTCTCTTGCCTAATATTTGCATGTTTCTTTCCTTGTTGCAAAACAGACTGTGGGAAACAGGTGGAAAATGCAATTCTCTTTGGGGTATTGTAATGACCTTCATATACATTACGTTCAGCTTTTAAATTAATATATCTCAGAAGGTGGCAGCACATGGCAAGTTTTGAAATGAGTTCAGAAGCTAAATAAGTTTGGACATGGTTAGTTCTTAGGTAGAAAACTTTAGCTAACACTGAGGCTGTAGACTAAGCTAAGTCAAAACAACAACAAAATATCCAGAGGAAGGCAATGACAAATAACTTTATAATGCTGTCATGAAAACTAACAAAAAATAAAGCTCTTCTCAAAGATATTAATTTTACATTCTTTCAGTTGTTTGCTTCCCCCCACCATCCCCCTCCGTTATTTATATAGGCAAGCAGTATATCATTCACAGGTGTACTTTTTCTTTCTCTCATTGTCCTTTCTCCAAAATATGATGAATAATGAACTACTATGGTTCATTAATTAACTCTAATCAAGTTTAGTTTTAGCCTGGCAAAGGGGCAAAATTTTCTATTATAAGACTCAATGGCACCCTAGAATACTTTTTCTCAGACTTTATATCTTCGGATAATCTTCTTGAAACGTTTGGTTGAATTTTAAAAAAATTCAAACAGCAGTCAGCCAAATTACTAAGGGATGTCAACACAATGGAACAACAACACTATTAATACTCATATTACAGTACAATTGTTTCTAGAGATATTATTTTCAAGTACTGCAAATTACATTACATGTCTAGGAACCATGGATAGTTTTATAGAACATAATTTTAACTGGTCTCTTTTGAAGTCCATCCAAGTTGGTGGCCAACAAGTAAAGCTGAGGTGGACTAATTCTGTAACTGTTGCTCCAGCCTCCTGATCATTTGAGGCCTTTTTTCTCAATCTTTTCCAAACAAGAATATAGTCCCTTTTCTTCGCTTCCCCACCCTCTATCCAAGTCTTTCCACACCGTCAACCAAGACTATTTTGTTGTGAAACAAGCTTCAACAGAATCAAGATATTGCTTACATCAACATGATCATCACCATCAAAATTACTATCATCATCATGAGAAACTTTCCTTTTCTAAAGGGAAATTGTTTATTAATGATGCAGAAAGAATGGTATTTTTCTTAGCAAGAATTGGCTCAGTGGGTTAGGACGCTGAGCTTGTCGATCATAAGGTCGGCAGTTTGGCGGGTCGAATCCCGAGTGCTGCGTAACAGAGTGAGCGCCTGTTACTCGTCCCAGCTTCTGCCAACCTAGCAGTTCGAAAGCACGTAAAAATGCAAGTAGAAAAATAGGGACCACTCCGGTGGGAAGGTAACAGCGTTCCGTGTGCCTTTGGCGTCTAGTCATGCCGGCCACATGACCACGGAGACGTCCTCGGACAAGCGCTGGCTCTTCGGCTTTGAAACGGAGATGAGCACCGGCCCCTAGAGTCGGAAACGACTAGCACGCATGTGCGGGGGAACCTTTACCTTTTACCTTTATGAAACAGAAAATCCATCAGTGCTCAAGGAAAATCTACCCATCCCAAAGCCTGCCAAAAGTGGATCTTTCCTGTTAAAAGATCTGCTGTTTAATATTCCCCCTGTTACTTGGATTTCCTTTATTATAACATTCCAATCCAGCAATGAAGAACTATTAGGAACTGGCAGGATATTTTAAGTTTCAACAGCTTCAATTTCACAAGAGACCATAGAAGAGGCTATAGGTTATGGTACGTCTTTTAGAAGAGAAACAAATCCTACTTCATCTATACTTACAAGGTAATATTTTTCTCGGAAGCTAGGAGTGTTTGGAGGAGTCCAACTGTATATGGAGTTTTTTCTACTTCCCACAGAAAACTTGGTGGTGGACCCAGGGGACAAAATTAAGTTCTCAGAATCAAAAGGACTGTGGATTGAAACAAACAAATAAAATCCAATAAGTATTAGAAGGCCAGCACAAGCTTATCTTTATGCCAAAGCACAGAGGAAGTTTCGTGTATTTCTGCCAACTGGCTTTCTCAAATTCCCCATACAGACATACAGTTCCAGTCTTGCAAGACATACCAAGAATGTACTTCAAATGCTTTTGTAGGAATCCTTCAAGGGGTACTTTTTTTTTTTTACCATTGGAAAGATGCAAATATCCTAGCCACGTGAGACATCTCATGAAGCTGTGACTACAGATTATGGATAATGAGAATTTGCTGAGCAAGTTGCTAGATACAATTCCCAAATTGCAGCTACCAACATTTTGGGAGTTTCAGATTAAAACCAGTTTATTTATCTGAGCTCTTATAATACAGGATGTGTTCTTTTTATTCTCCCAGCTATTTCTCATGTTATTTATTTGCTTCCTAGTTTTAGTTCTGCTTTGATTTTTCGTGTTTTATAATGTTGATGTACTCAGATAATATTTGAGAGGCAGCCTGGAGCTTTTCACTTTCAAATTATCTTGAAAATAATTCTATGAAATGGGGGATAAAATATATTACACAAGTACAGTTACTTTGGAACTGCCTTCCATGTCTTTTGGGTATTCTGTCTTACCTTTATAGTAATTCTTGCCACTTTTTGATTTTAATAAAAAAGGAGCATGGAAAATGGTCATGAGTTCTGCTACTGTTGTGTCAATGTATGGACTAACAATTTATTTCGGGTCTGCAGAGTCTACTAACTCTTTGCAATAAGCATTGATTTAGTGCAGTGGCTTTGAAACGTTTCATCATGGTGGAACCTTTTCTTTCTTGGTCTGTTTTGGAGCTGTGGAATCAGCGTAACCAAGATGGGCAAGGCTAAAAGTGACAAGATAGAAGGCTGTATTGCAGTTAGAACCAGCAAGAGAATCTACAATGAGAAATGGTAAATGATCAGGGCGCAGCCCAGAGATATTAAAAATAATAGATATGATGTCTTAAACAAGGTTCTTTTTTCTACGTTGTAAGGACACTGGATGGTGACCAGAAATGTACTATTTTTGGAACTGTGAACTATCCCTGTTCTTATCTGTAATGATAAAACTCTAGAAAGGCCCTGCCTGAATAACACTTTGCAGGTTAAGCTCTGATGAATGGTGTTAATAATAAACCTTTATTGTCAAAGTACAACATGTGTACATTGAGATTAGCTGAGCTTCCCCCCGTGCTCTCTCCCCCCAACACACAGTGACAACAAACCCTCCATCCCACCACACTATGTGAACCAACTACACCACACACCGGCCTCCCAAGTCAATTCTGCATAAGATTATGTCCCATTTAAAAGCCTAACAGCCCACAGACAAAAGCTATTTTTCAGCCTGTTGGTACGGCTGGCTATACTCCTATATCTCCTACCGGATGGTAGGAGAGTAAAGAGATACCGTGCAGGGTGTGAGTCATCCCTGAGAATCTTCCTCACTCTTCCAAGGCAACGAGCCCTGGCGATGTCATCCAGTGGTGTCAGGGAACAGCCCACAATGTCTTGTGCTGTGCTCACCACCCTCTGTAATACTTTTCTATCCGCAGCTGTCAGACCAGCATACCAAACCACAATACCATACGAGAGGACGCTCTCTATAGTAGACCGGTAAAAGAGGGTCATTAGCTGTTGTTCTACCCTGTTCTTCCGCAAGACCCTAAGAAAGTGAAGCCTCTGTTGGGCCTTTCTAGCCACCTGAGTTGTGTTAACTTTCCAGGTCAGATCTTCACAGAGGTAGACTCCCAGAAATTTAAAGGAAAAACCTCATGTTTTGGTCATAGCAATCTCTCCCAATCTGGTGTCTGTTGGATATGGAGAAATTCAACTCCCCTTTTGGCTGCAATTATGAGAGTTAAAGCCCACCCATCTGGGGACCACCATGTTTGAGAAGCTTGTTTTTAATGGTTTTCTTCTGTCTGCAAATAGAGAAGGAATATCAACATTTGAGAGCTCCCCTGTAGCTCCAGGTTACCCTGGAAAATCATAGTAAGCATACAGTCGCAAAGTAGACAGTAGACTGTCAACGTTTAGAGCTGCAGTTTATCCAGAATAATTTTTAATTCATTTCAGTATAATATATACATCCAGGGTAAAAATATTGTGTTTCTTTATGTTCTCTTTTCTAAACTGAGGTTCATCTCTTTTAATGGTTTCATTGTATTTCATGCTTTTCCCCCCTCTCTCATAATTTCAAAAACCATATTGGTTATAAAGAGCCTTTGTAAATATTTCCCCATTCTGTGCATTTTGTATGATAGTATTTTCCTGGCATTAAGCACACAGATGAACTGGATGCTCGTTCTGAAATTAAAATCCTTTGTATAAATAAAGTGGCAAAAATCTCTCTCATTGCCCTATCTCTTAATTTAAGGGCTGATGGAGTACAACAGGATCTACAAGACCAAAGTTCTTTTCCTCCTTCTGATCTTAGCATGGCAAAAAAAAATCATCTTAATTAATCAGCCATCTAAACTCACAGATTTGGCAGTAACTGGACTTGGTTCTCATAATCACCTTAGTTGTCCCAGCAGAAAGAAGCCAGGAGAGCTTCAGAGTTACAGCTGTATCAGAAAGGATTGTCTGCTATATTGCTTCATCATAAACATCTGGAAATATTGCTATTCTCATGCTTGTTTGATGTAGTGTTTAAGGCATCAGGCTAGAAACTAGGAGATTGTGAGTTCTAGTACTGCCTTAGGCATGAAGCCAGCTGGGTGACCTTGGATCAATCATTTTGTCTCAACCTTAGGAGAGAGACAATGGCAAAATCTTGCCAAGAACACTGCAAGAACTAGTCCAGGCAGTTGCCAGGAGTCAACATTAACACATAGGCATATTACACAAAAATCATGTCATTGTTGTGAAAAGAGGGGAGGGGAGGACAGGAGAGGAAAATAAAAAATAGCACTGGGAAAGATTGAGGGCAATAGAAGAAGGGGACGACAGAGAATGAGGTGGCTGGATGGAGTCACTGAAGCAGTAGGCGTGAGCCTAGATGTACTCCAGAAGATGGTAGAGGACAGGAAGGCCTGGAGGAAATTTGTCCATAGGGTCGCGATGGGTTGGAAACGACTTCGCAACTAACAACAACAAAATCTACTGCAAGTGGGAAGTTCCCATTTATTTAGCACCTTAAAGGAAACCCTCTATCCAAGTTCCTCTGAAAGCCAATACTAAATAGCTTGCAAATTCTGATGTAAAGGCAATCAAGCTACCATTATCAGTGGATGAGGATAGCACAGAACATCCAGCTGTGGCTCAAGCCATCAGAAGAAAAGGGGAGAAAATAGATGTGTAAAAGGGAAGAAAGGAGCATAGCTAGGGGTAGGCCAGCTGCACTACATCACAGTCTTGTGTCTAAAGCTCAATCTTTGCCATTGAAAGGGTCAGTTACTGTTGCTGTTTGCTTTTCTGGTCCAACTAATTTTCACTCCATGATTGGCATCATACAATAAACATTGGCATTTGTTACATTTTTATACTAGTATCCTCCAACATGCTCAGAACACCACACTTGGTTCTGTTCTGTTCTCATATCAAGATAGGGAAGTGCAGCTGAAACACTGTCTCCTACTTTCTCACAATGGCAGTATTTGAGCAAGCTTGACCAGGTCACTTCAGAATTTGTTGGCTGCACTTGCCTTTGTGAAGTTGTATCAGTTTTAACCATCATGAGTTGGGGGGTTTTTTTGCATTTGGCCACACATGTTGCACCAATTCCATAGTGCTAGTTTGATTGATTGAATGAATTAAATCAGTAGCAAAATTACGTGTGGTGAGAATCCAGCCTCTCTTTCGCATATCAGTGATCCCATATTGTATCAATCTATGGCTGGTTTAAACAATGGTTTATTGGCTAATAACACAAGTGGCTGGGTCCATGTAGCATGCTAAACAATAAATCGGGCTTTATAAAGTACAATGGCTGATTAATATAAAACATATTACGTTAAGAGCAAGCAAACAGTTTTATGGCTTGGTGCAGGATGCAACCTTCTTTCTAGTAGGCTAAATCATTACTATTGCCTATTTTGGTCTGAATATGATGTGTGAATTTACTTGTTATATTTTACATTATATGGAACTCCCCATTTTAATTGGCTAAGCTAGGTAGTTTCCAGTACTTGTCGGAGCAAGTTAGCACCAGCAACAGTCTATAAATGTATGGATTCAGACATCCATGCTTATAAATTCAGTGCTAGAAATCTTGTACAGGAATCCAACTTATTTTTCAATGAGCTATTATTTCATCATTTATCTTCTGTAAGATACTGCATGAGCAGATAGCTCCCCAAAATTGATTTTTTGGTTTCAATAATTTTAATAAAAACCTCAAGAGGCTGTTTAGAACCATCTTAAATTCCTAATTCTCACTCAAAGTAGAAAATCTGAGACACTAGTAAAGTTAGCATTCTAGGAAAATTTGGAGTAACTGACGGAACCAAATTTTGATAATGAGAACTGTTACACCATCACCATCTAGCAAATTGTGTACTCTGAGCTAATCTGAATGTTGTTTAACTGTTGTTTTGGTTTTAGTCAGGGCTTTTTTTGTCATAGAACGCTCAGAACGGAGTTCCGGCACCTTTTTTGGATGGAACCTTGTAGGGTAGGCAAGGCAGGTTGTATGACAGGTGTGAGTTCCGGCGCCTTTTTCTTTTACAAAAAAAGCACTGGTTTTAGTATATGTGTAAACTAACATCTGTGATTTATAAACTATAATTTATGGCTTATAGAATTGTGGTGTGACCCCCAACCAAGTGTGAATTTTTCAACAAATTATCTTTTTCCAGTGGGGTTCTAAGGGGAGCAGTGAGCAAATGCAGTCATTGTAATACATCTGTCAATGCATCTGTCTTCAGCTCTCAGTCTGTTCCTGTAAATACTCACATGAGAACATGCTGCAAAGTAACTAGATCAGGGGTGTCGAACTGCCAGCCCATGGGGTGATTGCATCATGTGGAGGTCACGCCCACCCCAGCTCCGGCAATGCGAAAAAAGTTACGATACATTGCGACACGTCACATGATGCGGCGAGTTTGACACCCATGAACTAGATGAACCACAGAAAAATAAGATTTCTTTTGTGACAAGAAATCTTATTCATGTAAACATTCTTTTTATAAATCTGTAAGTAGAGGGCTGTATGTACATATCTAATCTTTGAAGAGTCCTTGATTCACTTTGAATGAATAAAAGCACACATAAGCATTAACTGTTTTATAATTGTGTATTTTTAGCCTAAAAAGATACTTATGAAAAGAGAAGACAAGGTTGCTAATTACACAAAAAATATTTCCATGAATAAAAAAGCCAGCAAACTGCCAAGAAAAGCCAAGACATTTGGGGATTGTGGTTGTTATAATTGTTATTAATCAAGACCCTTTATGCATCCACTTTGCAAAAGATCAACATATTGAGCAAAGTTTGAATATTAAAATAATGTCTTTAATTTTCCTAGGAAGTATTAGCTCACACAACAAAACTTCAGGAAAAAGATTTCTCAGAAAAGCTATTTCAGTCTTAAAAAATTTTCTTTCCAGAAGACAAAAGATAAAATAAAAATCTTCGTGTTATTTTTTTCCCACCATAAATCACATGGCAGAAATCCTAATGATGATCTTATTTATTATAGACTCAATATATCATCCAAATATATTTTCACACACATAATTTGCCCAATTTGACAGGCCGGTATTTTGTTGTAACCTTAGAATAGCCTTTCCCAGCTTGCATTCTCCAGACCTGTTGGGAGGGCTTTCCCTTGAAATCCAATCATCATGAACAGGAATTCTGGAGATGCTATCAGTAGATGCTAAACAGAGAATGCTATGTACAATCATGTCCTGATTCGCAACTTAGAGTCATCCAATCATCACTGTGCCAAAACAAGAGCAAAGTTTGATTTAAAGTTGCCCACAACTTTGCACAGGCGTCGCCACATACCTACACTCTGAAGGGGTTGATGGATAAGCATAGGTTGTAAATGGCTGCAGATGGACTGACATGCTCACCTCCCAAATCCAAACTAAGCATTGTGCAGAGGTGCACGTCCTGTGTGCCGATAGGTTGATCCAACTTCCTGTTCTGTGCTTAGCTGTTTGAGCGCCCCCAGCCAGAAATACTCAGCTGTATAAATGAAACAGCTATGCAACTATCTCAAAATGGCAGATTGCATGTGTTCCTTCACATGTAATGCCAGAGAGGTCTAATCCAAGTTCTCAAATCACAAATGCTTGGCAGAGGGATAAGGTCTTAATCTCCTTAAGGATGAAAAGATAAAATTGGGAACATTCTAGGGTAGAAACGAGAGGTTTAATTGTCCTACTCCCAATGTTAAAAAAAGATTTTTTAAAAATTCAAACATGGCCAGAAAATATGACCCTGCTTTTCTTGTGATGATAATATTCAGATAGTGGTATCATCTCTAAGCTTCTCTGAGGGAGATGGGTGGTTCAAAAATGTGATACATACATAGACATATACATACATAATCAGAGGACAAAGTATCTGACCTGATATTCAGAAAGCTGTCCACCACATCCTAGGACAGGGGTCTTCAAACTTGGCCCTTTTATGACTTGTGGACTTCAACTCCCAGAATTCCTCAGCCAGGCTGGCTGAGAAATTCTAGGAGTTGAAGTACACAAGTCATAAAAGGGCCAAGTTTGAAGACCCCTGTCCTAGGATGAAAAGGCCTCTGAGAGGGGGTAGGTAGCACCCAATTCACCCTTCTGATAATACCTTTCCCAGATGATCAAGCAGAGTTTTACAAAGGCCAGTTTATTATTTATTTATCTTTGCTTGAGGACTTCCTAAATATGAACATTCTTCATGTGCAGCATTAAGAGGTTGAGCCAGGGAATGCTAAAGTTACCACAGATGTCCTTGTGCAAGATCAGAATGGAAACTGTCCTTCTAAATACCGGTAAGTAAAACATCATTTGAACTTTAGGAGAGTGGGCAGAAACTCTTCTGAGTCAAAAGAGCTAATAGCGGGAAAGGAGTGGCAAATGCCAAATGAACCAAGATTCACTGCAAAACAACACTGTGGAAACTTCTGGCACCAAAAGGGGGAAACAGAAACAATTAAATTTGTTCTGTTCTTGGCTACACACAATTCTCTCACACAGGATCTTTCTCCTGCCAACAGACAAGAAGCTTGTTTGCAATAAATGCTTCAGATACAGCCTCTATCAATTTGAAGCTAATTCAGACAGGAGCCATCTGAAAACATCTGATACTTTAATCAACTTCGGCAGCTGAAAATTTCGCAGAATTCTCTAGCCAGCATGCTGCAGAATTCTGGGAGGTCCACACAACTTAAAGTTGCCAAGGCTGAGATCCTCTTTTTGAGAAGGCTGCATGAAGAGTAATATATTTTACCTTAAATTAGAAAGTAGAAAGTGAAGAAGAACTAACGAGCCTCCTGTTGCAGGTGAAGAAGGAAAGTGCAAAACTTGGGTTGAAATTTAACATTAAGAAAACCAAGATCATGGCATCCGGCCCTCTCAATTCCTGGCAAATAGATGGGGAAGAAATGGAGGTAGTGACAGATTTTATTTTCCTGGGCTCCAAGATCACTGCAGATGGGGACTGTAGCCAAGAAATTAAAAGATGCTTGCTCCTGGGGAGGAAAGCAATGGCAAATCTAGACAGCACACTAAAAAGCAGAGACATCACCCTGCCAACAAAAGTGAGTATAGTCACGGCTATGGTCTTCCCAGTTGCAATGTATGGCAGTGAAAGTTGGACCATAAGAAAGGCTGAGCGCCAAAGAATTGAAGCCTTTGAACTATGGTGCTGGAGAAGACTCCTGCAAGTCCCTTGGACTGCAAGGCGATCAAACCAGTCAGTCCTAGAGGAGATCAACACTGACTACTCTTTAGAAGGTCAGATCCTTAAGTTGAAACTCAAATACTTTGCCCACCTAATGAGAAGGAAAGACTCACTGGAGAAGAGCCTAATGCTGGGAAAGGTGGAGGGCAAGAGAAGAAGGGGACAACAGAGAATGAGGTGGCTGGATGGAGTCACTGAAGCAGTAGGCGTGAGCTTAAATGGACTCCAGAAGATGGGAGAGGACAGGAAGGCCTGGAGGAACATTGTTCATGGGGTCATGATGGGTCGGACAAAACTTTGCAGCTAACAACAACAAAGAAAGTATCGGGACACACTACTGGTGAATTCTATAGTCTTTTTATTTACACCTTTGTATTTCATCTTTCTAAGGGACGCGGTGGCTCAGTGTGTTAGGACGCTGAGCTTGTCGATCAGAAGGTCGGCAGTTTGGCGGGTCAAATCCCGAGTGCCACGTAACAGAGTGAGCGCCTGTTACTTGTCCCAGCTTCTGCCAACCTAGCAGTTCGAAAGCACGTAAAAATGCAAGTAGAAAAATAGGGACCACTACGGTGGGAAGGTAACAGCGTTCCGTGCGCCTTTGGCGTCTAGTCATGCCGGCCACATGACCACGGAGACGTCCTCGGACAAACGCTGGCTCTTCGGCCTTGAAACGGAGATGAGCACCGGCCCCTAGAGTCAGAAACGACTAGCACGCATGTGCGGGGGAACCTTTACCTTTACCTTTACTATTTCATCTTTCTACGAAAAAAGAGTGCTCAAAATGACCAATGTAAAATGCAAAATTATTACCGTAAGTTTTTTTTTTTAAAAAAGACCTTTTTTCTATCAAATATTGATTCAAGCACTTGTCTAGTTATTTTCTGGATTTTTATTTGATTTGAACTGTGGAGACAAAAATTTACTTTAATCATCCATAATGATATACTCTAGATATAACCAGAACCTTTGAAGATGTCATAGAGATTTCTAAAACTAAATATATGTTAATACATAAAAAAGGAAGCAGACTAATAACTGTTTCTTTGCAAAATAAATCTTAAAAAGAGAATGAGATTAATCCCATGGTTTTAACTGAAAGGAGCTTTTAAAATATGCCACTGTGAAAGAAAATGTGACCTCATATGCCTATGACAACAATATTGCTAGGACATTTTTAGCGTTTCATGTCCATCTTTTTATAGCTGACAATAAATGTTGAAGAAAAAATCATTTCAAAACAAGTTTAAAAGCATTCATATTCTTTTTCAGGAATATTTGAAGAGACAAACCTAGCTAAAGAGGTGCCATGACTAAATACATATTTAATGCTTTGGTGTTTTCAATATAGAAAAGCCAAGAAAATATATATATACATTTCTTCCCTTCCTTTCCTTTGGGGCACCAGCCAAAAATCTACTGTGCTGTCTTAAAAACTTTTCTTTACTGCCCTACCATGTCTTCAGAGGCCATTTTTTTAATTATTTGTACAGAACTAGAAAACTGAACATACAACCACTCCCAAAAAGTGCATTTTAAAATGGAGCCACACACACAGAGCAGCTGGCTGAATTATCACCAACAGTGAAGACTGGAAATTTTTAAAAAGAAAATAATGAAAACTGCCACAAGGCTGGGGCATCAAATTCTCCCTCCCAAACATCCATTTTTTTCCAGAGGAAACATTTATAGGGACTGGCTGTCATTACTAAATCAGAATATGGTTTGTAATAAGCAGTGAAGTCTATGGCACTGAGCATTGCCAATATATTTTAACCACAGTCCAACATTTCTTTCTCAGTACAGTATTAAATTCATTATGCAACAAAAACAGTCAAGGGTTACTCCATTCTCTGTTCATTATGCTGCCAGTTGAAAGTGCGCTTTGTATTAAGGGTGTGCAAAATATTTTGTGATGGATTATTCCAACTCCAGAACAGGTGATTCCAGAAGTGATTGGACCTCCAAATGGACCATCAAAGTATTCTGGAAGGTCCAGAGATGGTGCATATGGCGTGATCTGAGGTCACAATGGCTCATTTGGGGTCAGATTTCTTTCAGAAGACTTGGAATGCCCTGCCTTCAGTTAGAGAAGCCTGTTTTGGGGACAAAATGTATCATGATGGAATATTTTGCATCACCAACTTTGTAGACATGCATACAGAGATAGCCAGAATGAATTATCCAATGGGCCACTGTTAGGAATAAAAACTCAGCATGCACACGGTTGTGCATTGGACACTATACCTCAAACATCATCTGAAGATCCGATGCTTTCTCACTGCTATTTACTCCCCTCAAAAATACTTTCTTCTTAAGAATTATTTTTTCTTAAGAAACAGATGATTTCATCACTTTTGGACTCAATTTTAGTTGGGTTACCAAGTGGAAGCAGGTAACATTATTTTTGTTGCTGCCCAGTTTGCTTATTGGGACGCGGTGGCTCAGTGGGTTAGGACGCTGCGCTTGTCGATCAGAAGGTCGGCAGTTTGGTGGGTCAAATCCCGAGTGCCGCGTAACAGAGTGAGCGCCTGTTACTCGTCCCAGCTTCTGCCAACCTAGCAGTTCAAAAGCACGTAAAAATGCAAGTAGAAAAATAGGGACCACTACGGTGGGAAGGTAACAGCGTTCCGTGCGCCTTTGGCGTCTAGTCATGCCGGCCACATGACCACGGAGACGTCCTCGGACAAGCGCTGGCTCTTCGGCCTTGAAACGGAGATGAGCACCGGCCCCTAGAGTCGGAAACGACTAGCACGCATGTGCGGGGGAACCTTTACCTTTACCTTTACTATTTCATCTTTCTACGAAAAAAGAGTGCTCAAAATGACCAATGTAAAATGCAAAATTATTACCGTAAGTTTTTTTTAAAAAAAGACCTTTTTTCTATCAAATATTGATTCAAGCACTTGTCTAGTTATTTTCTGGATTTTTATTTGATTTGAACTGTGGAGACAAAAATTTACTTTAATCATCCATAATGATATACTCTAGATATAACCAGAACCTTTGAAGATGTCATAGAGATTTCTAAAACTAAATATATGTTAATACATAAAAAAGGAAGCAGACTAATAACTGTTTCTTTGCAAAATAAATCTTAAAAAGAGAATGAGATTAATCCCATGGTTTTAACTGAAAGGAGCTTTTAAAATATGCCACTGTGAAAGAAAATGTGACCTCATATGCCTATGACAACAATATTGCTAGGACATTTTTAGCGTTTCATGTCCATCTTTTTATAGCTGACAATAAATGTTGAAGAAAAAATCATTTCAAAACAAGTTTAAAAGCATTCATATTCTTTTTCAGGAATATTTGAAGAGACAAACCTAGCTAAAGAGGTGCCATGACTAAATACATATTTAATGCTTTGGTGTTTTCAATATAGAAAAGCCAAGAAAATATATATATACATTTCTTCCCTTCCTTTCCTTTGGGGCACCAGCCAAAAATCTACTGTGCTGTCTTAAAAACTTTTCTTTACTGCCCTACCATGTCTTCAGAGGCCATTTTTTTAATTATTTGTACAGAACTAGAAAACTGAACATACAACCACTCCCAAAAAGTGCATTTTAAAATGGAGCCACACACACAGAGCAGCTGGCTGAATTATCACCAACAGTGAAGACTGGAAATTTTTAAAAAGAAAATAATGAAAACTGCCACAAGGCTGGGGCATCAAATTCTCCCTCCCAAACATCCATTTTTTCCAGAGGAAACATTTATAGGGACTGGCTGTCATTACTAAATCAGAATATGGTTTGTAATAAGCAGTGAAGTCTATGGCACTGAGCATTGCCAATATATTTTAACCACAGTCCAACATTTCTTTCTCAGTACAGTATTAAATTCATTATGCAACAAAAACAGTCAAGGGTTACTCCATTCTCTGTTCATTATGCTGCCAGTTGAAAGTGCGCTTTGTATTAAGGGTGTGCAAAATATTTTGTGATGGATTATTCCAACTCCAGAACAGGTGATTCCAGAAGTGATTGGACCTCCAAATGGACCATCAAAGTATTCTGGAAGGTCCAGAGATGGTGCATATGGCGTGATCTGAGGTCACAATGGCTCATTTGGGGTCAGATTTCTTTCAGAAGACTTGGAATGCCCTGCCTTCAGTTAGAGAAGCCTGTTTTGGGGACAAAATGTATCATGATGGAATATTTTGCATCACCAACTTTGTAGACATGCATACAGAGATAGCCAGAATGAATTATCCAATGGGCCACTGTTAGGAATAAAAACTCAGCATGCACACGGTTGTGCATTGGACACTATACCTCAAACATCATCTGAAGATCCGATGCTTTCTCACTGCTATTTACTCCCCTCAAAAATACTTTCTTCTTAAGAATTATTTTTTCTTAAGAAACAGATGATTTCATCACTTTTGGACTCAATTTTAGTTGGGTTACCAAGTGGAAGCAGGTAACATTATTTTTGTTGCTGCCCAGTTTGCTTATTGGGACGCGGTGGCTCAGTGGGTTAGGACGCTGCGCTTGTCGATCAGAAGGTCGGCAGTTTGGTGGGTCAAATCCCGAGTGCCGCGTAACAGAGTGAGCGCCTGTTACTCGTCCCAGCTTCTGCCAACCTAGCAGTTCAAAAGCACGTAAAAATGCAAGTAGAAAAATAGGGACCACTACAGTGAGAAGGTAACAGCGTTCCGTGCGCCTTTGGCATCTAGTCATGCCAGCCACATGACCACGGAGACATCCTTGGACAAGCTTTGAAACGGAGATGAGCACCGGCCCCTAGAGTCGGAAACGACTAGCACACATGTGCGGGCGAACCTTTTACCTTTACCTTTTAGTTTGCTTATTATGCAATACATTTTATGTGATTTAGCAATCAGTATGCAAATTAGCATTCTTACTTCCAGAGGACTTCCAATTGTAGTTTGATGGTACCAAGTTCAGTTATATCCACAATGATGGTTTGTGGCCTAGTTGTAAAGAAGTCGATGCTGTCACATGTTACAGTGCCAACCAGGACCGTACTGAGTCCTCGCAGTTCTGTCACCTGCAAAATATATAATAATGTCAGCCAAACAGCTTTTCATATGCCTTCCCCTTGACAAATATTTGGGAGATGAATAAGGGTTGAGCAAAAATAGTGAGATGAAGAACTACAGGGAAGACATTATTAACTAGGATTTCTAAACTGCCTAAAGAGCAAATATAGCTTTATAAAACTAGTCATTATTCTAATCTAAGCACATCCTTTATCGGGTCAACAATACAAAATTACTACTGTAATTGTAATCTTAAATGGAGGGAGGCAAGGAGGAGAACAAGTTAAGAGGAGATCCCTATTAACCATCATGTTCCCTCCCTTTACAGAAATAAACTATAATCAAATGGATCCAGGAGTTGCTTCTAAAATATGAAATCTGTATCTGAAGGAGGTAGACGTTTAATTAACACTAATGATAGAAGAGAATATTTGTAGCTCAGGGATGAACTGTCTGGGCCTGGGTGCTCTCTGAGCTTGGTTGTAAGCAACTGCCCAATCAAGGAACAATCAAGACCAACACCAAGGATGACAGGGCAAACCACTAGAATATAAAATGAGTAAACCCTACTCCCTACTAGCACTGATGATGTTACCT
Source organism: Vipera berus (assembly GCF_964194415.1). Classification (NCBI taxonomy): domain Eukaryota; kingdom Metazoa; phylum Chordata; class Lepidosauria; order Squamata; family Viperidae; genus Vipera; species Vipera berus. The sequence continues at coordinate 20,235,073 of NC_138204.1, read as the reverse complement.
AGTTTGTCTGCAAGGAAACAACTAAATTCAGAGAGCACCAAGGACCCCATAATTAATACTGCATACAATGTCACATATAAAAGCCATACGAAAAGCAACATTAAAAGCAACATTAAAATCAGATACATTAATTCACACTAACCAACACCCCCCCCCCCCCAAATGACAACATGATGTGAAAAGCCAAACCAAACAAACTCTATTGTTTTTTACTTCAGAGAACATTGATAGATCATAAATAAATATTCCCAGGGCTTTTTTTCTCATAGAACGCTCAGAACGGAGTTCCGGCACCTTTTTTGAATGAAACCTTGTAGCGTAGGCAAGGCGGGTTGTATGACATGTGTGAGTTCCAGCACCTTTTTCTTTTACAAAAAAAGCACTGCATATTCCTATCATGCTAACATAGCATAGAAGTTGGCAAAGGAGCAAATATTTGGCCAACTGGATTTGGAACTTGACTTTACACCCTAATCTGGCTGATACATTGTATAAACATAATCACGATTAATTAAATTAAGTACAGTTGGATGGGTCCACACAACACAAACACCAAACCATAACTCATTATGTAGAAATCACAATAAAGACGAACCAAAGAAATCGCATTAAGGGTTAACCAGATTACCATATTGGAATACTTCCAATGAAGGAGAGTATTTGTAGTTTTGGGCTGAAATGCTCTCTGAGCTTGCTTGTTTTCTTTCAGACATTTCATTACCCTAACTAGGTAACATCATCCGTGCTAGTGAGCAGTGCTATTTGCTGTCAGTTTATATTCTGGTGTCTTTCCTGTCTGGATGTGTGGGGCTGGTCTTAGGGATTCTTTGGTTGGGCTGTTTACTAATGGCTGTTTGGCAGTTTCTTGATTGGGGTATTGCTTACTTGATTATAGGTCAGTAGTTGAACTTGGAGCTAAACTGTGCTGATCTGAGTGCCTGATTACTGTTGGAGAGGTGCTGGATCTTTTTCTCTTTTGGGATAGAATACTTCACTTGATAATTTTTTCTTTTTGTTTCAGATAGACTCACTCTATAGAAATGTATAACTGGATGAATTCTGTAGCCTTCCATATGTTTTTGCACTGCAATTCTCATTCTTTATTGGTCAGGGGCCACCAAGTTAATAAACTATGAGTTTATATCAGAAACATCTCATGAACTATAGATCACTCCAGCACAGAAAATGTAGCATCCAAACAAAAAGATAAGAAAAGCGTTCTCATTTTACTATCCCCCTTAATGTACAGTATAAGACAACATGTAAAATTAACCATAAACAATCTTCATACATGCATTTACCTAACTCAAAGGCATTCTACCGCTTTGATGCTCAGCCTGTTTCTAATGAAACTTAGGTTTTGAAATGACAAGAAAACTCTTTGTGACAGTAATTTCACAAATGCAAATCATCAGCTGATGCTATGTGAACTTATCCAAAGATGGTTTAAAACAGTGTGTCTACATGTGGAATTATGATTAGCCAACAATAGAAAAACCAGTTCTGTTACTTCTCCCTTCAATTTGGAGGAGATGATTCATCTGCATTGGCACAACGAAGGATCTGCATGTTTTCTCACAACATTTGCACAGTGCATCTCAATTAACCTCTCATCATGTAGAGAAGAAAGGAACATTTTAAGCACATTTCCATAAGCTTGGCTGGAAAGGAATCCAGAATTCTTTCCAGCAGAGCTCTGCCTACCCCCAACAAACACATTGCCAGCCCAAGAAAGAAGTGTTGCCAGCAAACAAGCAGTGTTGCAACAGTTGCTTACAGAATGTAAAAGTTTCCAAGCAGACTATTATTCCATAGAATTTTGCAAAAGCGTAGAAGTAGCAGAATCTGGGGCAGAGTCAGAAGTGGAATCAGCCTAACGTATCTACGTAGCCACAAACCAATTAAGTCAAATTCCTGTTGAATTCTCTTGACCTTTATCTAATGCCAAGATAGTGTAATGGTTAGTTGAGTAGATTCTTGTGCATAGACATGATTAGCAATAAATCAGTTTAATTGGTAGTTCAGACTAGGTCCGATCTTTCATGCCTTACAAAAAGCCAATTCATACAATATTTCTTTAGAATATGGAAAGACCTGTTTACAAAGGATTTGGCTTGGCCGAATCATTTATTCACTTTAAATGGTGCACCCTTAACTTCACACAACATGCTTAAGCAAGCCAATTAAAGATTTATAAGCTATAGTCAATATAACATGTGAAACCTGGTTAGTGTTGAGATTCATTTGAGTACAGTACTGGTTTGTTCCCAACCCAAGAAGAATTCAAGAGAAAATTCAAGTTGAAAATGGCACCTACACATTTCTCAATTGTTTAGAAACAGGAGGACAGCCTAGCTACCAGGTCAATGAGGAGGCTGTTAAAAGAAGATGAAAAGTCCATCCTAAGAAACAGAAGGACAGATTGGGTTCTAAAATTAAAGTAATTCATTGTTGAGTTTTCTGTGGCATTCTCTCTTAGCCTTCAATAAATTCCTTTTTACAACCTTGTAATTCATTAATTCAGGGTAAAGTCGAGGTGACTGGATGGAGCTGAGCATTTACTGGCCGGATGCCCTTCCTGTCACCACATGGAGTTCACAGCAGATATTTTTTTATTTACACCCTAGGAGAGAAATGTCTGCTGCTACTTAGGATTGAACTCTCAACCTTCAGAGTGGAAAGTGAGCATCTTTATCAGTAGGCACCACGCTGCTCTTCTCTTAGCCTTCAATAAATCTTGTTAAATAAAGATTCAGTAGAAATCTTACTCTCAGCTATTAACAGCCTAACAATTTTTGTGACCTAGCCCTTCTAACCAACATTTAATCATAAAGCATCACAATTAAGATTATTCCATCAATTACATGGGGAAAACAAAACTGTCTCACAAAAGAAAGAACAAGAAATACAATCTCAAAAAAGAAAAATGTCAATCAAGTATGAACTGCTGATCCAAGGTGTCAGATCTTAAAACTTGTTTGACAGTGTTATGAGACTTCCAATGAGAGAGAAACATGCACCAAATACTTAGCACTACTAGTTAGGATAACCAGAGAATAAGGTGATAAAAGTCAAGATGGCAGCTCCGATGGTACAATCAAAACTCAGCATGATTTTTAATGTGGATCTTACATTGTAAAACAGTGGGGCTTTGATCACACCACAATGGCTACTATCTTGCCTTTTTTTACTACACCCTGCAGAAGCCCCTGCTGCCTACCAAAAGTAGCCTTCCATACATACATGCATAGTCTTACCTTGATTTCAAAATTCTCATGAAGGCTGGGTATAAAAACTTTTTCTTCCTCATCCCATGTTTGACTGTCATCTGTCAGAATCTTGCCTTTTATTTTCCACTTCTGGCGCCCCAGCCGTATAAACACCTACAGCAATATACAAAAAAGAGACAGGAAAATCTATCGGATATGCATCTGTTTGTTTGTTTTTTGCAGGAATTGATGGGAATCTTATTCTTGTTGGATTGGCAAAATGCATCTTTAAAAAAATTCAGCAAATTCACAGGCAGAGTGCACTCCATATTTCTTGCTAATGGTAGTTTCCCTCTTGGGTGGAAAGATATGATTGAGAAGAAAGTGAGGAGGAGGAAGTAGGGAAAACTAAAACTGCACTTTGGTTGGGTGGATTGCCAAGTCTATGGACTATTTTCGAAAACAAAAGCTTCAGAAATTACAGACTTTCCATGAACATATTTACCATACAAATACAAAAGCCCAATATATTCCTTGATCCAATTGTATAATTACGGGAACCCCAACTTACAACATAGCCAAACGTTGTACCCCAAATTTGGATATCTTACAGAAAAGTTGACATTCTATCTATGCACTGCTACAGTGCCTTCAGAAAAATCAAAGAATAGAAGAAGGTGAAATTATGGTCTTGGTGGAGCAGTGGGCTAATGCCTCCTTAAGTAACACCAGCTGCCTGCAATTAGTGCAGGTTCGCATCCCACCAGGCTCAAGGTTGACTCAGCCTTCCATCCTTCCGAGGTAGGTAAAATGAGGACCCAGATTGTTGGGTGCAATTAAGCTGACTTTGTAATAATGCCGCTTGGGGGGGTGTGTGAAAGCCCTAACAAGCAGGCATATACATAGAATGAAGGCTACTGCTAAGCTTGTAAGCCGCCCTGAGTCTTCGGAGAAGGGCGGGATACAAATGTAATAAAAATAAAAATAAATAAATTCAATGTCACAGCATGCTTGACACCCATAAATCAAGAATGAGCAAAAGAATCCATTGTATGTAGTGCTACCCAACAGACTCAGCCTAGACAAATACACAGAGACTGAAATGCCTAGATCAGGGGTAGGCAACCTCGGCTCTTTTATGACTTATAGACTTCTACCCCTGGCCTAGATGCATGGGATTCATCAACCTTTTCCTCAAAGGACAAATTTGCTAACAAATTGGGGTAACACACATGGGATCACTCTCAGGATTCATACCAGGAACCATGATGAAACATCTAGAAGCTGTAGCTTGTCCCACCTCCACTACCATCATCACATGCAACCAAATATATGGATTTAGCACTTACACAACACTTTTGTCATTTATTTATTTACTAGATTTTCATCGTGCCTTTATTACTTTATAAATAATTCTCCTTCCTCCTCCTATTTTCCCAACCTACTGAGAAAGCAAAAAGTAGGCAACCTATTGCCCTAGGATTGTATGCAGACCCAGATCCTCTTCTAGAGCCCATGCAGCCCCTTATCATTGAAGTGCTGAATGTTATTTTATTAGAGTCTGCAGCTGCCTCAATTATTCCATGTTGAGCTAAACTCCTCTATATGGCCATCATGGGAATACCACTGCTGAAATACAAAAGATATTACTTGTCCTGCCATAAGAGTGATTTGTAAATCACAATAACTGGGATCATACCTTGAACTAAGGGCAGAGCCAGAGAGCTGTATTTAAGTGCTATCCTCATGCCTGGAGTATGAAAAAAGTATGCTGGTGTAAATTGTGCTGCCTTGTTGCAGATCACTGTTGCGGTTCAGTAATGAGGTAGCAAGTGCTACTGTTCTTATACTTTTAATGCATAACAAGTTAAGGAAAGCAATTGTTGATTTCCAGTAGTTGCGTTTCCCCATGACTATTTTTCTTAAAGAGTGGAGAGGCAAGACCAGGGAAGCATTAGCTGCTTTAAATGACAGAAATGTCTATAGTACAGGTAATCAACTTACCACAGTTCATTTAGTGACTGTTCAAAATTACAACAGCACTGGAAAAAGTGACTTATGACAGTTTTTCACACTTATGGCCATTGCAGTATCCCCGTGGTCATGTGATCAAAATTCAGAAGCTTGGCAACTGACTCATATTTATGACGGTTGCATTGTCCTGAGGTCATGCGATCCCCTTTTGTGACCTTCTGACAAGCAAAGTCAATGGGGAAGCCAGATTAGTTTAACAACTGTGTGGCTAACTTAACAATTGCATTGATTCACTTAACAACTGAGGCAAGAAAGGTCATAAAATGGGGCAAAACTCATTTAACAACTGTCTTGCTTAACAACAGAAATTTGGACTCAATGGTGGTCATACGTTGAGGACTACCTGTATCTGTTAAACTGCCTAATGAACCAGGTGCTACTTGTCAGCTAGCCCAGTGGTGGGATTCAACCAGTTCGCACCACTTCGGCAGAACCAGTAGCTAATTTTTTGTTGCCCAGGCCCAGAATGGACTTCCAGAAGTGGCATCCTCACAGAGAACCTGTTCACATATTTGAATCCCACCACTGCAGCTAGGCTATTTCTGAACATTTATTTATTTATTTATTTATTTATTTATTTATTTATTTATTTATTTATTTATTTATTTATTTATTTATGGGACTTATATGCCGCCCTATCTCCCGAAGGACTCAGGGCGGCTAACAACAATAAACACAATAATACAAATGTTAAAAAAGATTAAACTAACAAGCCCCAATATTAAAAAATATTTTATTTAAAAATCCCTATTGTCAGTCCAGGTCAGCCTGATGGAAGAGAAATGTTTTAAGGCCGCGATGAAAGGACCGGAGATCCGGGGCCATCCGGAGCTCAAGGGGAAGTTGATTCCACAGGGCCGGTGCTCCCACAGAGAAGGCCCTTCCCCTGGGTGTCGCCAGCCGACATTGTCTAGTCGACGGCACCCTGAGGAGGCCCTCCCGGTGTGAGCGCACCGGGCGATGGGAGGTCGTTCCTGGCAGCAGACGGTCCTGCAAATATCCCGGGCCTAAGCCTAGAACTCATCTTGAAGATGGCAAGATCCATGTTTAAAAATAGGTTAGCTAATAGGTCCTAGATATTTGGGAAAGAAGCAGGAAGAAGTTGAGGGGACAGAGATTTGGAAAAAACACACATCTACGTGGACTATTTACAACTATATAGGATTTCAGGCAGGAATTTTTTCTTTCTACCTAGAGATGCCAAGGGTTGGACCTGGGAACAAATGGCCTCTGACTAATACTAATGCTAAAGTATCCCTTTTTAATAATTTACTAAATACTATACCTCATATTGGTCACCTGGACAGAGACGAGCATAACCCACCAATCCTGGATAAAGAAACACAAGAAAAACAAGTAAGAGCCTAAATTCATAGATTCTGAGAAAAGAAACCAGTAACATAAATTTTTGGCGATCCCCAAATACATAATCATTCCTTCAACTAAATGCCACAACAATTATTCGAGGTTGAAATGGTAATACCAAAGCTTCTGTTTCAATATCTCTCCAGTAAATGAATCCTCCTGATCATACATAGCCCATGCCAACTTCATTCTCATACAAAATACCAAAATGCATGATCAAGCACATCATTTTGGCAAATCTGTCTTAGGTCATGAAGTGAAGGCCAAGTGAGCATCATTTGTATAATTAACATTTTGATGTGAAAAGATGCCTTATGCTTTCAGTGAGTCTGCCCAAGAAAGCGATAGGATAGGATAGGATAGGATAGGATAGGATAGGATAGGATAGGATAGGATAGGATAGGATAGGATAGGATAGGATAGGATAGGATAGGATAGGATAGGATAGGATCACCCCCAGCTCTCTTTCAGCTGGAAAGGTTGAAAGAGAGGAATGAATTGAAGTGTAATCTATAATAGAAGTAAGGGCAGCTAAAGCTCTACTGATATCAGGAAGTCAATCTATCCAGAAGAAGAATCTCTGTAGAGTTCAAAAGAAGGCAACGCCAAACCAGTTCTACAAAGTTGCCAAGAAAAATGTATCAACGTGGCTAAAAAATATACAGAAATCTAAATGCCGGTTAACAACATCTCAAGGTCAGAAGGCATTCCTTTAGTTACTGAAGAATGTTGAGCTTTTACAAGTAGATCTGGCCAAAACAAAGCTAAAGGGAACGCTGGTTACCATTGGTGCCAATATTGAAAATGAATTCCTCTTTTTACAATGAAACTGGAACCCGAGATGTGAGCTTTATTGACCACAGAAAAGTTGAACTGTGAAGCATACTAAATTGTATGTTTAAGAGATAAGTTAATTATTGTTACCAGTCACTGGCTACTTCTTAAGTATGTGCTTGGGCACAAATTAATAACTGAGACAATATTAGAATTGATGGCTATCAAGAAAATATTGTTTTCAAGTGTATGTACCTACTATATATTTACTATACTGTATATACAATATGCAGTGGTGGAAAGCAGGGGAGAATTGTGTGGCAAATTGCAAAAGGTGCTAACCCAAAATTTTTAAAAAGTGTTTGAATTCCATTTTTAGGTGAACGGAATGCAAATGTTCAAGAATTGCTAATTCTGGAGTTAATCTATACTCATCTGGATGCTGATTGCTGATGGGGAGATATTTTGGTCTTTTTGTTCCCTGCACTGATGGTGTTACCTAGTTTGGGTAATGAAACATCTGCAAGAAAATAAACAAGCTTAATGAGCACCAAAGACCCCTCTTTTCAAGCCTGAGCTACACATGAAGAAACCAAGGCAATTCCATAATAGAAGTATAACTAGGAAGCACCGTGTTTTGAGCAATGCCTTTTCTTATGTTGGGGCAAAGACGGTATCTTTCTGAAGCTATGATTTATTGTTCATAACTAATGTCATATATCAGCTCCTTCCAAGCATTTCAACAATTCAGCTCACCTTTCATTTTCAAGTGAAACTCCCCCAGATGTACTTCAAGGGTCCCCTCAATCAAACACATATCCTGAAAGATAAATACAGAACAATGAGACTGAGCGTACTTGGGCATTAAAAGGACCCGATCTTTATAATCTCTCAACATGATTATTGGCTATTTGATTTATCTCTCTAACTTTGTGAGATTACAAAAGAGAACAGCTGGCTGATCTACAACCAAAAATAGAGAAATGCCCTTTCATGGAAGTATAGTAACCCATTTCATTATCATTTAACACAGCGTTTCCCAACCTTAGGAACTTGAAGATGCGTGGACTTCAACTCCCAGAATTCCCCAGCCAGCTATGCTGGCTGGGGAATTCTGGGAGTTGAAGTCCACGCATCTTCAAGTTCCTAAGGTTGGGAAACGCTGATTTAACACATCTCCTTATCACTTGTGTAAAACAGTTGTGTTTTTTTTTAAATGTCCTGGAAAGTGTTTGTTTGTTTGTCTGTTTAGTTTATTTGGGTAGCCTTGTAGTCTCTTTGCTGGCAGGACTTTAAAAAGCTTCAAAAATGCTTTATCTGCTTTATCTTTCCCATGCATTGTAAAGAGTAACAAGGATTAAGACATGATTAAATGTTCATACGAGGATTCTGCAAGTGGAAAAGTACTTTAACACATTTCTCAGCAACTTCATGAAAATACAGTGCCCAAGATTTGGGGGTAAAGGTAAATATAATGGTTAGATTGGTAGAAATCCACAGGTTACTTCCAACTAAGACTTTGTTGGATAATTGCTCCTGCCTCGTTCAGAGAAGTTCAAGGAATCTAGCACAGGGTAGTCTTCAACTTACAATCACAATTGAGCCCAAAATTTCTGTTGCTAAGGAAGACATTTGTTAAGTGAGTTTTGCTTCATTTTATTCATTTTTATTGCCACTGCAATAAAATTAAATGAATCACTGCAGTTGTTAAGTTAGTAGCATGGTTGTTAAGTGAATCTGGCTTCCCCCTTGACTTTGCTTATCAGACGATCACAAAAGCTGATGACATGATCCCGGGACACTGCAAATGTCATAAATATGAGTCATTTGCCAAGCATCTGAATTTTGATCACCTGACCACGGGGATGCTGCAATGGTCGTAAGTGTGAAAAACTGTCGCAAGTCACTTTTCCCAGTGTCGTTGTAACTTCGAATGGTCACTAAATGTTGTAATTCGAGGGCTACCTGTATATTTCATCTTTCATTAATAACACGCTTCCCTTACAAATTTTCCTTTCACTTCTCCATGATTAGTAGCACCAAGTCCATTGGGAAGCAGCCCAACTCAGTTACTTACCTCAATGGAAACTCTCTGGAATCAAACCAATGTGATCGGCATGAAGTTCAAACCAGTCTCATTAGAAAAATAGAATGTAGATATAAGACTTATTTCTCAAAACCAGATTTCATAATGACTTTTGATATCTAACCTAAAGTAGAATCAAGAAATGTAAAACTAGCTGTACCTCTGTACATTCCTGGAGATTTTTGTAGAGTTCAACCAGGCTCTCTCTTGATGCTTTAGTGGAAGGAGACAAGGAAAAAGCGTGTTTCATATTTGAAGCACCATCTCGCAGTCTACACTGGATACTGTATGCTTCATATAATTCTTCTATCTTTTTAAGAAAAGAGCAGAAAAATATATGGGCGTGTGCATCTGTAGCAAATATATGTCATATCATATGTTACTATTATGTGGAAAGCTATCACATTTCCAAAAGTTGTTCCACATACATACCCTAAATTGTGGGAAATGTTTAAGTTTTTCAACTATCTATGACGATTCAATCAGATCCTAATGGTAGTAAGACTCAGCCTTGAGACCCACATATGGACGTCTATCAGCCAACCAGCCATTTCAAGTGGGTTCCTTCTACTTGATCCCTGGAGGACCATTATCACTATCACGTGAGGAAAATCCTAGACATTTGTTTGCTTTTCAGTAATAATTATGGTAATTTTATTTACAATTGTTTATGTAGCATTACAATCACAGGATTTAAATAATAGAAACACTTGGACTAGTGACCTGTTGTGCCACTGTTTCCACAGATATTTCCCTATCTAGCTAAACAAACAAGCAGAATGACCAAGGGCAAAACGATAGTGGAACCAGGACCAACTTCCAACTTCTTGCTGGCTTTTACTGCAGCTGACTGCCCTCCAGCAGCCAATGGTAGGACCAGCCTCCAGAGGATTAGGATGGGACTGGCCTAACTGATCTCCAACAACTAGAACAGTGGTCCCCAACCTTTTGAGCACCAGGGACCGGTTCCATGGAGAAAGATTTTCCCCCGGACTGGAAGGGTTTCTGATGCTGCCTGCATCCCGTGGATGGGATTTTGCTTGTTTGTGTAGACCAGTTGCTGGCATGCCGCAGACCCGGTGCCGGTCCATGGACTGGGGGTTTGGGACCTCTGAACTAAAGAAGGGGTCCGTTTATCTAGCTTCCAGAGGTCTAAGGAAGGACTGATCCACTATACCTCTGGGTGGCATAGCACCAAAGTGATGCAGCACCACAGGAGCACTGAGATAGCCACAGATTTGCTAAATTTCAATTCCACAGCACTGAATGGGTCCCAGAGTTTGCAAATATTCTGTAAGTGAGCCCATTTAAGGTACCTTAGTTTAAAAATGGTTGCACTATGGTACACAGTTTTTCCCACTTAAAGGCTACAGACATGAGAATTTCAGTAGTATATACATAAATCCAGATTTCTATAAAAATATTTCTGATCTAAATGAATTGTGAAATGTGACAAAAGCCTTCTGAATTAAGCATGATAGGAAAAGTGTCATTCCTTGAATGAGATCATTTCTCATAAATATAGAGCTAGCCTTATATTATTGTTGATCCCTTCAACCATGAAAGTGATGGGCATGTGGTCTCACCTTTTACAGTCATAAAACACAATGAGTTGTATTTGTTTTTCTTCTTTTTCCTTATTCAAGAAATTTAGCAGGCATGGCAGAAAACTGGTTTTACAGGCTAAACATGGGCTCTGTTCAATAATCAGTCTGAATGTAGACATTGAGAAGAAAAGGCCTCTCCTTATACAAGGAAAATTATTAAAGTTTTCGGAAAGCACCTAATACAATTTCCCCACAATCAATCTAGGGTGGGGAAAAACCACTCTCTGCTGAGATTTGCTTACAACACAGCAGTAAACTTGCAATCAGAGAAACCAAACTCTTACCTTGCTTATTTGAAATTCCAGTTTTCTAATATATCTTTCAACAGAGCGGATTTGCTTTGAAGGAATAGAAAAAGATGAGCCAGAGGTTATTTATACAATTTAGATATTACATTGATTTTTATTATAGAATGTAGTTCCATGATGCAGAAACCTTTGTTTAGGCAATGTAGGATGTTCCCTTATCAGAGAGCATTGATATACCTGCTTACATTTGTTATCACTATCAGTGGCATATACCAACTAAGATTTAAAAAGAAAGGAATTAGGGCTTTCCATCACATTGCATTTCCCAGAAGTTGTTATTTCATTCTAATGGTCTATTATGGTCTAGAATTCTCTCTAGATCTTGAAGGATCAGGTTAGGGACGTATCATTATGGAGAAAATCTACCTATGTGATTTCAAGAGGCCAAGACCACCTTGATGATACATAATCAATCAATGAATTCTATAGATGCTTTTACAGTATTTAAATACCTGGGAAGAGCACATGAGTCATGAAGACCTGGTAGCATGCATATTTGGAAAATAAGTAAATAAGTGTTCTTATTTACAGGACCTTTAATTCAATGGATATAAGCAACAGAGGGGGGAAAAGCTATACTTGACTTAGGAGGCAGTGACCAAAAAGCATCTAAAGGACTAAAAAAATTGTCCCTGGGATACTCAGAGCCATACAAGTGTCCTAGAGATAACCAGTAGTCACAAAAGCTTCAAAGTTTTGTGAATCAGTGGCAATAAGAGTCAATAACACTGGAACCTTAATGGGGTAAAATAATCCTTAAAGTCACACTAGAATCTTTGGGTCTACATGGACATGTGCAGGGTTTTGTTTTGGTGTGTGTGTGTGTGTGTGTGTGTGTGTGTTTCAATACAGAAGTGATTTGTCACTACCTTCATCTGGAGTGTATTATTTTTACTTGCCAGTCCTGGGTGGTTCTGGTGGTCTCTTCCCTAAGTAATAAACAAAATCCAGCCCTGGCTGGGGGGAGTGGGATGTCACCACACACAACTGGAAGAAGAGTCTTGAGAAGGAAGTTTGGTATCATGGCTAAGGTGCTGCCTAGAAACTGGAAGACTGTGAGTTCTAGTGCCACTATAAGCATGAAAGCTGGCTAGTTGACTTTCAGTCAGTCACTCTTTCTCAGCCCAATCCAGCTCACAGGGTTGTTGTTGTGGGGAAAAGAAGAGGAGGAAGGAGTGTTAGGTATGTTCACTGGCTTGAGTTATTTATAAAGCAATAAAGGTGGGATAAAAAAAGTTAATAAATAAACCTTTGGATTTCATGTAATATCTAAAACTCAGGTTTTTAAAAATATTATTATTAAATATTATATTATTGTGTAGCCTAGAATCCTAAAAAATCAATTTCCTGATTATAGAGAAAAGCTATTGCCACACAGATGAATTTGGGTCAGCATTCCAGTATTTCTAAAATGAGGCTTAAAGCTCATCAAAGACCATAATAAAGATATTTGAAGATGACTTCACTGTATTCAGTCCCAATTGCTTCCTTCCATCTTTTAACACTAAAGTTCCATTTTTAACAGATGTTTTCTCACATTGAATGAATCAAGCATATTAAATTAACACATGGAAACCTGACTAATGTATTCTAGATACATAGGATGTGATTCCTGAAAAGAAAACATAGTATATCTCAAGAAACCAACCATCTTACAAGAAGAAAAACAGTCAAGAAATACAGGTAATAAAAATTAGTTAAGGGGGAGAAAGATCAGTGTCTTTAAGTGTGTTAGAATTACATTACAGCCATTGCCAAGACAATTTCTTACCTTGTCCAAATCATAGTAGAAACCCTGAAAAAAAAATGCAGCAATTTAATGCACAGATCAAATGCAGACACACTATTCAAGCTCTTTCTATGAAAGAGAGAATCACACATTGCTGTTCTTAATCTAAAAATAAACAGTAATGACTCAAATATTATTATTTGGTTATATGCCATTTGTTTATATTGCTTGCTTTTACATATTCAGTACAGGTAGTCCTCAACTTACAACTGTTCATTTAGAGACCGTTCATAGTTACAATGGCACTGAAAAAAAGTGACTTATGACCATTTTTCATACATGACAGTTGCAGTATCCCCATGGTCACATGATCAAAATTTGGATATTTGGCAACTGGTTTATATTTATGATGGTTGCAGTGTCCAGGGGTCATTGAATCCCTTTTGTGACAAGCAAAGTCAATGGGGAAGCCAGATCCACTTAACAACCATGTTACTAACTTAACAACTCCAGTATTTCACTTAAGAACTGTAGCAAGAATGGTTGTAAATTGGGGCAAAATTCACTTAACAAATGTCTCACAACAGAAATTTTGGGCTTAATTGTGGTCGTAAGTCAAGGACTACTGTTAAGGCTAGGGACAGGGTGAGTAACAAGAATTTTTTTAAAAGCCAGAAATACATACTCAATGTATTGGCAAACTACAGTTATTTGCACCTCAATTGTTTCATAGCCCTTGTACTTCTATAAGTGGTGATACTGTTTGTTTCATGAGGACAATCACTATTCACTGCTGGATGAATCATCTATGCAAGAAGGAGTCCAGGTTCCATAAGCTTCAAGCAAGAGAGTGCCAATATCACAAGCGATCTGCCTGAGCTCAGTTCCTTTGCAAGGAGCAGAAAACACATTCATAAAGAATGCATTGTAATTTAACAAGTTATTTATATATGTGACTCAGCTGCATAGCAACACATTTTGACTTGTGCTTTAAGACTAAACAGTTAACGTCATTGATCCGAGTATGCCCTATAATCATAGAGTAACAAAAGGTGATTCATTCACAGCAGAGCAGTTGGGAACCTTCTGTTTTGGTAGCCAAAGATCTACTTTTGATAGTTTAACTTTGTGATATATTACCCATCAGCTCTCAGAAGCCAACCTAATGAGGATCTGATCTGAAAAACCTAGTTAAAAGAATTAAACTCCATTACTCTTTACTATTCAAGAGGTAAAACTGCAACAGGGATGAACAGAAAAAGTATTTGGACTCTGCCATGAGTTTTGGGGTGATTTGCAATACATTGGAAAGGATTTTCTTCTTTCAATATCTTAACAGCAACAATAAAACAACTCTCTTCCAACCTTAATTACCTACGGCAACACCTGTGGCCGGCGTCAACTTCCCTCCGTCCAGTGCGCTCCCACAGAGAGGGCCTCCTCAGGGTGCCGCCGATCAAAGAATGCCGATTGGTGACCCCCAGGGGGAGAGCGTTCTCTGTGGGCGCGCCAGACCTTTGGAACCGCTTACCGGTTGAGCTCCGGATGGCCCCCGACCTTCGCTCCTTCCGGCGCGATCTCAAAACATTCTTTTTTGAACAAGCTGGCCTGGTCTGACGGGATGGGGTTGGGTTTTTAAAACTAGTTTTAATTTTAATATGGATTGATTTTATGGGCATGATGTTTAATGGTTTTTTAATTTTTGTATTCGATTTTTACTGTGTATTGCCCTGTTCACCGCCCTGAGTCCTTCGGGAGAAGGGCGGTATAGAAATCAAATTATTAAATTATTATTAATATTAAATTGTCCTGCTGAAATGAAGAAGGCATTGAATAATCAGAAACAGACTTTGTGTGCAAAAGAACCAAGAGTCTCATTTATTTCCTCTTATTTGTATGCATGAACTCATGAACCTCCTGCGCCCAAGTATGTGCATTTCACACCAGTTTACAGATTATTGTGTCTCAGGGTTTCATTAAAAGAAAACTGCAAAAAGGAGAAATTAAAGGTCTAACTATCTTTTTGTTATGAAAATATTTTGAGGGAAGCATTTTTTTTCCAAAGGCAGACATGGGAAAGAATAACCCCATCCAATATTGATTTCAATGGAGGAAAGAAAAATTATAGTAACATTAAATGCAATGAGAAGAGGGCCAATGGACATTCTATCCAGACCCTCCTCTCCTCTTCAAAACAGCCCACTGGGAAATCAATAGTCCCATTGGGCAAACTGAAGTTCAAGGAGCCAAAATGGCATAACGTGCATTTAATTAAAAGGGAATAATGATGCCCTAATGATTTCACAAGGGATGCGGTGGCTCAGTGGGTTAGGACGCTGAGCTTGTCGATCAGAAGGTTGGCAGTTTGGCGGGTCGAATCCCGAGTGCCACATAACAGAGTGAGCACCTGTTACTCGTCCCAGCTTCTGCCAACCTAGCAGTTCGAAAGCATGTAAAAATGCAAGTAGAAAAATAGGGACCACTACGGTGGGAAGGTAACAGAGTTCGGTGCACCTTTGGCGTCTAGTCATGCGGGCCACATGACCACGGAGACGTCCTCGGACAAGCGCTGGCTCTTCGGCTTTGAAACGGAGATGAGCACCGGCCCCTAGAGTCGGAAACGACTAGCACACGTGTGCGGGGGAACCTTTACCTTTACCTTTAATGATTTCACTGTAACAAACTTTTCTGCCAAACTCAATAAACTTTTTAAATGATCCTTTCTTGATTATGCCCATAATACTTAGTGATTTAGCATAATGTTAAAACCTGGATGTCTGGTTTAGACAATAAGCCATGATTAAACCAGTTGTGGCTCCTCAACCTATGTGTGACCCCATTCAGTTTCACCTTAATATTAAATTCAAGAAAAAGAAGCTTCTTACCAGCCTGGAATTTCTTCTTCTGTCTCGGTGGCACTCTGATAGATAATCCAGCTCTGTTTGATGCATTTCCAGATATTCACTAAAGGGAAAAGATAGATATAGACCAGATCCATTTCAGAGGTCAGGGGGAAAAAGCCTTTTTCTAGTCTCTCACCACATTTCCATTAAATACAATGGGATCTTAGCTTGAGAGTAGTTAGGGTTTCAGATGTATGTAGGAGATAACAATTTGTTTATTTACTGCTTTGCAGTAGAGTCTTATCCTGTTTATGTTTGTCCCTTAACTC
The DNA here is from genome assembly GCF_964194415.1 of Vipera berus. Classification (NCBI taxonomy): domain Eukaryota; kingdom Metazoa; phylum Chordata; class Lepidosauria; order Squamata; family Viperidae; genus Vipera; species Vipera berus. Next base: position 20,218,789 of record NC_138204.1, on the reverse strand, counting down.
TGTGTTGGTCCAGAGGCATTTTAACTGCCACTGGAAATACATACATAGACACATTTGTACATCAGTACAATAGTTGAAGAAACAAACTGCAGCAGCCCACAAGGATAAACCTCATTGGCTTTCATCCCTATACATTTGTGGGTTAATTTAGACCAGACACAAGTAACTTAATTTTCTCTTCTTGTATTTAAAAATGTTGCAGTCAGCATTATACTAGATGCAAAATCTGAGCAGCGCATTGTGTTTGTATTAAGCAGTGTATGCTTCTTCCAACTTATTTGGGGGATTTTTCCCTAACCACGGCAAATACAGTCCCACCCATCCACCTGAGGCCCATTGTTCCTCTAAAATTCAGCCATTTGATCTTTTGCCAAGACTCTAGAGTGATCTCTAAGTCTAATTTAAATATTTCTGCACATAGTTGTACAAAATGCAGCCTTAAATTTTATTGAGTCGAAAAATTTCCTTGCCATAAATGTGCCAGCTAATATAAAAGAAGTAGCTACCTGCATTAAAGAATACTTATCCAAAATGTGTTAACATTCCATGATTTATTTAGGTCTGAAAGACAGCTTGATATTTATTTGATATACAGTAGGAAAAGAAGACATGTGTTTGTATTCTATGTAGAATTAAATGCAGTGTTCCAAGTGTGGTTACACCCTGGTTTGATATAAAGATATTGTGATACTGACAGATGTTTATTAAAATTCCTTTCTTAAAAAAAGCTATTCCGTGCCTTTCTTTAAAAAGCAAAATAAAGAGTATTGACACTTTTGAACTTTGGTTTAGTGAAGATTCCTGAGAATACTGAGGACACCTAAGAAATTAAAACCAATGGATCTCTTAAGGCACAAATGACCAGACTTAAATTATCCTATGTCAGACATATTATGTGAATATTCAGCTCTTTGGAAGAGTAAAAGCCAAATAAAGAAGAAGATGACCAGCAGCAAGATGGATAGACTCAATTATATGACAATTGGAAGACCCAAAAGTTCAGGTTAGAGACATAATGTCATGGAGAAAATCTATGTGGTCACCAAAAGTTGACAACAACCTGATGGCACCTAATCAACCAATGATAATCTATATGAAATAGGAGTTCTCCACAACTGCTGACCCATTAGATTTACTGATCTTATAGGCTGAACTATGATTATAGTAGATTTATTTGTAAATTATTATTTGATTATGATTAGTAACCATGGTTTGCTTTTAATTTACTTAGCTTAACCATGGTGCAGCATATTACCCAAACCAGAAAAGGTTGATCATTGGTTAATTTTCCTTCCAGTCTCTGGGGAACAAGCAGGCATATACATAGAATGAAGGCTACTGCTAAGCTTGTAAGCCGCCCTGAGTCTTCGGAGAAGGGCGGGATATAAATGGAATTAAAATAAATAAATAAATAAAAACACTCTGGTAGATGTACAAGATAGCAAGTGAAGCTCAGCCTTCCATGACATTAAGATCAGTGTCCCTAATTAGCATGGGACCAGGACAATTCCTCCCTGTCTCCCCCCTCCAAAAAAACAGGAAAATCATAAATGGGAAGCTACAAGTCTGAATCTAAATAAATCACTGCAATATAGCAAATTATACTATGTTATTTAGTGTAACATCCATGGGTCAGTGTTGTTGTTAGTTGTGAAGTCATGTCCGAACCATCACAACCCCATGGACAACGTTCCTCCAGGCCTTCCTGTCCTCTACCATCTTCTGGAGTCCATTTAGGCTCACACCTACTGCTCCAGTGACTCCATCCATTCTCTGTTGTCCCCTTCTTCTCTTGCCCTCCACCTTTCCCAGCATTAGGCTCTTCTCCAGTGAGTCCTTCCTTCTCATTAGGTGGGCAAAGTATTTGAGTTTCAACTTAAGGATCTGACCTTCTAAAGAGTAGTCAGCGTTGATCTCCTCTAGGACTGACCGGTTTGATTGCCTTGCAGTCCAAGGGACTCGCAGGAGTCTTCTCCAGCACCATAGTTCAAAGGCTTCAATTCTTTGGTGCTCAGCCTTTCTTATGGTCCAACTTTCACAGCCATACATTGCAACTGGGAAGACCATAGTCTTGACTATATGCACTTTTGTTGGCAGGGTGATGTCTCTGCTTTTTAGTGTGCTGTCTATATTTGCCATGGCTTTCCTCCCCAGGAGCAAGCGTCTTTTAATTTCTTGGCTGCAGTCCCTGTCTGTGGTGATCTTGGAGCCCAGGAAAATAAAATCTGTCACTACCTCCATTTTTCCCTCATCTATTTGCCAGGAATTGAGAGGGCTGGATGCCATGATCTTGAGGGAACACCTGCTGCCGGCATCAAACGCCCTTCGCCCAGTGCGCTCCCACAGGGAGGGTCTGCTCAGGGTTCCGCCGGTGAGAGATTGCCGGCGGGTGACACCCAGGGATAGGGCCTTCTCTGTGGGAGCGCCTGCCCTCTGGAACCAGCTGCCGGTGGAGCTGAGGACTGCCCCCGACCTCCGATCATTCCGCCGGGGCCTGAAGACCTGGCTCTTCGAGCTCTCGGGCCCAGACTGAGGAGGAATTTTTAATTTGGGGTTCTTTTTTAACTGACTACAGGGTTAATTTAATTTCTTTTTTAATTTGGTTCTTAATTTTTGTATTTTGGATTTTTAATTCCCTGTAAACCGCCCTGAGTCCTCAGGGAATAGGGCGGTATATAAATACAATTAAATAAATAAATAAATAAATCTTGGTTTTCTTAATGTTTAGTTTCAACCCAACTTTTGCACTCTCCTTCTTCACTCGTAACAAGAGGCTCTTTAGTTCCTCTTCGTTTTCTGCCATTAGAGTGGTATCATCTGCATATCTTAGGTTGTTGGTATTTCTCCCGGCAATTTTAATTCCAACTTTTGATTCATCTAGCCCTGTCTTTCTCATGATGTGCTCTGCATATAAGTTAAACAGGTAGGGTGACAGTATATAGCCTTGCCGGACTCCTTTCCCAATTTTGAACCAATCAGTGGTTCCGTGTCCAGTTCTCACTGTAGCTTCTTGACCCACATATAGGTTTCTCAAGAGACAAATAAGATGGATCAGTAAGCTGAGTCAGATTTGACATTTGTTGTTAGATGCACAAACATACACACTGAATTAAAATCTATTGTCTGGACAATCTCATCAGGGAGTCCATATCAAGAAGGACCTTATAAAGAATGGTATACTTTGCTCCTCAGTGATATCACTGCTCAAGCCCATCTTTGCATCTCTGCAATGTAATTCTGCTGTGAGGTAAAGCAAACAGCACGACACTACCACACATAGCAGATGCCACAAAAGTGCACCTGATTATTGGCAAATAAACTGGCCAATCAGTACAGATAGCTTGTTTTTGTTGTTGACATAGAACAACAAAAGCAGCAGTCTCCAACTTTTCCGGCTTTGCAGACCAGCAGGGGTGGTGGGAGAGGAGATAGTTCTGCACATGTGGTGGGCAAGTGTACACACACAGCTCCATTTGCTCAAGCAGCAGGCACACAAGCCCGCTTGTACAAATGTGGTTGTGTGCATGCGATCGCCTGCCCACTGCATGCACAAGTGGAGCTGCCTCCGCACACTCACATGCCGCTTCTGCAGCCCAGTTCTGAAAAGGGTTGGGGACCCCTGAACTAAAACATCCTCCTCTTTTTGTTTTTATTTTAAAGTCCACCTCTTTTTGGATGTTTTAATTTTCCGGGAATCAAGTTATGTCTATACTGCATAACATCAGAGATGACCCCACTGTTGAAATTCATTTACTTATTCTCAGCTCCTTTTGGTGAAATTAAATAAGGCTAAACCACAACAAAAACATAGCAAATTCCCCCAAATACATATGATTGGTTTTGGAAATGGTTCTTACTTAAGCCCTTTCTTCAATGCTTTAAACACCTTCTTTACTTGTTGCGGTTTGGGATCGCAGAGGAAGGCCCCTTTCTGTAGAGAGGAATAAATCTTGGCAGATTTTACTGACATTTTGGATCTTGTGGATCCTTTGCTGAGAGATTTTCTGTAAAAACAAAAGTGAAAGGATCACATGAGAGACAACTCACCAACCTTTGTTTCCTTTATAAGGAGAAACACAGTGGCCATAACTGTGAGCAAAGCCCTGCCTGTCTAAAGTTTGGACGAGTGATCCATGCAAAATAGGAGTGGTGCCTTGATCACATGATCACAGACACCATTTTGACCTTGCTGACTTCCCCACAGACCCAGAACTTGAGTCTTCCCATATTCAGTGGAGCTTACTCATGTATTTATTGGTGTGTACTGTATTCCAGACAGAGATGTAAATGTTATCATCCAAACAGAACTGAAGAAGCTTCTGGGATGAAAAGCAAAACATTTTCAAAGAAAAAAAGAAAGTCCAGTTGCCTTTAGGAAAAGGACCTTTGGGACAACAATAACCTGGATGATTGAGAATCTCCATAGGCATATCATCCAAACTCTTCTCATACCTATTCTGTGATGAGAGATAAGAAGTCAGTGGAGATGTACTAGCATTTATGTCTAAGTAATAGGTAAATGTTTCCTGTCCAGTTATGTCCAACTCTAGGGCACGGTGTTCATTTCCATTTCTTACCTGAGGAAGCCAGCATCGTCCAAAGACATTTCTGTAGTCATGTGGCCAGCACAACTATACCCCAATGTGCTGTTACCTTCCCATTGAAGTGGTATCTATTTATCTACTCACATTTGCATGCTTTCAAACAGCTAGGTGGGCGGAAGCTGGAGCAAATAATGGGAGCTCACCCCATTGTGCAGTGCTCAGGTCTCAAACCCAGGCTGTCGGTTTTCCAGCTAACAAACTCAGCATCTTTAACCACTGAGCCATTGTGCCCCCTATGTCTCAATAGACAAGCTAAAATCACTGCAGGTGCACAACTACTGTAGCTGACCATGACAAATCTCTGAACAGTTAAGCAAGTTCACACTTAATGAATCCTTGGACCAAAGATTGCCAAGAAATAACACAGCTGTGGACTAAAATTGGAAGATGAAGAAGTTCAGAACATGCTGGAGGAAAGCAGTGGCAAGACACATGTTATCCCCCAGAAAACAATAAAAAACACATTGCCCAAACTTGCAGTGATAAATTGGTATCTGTGGAAATAAAAAGCCAATTTATTGCAAAGCTACTAGGATTTCTTTTTTAGGTTTTACTGAACAGATAGATGTTTAAACTAACATTTTACTTGGCAAATGAAAATATTTCTCTATAATGGCATTATTTTTAAAAGTCTCAAATACAGTACTTCACGTCTATCAGCACACTGTATCAGACAGCTCCAATAAACAGGTAAGAACTGGGAAAGATAAAAGCAGTTATATGTAGACTGTGAATATTCTACTACACAAGCTGTTTCCTGCTGCTATAGGCAATGTGCTATGCATAACGCTAATCTGTGTCTATTGCTTGTTTCCAAGAATATTACTAGTAAACTTCAAGGAGCTATTAAATGTTATTGCATTATCCTGAATGTTTCAGATGCAGATAGTCCTCGACTTATGAACACAATTGAGCCCAAAACAACCGTTAAGCAAGACAGTTGTTAAGTGAGTTTTGTCCCATTTTATGACCATTTTGCCACAGTTAAATGAATTAGGCAGTTGTTAAATTAATTTGACTTCCCTCATTGACTTTGTTTGGTGGAAGCTGACTGGGAGGGATATAAATGTCATAAATGCATATCAGTTGATCATATTTTGATCAGATGACCATGGGGATACTGCAACTGTCACAAGTGAAAAACAGTGATAAATCATTTTTTTCAACTGTAACTTCAAATGATCACTAAATGAATGGTTATAAGTCAAGGACACCCTGTATGTAATTTTACTCTTCTTGTTTTCTAAAATCTTTTTAGAAAATACTTTGTTAATAATAGTTTCAATTCTATGTATGGAACATCATTATCAGTATATTTATTTTGCTCCAAATCCCACTAAGTACTATTTCTTATTCTTGTTGAAGGGAATAGTCAGTATTGTTTCTTGAAAGCAAAAAGTGTTTGATTTTTTTATACTTTTTAAATTTGCTTCATACCAGAGCACTGCCTTAATATGGGAGCTAACCTTTCAGGTCACTGGTCACATCTGGAATTTTGAGATCATATTAAGAGCCCTGATGGTGCAGTGGTTAGAATGCAGCACTGCAAGCTACTTCTGCTGACTCCTGGCTGCCAGCAGTTTGGCAGTTCGAGTCTCACCAGCTCAAGGTTGACTCAGCCTTCCATCTTTCCGAGGTCGGTAAAAGGAAGACCCAGATTGTTGGGGGCAATATGACGCTTAGAGAGGGATGTAAAGCACTGTGAAGTGGTATGTAAGTCTAAGTGTTATTGCTAAGTGCTACGGGCACCCTTGCAAAACAGTTATGGCCAACCATTCTCATCTTCCAAACAGCACTGCAGAGAGTTTTAAGCCTTTCTAAAATTACATTTTCATTCATATTATCAATGATACAATGCTTAAATAACTTATATCTCCCTTTTTTTGAACAGATAGTTATATAACACCAAGTGTTCCAACTGGAAGATTATTTAAAATCTGGTCTGCTGATATTTCTTCATATGCTTAATTTCCCGTGTTATCCTTCTTCTAAAGTATGGCAAACTGACTTAAATGTAAATCAATCAATTGTATAGTATATGAACATACTGTATATGTAACTGAATAGTATACGAATGATTTATATTCATGTATGCTTTTTGGAACTATTAATTGAATATAATTAAAACTAACTGGGAATCTTAACTCTGTACAAAGCCATGAATTCAATGGCTGATGTAATTTATTCTCTTTTCTTTTTAGTTTTCTCATCTTAAACAAGATAAAGACCAAATCATTAAGAGATCAATTTAACTTCTATTTGCTTGGACATGTAGTTACTTAGACTTCCTCACAAATACATGCAGTCTTGTTTCCTCAGGTTTTATCACTAAGGCGCAAACATAACACAGTGATTAAGAGACTAAGATGAATTGATAGTCCAGAATCTCCTATTCACCATGAGCAAACATAAAGTTGCTCAAAGAATTACTATTGGCCATCAACAATGTGTGTTATTAGAAGCCCTGTTTCCTGGCTGTATTAACATCCATAGTAGCAGTTTTACTTGGTATCATATATATTTAATTTATACTTGTTTAAATTGTTTTTATGTTTTATGATGTACACCACCCAATGTCATTTGTTGAGATGGGTAGCTATAGAAATCAGATAAATGCTCCAACACTGGAAGTTTTTAAGAAGAGACTGGACAGCTATTTGTCTGAAATGGTATAGGGTTTCCTGCCTTAGCAGGGGGTTGGACTAGATGACCTCCAAGGTCCCTTCCAACTTATTATTATTATTATTATTATTATTATTATTATTATTATTATTATTATTATTATTATTATTATTATTATTATTATAACAGAATCTGGCTAATAACAATCTAACTCAGGGTATTGGTAAAAAGCCAACATTGGTAACTGGTAAAACATTATTATATATGCTTTCTTGAGAATATAAGCCCTATTGTGCAGCTTAGTTGAGAGCTCTGTGGTGTAGAAGCCAGCACAGCTGGCTGGGGAATTCTGGGAGTTGAAGTCCACGTCTCTTTAAACTGCCAAGGTTGAGAAATACTGATGTAGAATAGAATAGAGTGGAAGAGACCTTCGAGGTCTTCTAGTCCAGCCCCCTGCTTAAACAGGATAACCTATACCATCTTAGACAAGTGACTGTCTAGCCCAGGGGTAGGCAACCTCGGCTCTTTTATGACTCATGGACTTCAACTCCCAGAATTGAAGTCCATGAGTCATAAAAGAGCCGAGGTTGCCTACGCCTGGTCTAGCCACTTCTTAAAAATCTCCAGTGACGGAGTGCTCACAATTTCTGGAGGCAAGCTGTTCCACTGGTTAATTGTCCTCACTGTCAGGATGTTTCTCCTTAATTCTAGGTTGCCTCTCTCTTTGATCAGTTTCCAACCATTGTTTCTCGTCCTTCCCTCTGTTTCTTTGGTGAATAATGTGACCCCCTCTTCTTTGTGGTAGCCCCTCAAATACTGGAATATTGCTATCACGTGTCCCCTATTTCTTCTTTTCTTTAGACTAGCCAAACCCAAGTCCCATAGCCGTTCTTCATATGTTTCAGTTGGACTGGCACTGGAGGGATCTAGATTTTTTTCAGCCACTGGTAGCTAACTGAGTAACTTTGGCCCAACCTACCTCACTAGCTTTTTGTTGTGGAATAATATGGAAGAAGGAGTCCTATGTAATCTGCTCTAAGCTTCTGGTTTAAAGATGGGTGATAACTCTAACAAATAGATCACAATACATATAATACAGCCATATCTAGTTGGAAATATATTAAATCCATGTAAAAGCTTAAAAGCTTAAAAAGATAAGCTTCTTACTTAAAAGAGCAGCTCTTTCACTCTTTTTTTAGTTTTTTTTTTAAAGGAAGACAGTATCAGCTTAAGTTTATTTAAATACTTAGCCATCTTCCTTTTGATTTATACAACCCTTACAGAGGATTTGGCTCTTTAAGCTTTTGCCTTCTCTGATAAACTAATTACTTTTTTACCCTTTAAACAGAGCACAGAACAAGCTGTACTGATTCAAAAACCATGTGAAAATCCAACTTGGGGAAAGAAAATAAACAAACCCACTTAAATCCCAATTATCTTCCTCTACAGCCTAGTTCTTACTGAATAAAACAGGGGGGGGGGAAATACACAGCTGAATATTCTTCACCTACCTGGATAAAAATAATAGTTATTGACAATCTAAGATTTTCTTAGAAAAGTTGTCCCTTAGTTACTTGTGACAATGGCTAACTTTCTTTTTAACCCTATAATTGCCTGCTCAGAAGTTGATCATTCCTCTCTCTTTGAGCTCAATTGGTTCTCTTATTATAACCAGGTCGTTCTTATTGGTTAATCAAAGCATACCTGCTAGAACAGACACAGCTGGAAAGCACTAAGGCTACAGAAAGGAAGTTTGGTAGCCCAATCTTATTCAAAATAAGTTTCACTTCCAGAAAAGCAGGTTTCCTTTTGCAATTTTTTTTTTGAACAGGACAAAGAAATGAAATATACATAATGACTAAGTTCACACATTGATTTAATCAAGGCTGATTGAACAAACAATTTAGTGGGATATGTGAACCCAGATTTTATGGCTTAATCTACAAGTGGGTATGTAGGGTGTGTGTGTGCGCGCGTGCGTGCGTGTGCCTTCAATTCAGTTGACTCCTAGCAATTGTCTGGACAAGTTCCTCAGTTTTCCTAGCAAAATTTCAGAAAACCTTGTCACTGCCTGCTTCCTAGGGCTGAGAGAAAGTGACTGGCCTAAGGTCACTCAGCTGGCTTTGTGCTTAAGGCAGGACTTGAACTGATGATCTCCCATTTTCTAGCTTTAATCGCTACACTACACTACTGATAGTTAGAACAACTAACCAGTGGAACAACCTGTCTCCAGAAGTTGTGGGTGCTCCAACACTGGAAGTTTTTAAGAAGAGACTGGACAGCCATTTGTCTGAAATGGTATAGGGTTTCCTGCCTTAGCAGGGGGTTGGACTAGATGACCTCCAAGGTCCCTTCCAACATTATTATTATTATTATTATTACTAAATTGGCTCTCCAGTCAATGATGGTGACCTTAACAATAGTGGCTTAATTTAAGGTTATAAAAATTGCTCTCATCTCATCTAGATGCGAGCAAAGACCTACCTTTTGATAAACCTCTAGGTATTATTCAGATTGTCTCATGTAAGAGGTGCAAGCTGAAAATCTATGCTGAAAAGATAAATAATGATCACATCTATTTTCTGGACATATTAACACATACGGTAATTCTAATGAAAATAAAACTGATTTTCTAGTTTACTGGTACAGTACTTGGATATTTGTTTTCTGTCCACCCCTCTAAAAATGCATAAAGACTTGATTGTTGTTTTTGTTAATGCTTTACAGCTGAAAGTAACTAAATAACCTTCAGGGGAAAGTAAACTTTTTTCCCCCTACAAGCATTCTTACCCGGTTGGAGGTGATTTAGTCCGAGGAACATCTGTTTGACTCCTTTCCCATCATCTTTCCCATCGTCATTCGTTCTCAGAACTCCCACTATGTATGTCGGCCTCTAGCCTGTTTATTCAATTGCCTATTTGTTCCCCCCCCCCTTACAGAGTAAAATCAACCAGACTTCACTTAAATGTCTTGCAGGCAACTAATGTCTTTGATGTTGTCTAGGTTTTATAATGAAAGTGGAAATCCATGTACAATTATGGTGTGCAGTGGAAACTGTACTTGGACTATTTTGAATGTTGCTAGTTGCTTTTATATAGGGACACGGTGGCTCAGTGGGTTAGGACGCTGAGCTTGTCGATCAGAAGGTCGGCAGTTTGGCGGGTCGAATCCCGAGTGCCGCGTAGCAGAGTGAGCGCCTGTTACTCGTCCCAGCTTCTGCCAACCTAGCAGTTCGAAAGCACGTAAAAATGCAAGTAGAAAAATAGGGACCACTCCGGTGGGAAGGTAACAGCCTTCCGTGCGCCTTTGGCGTCTAGTCATGCCGGCCACATGACCACGGAGACATCCTCGGACAAGCGCTGGCTCTTCGGCTTTGAAACGGAGATGAGCACCGGCCCCTAGAGTCGGAAACGACTAGCACACATGTGCGGGGGAACCTTTACCTTTACCTTTAGTTGCTTTTATACCTTGCTTGCTGTTTATGTTGTATGGTTTTGTGTGTGTTTTTAATATTTATATATGTTTTTATACTGTATTTGTTTTAACTGTTGTAAGCCACCCAGAGTCATGTGTTTGAGATGGGCGGTTAGAAGGAAGGAAGGAAGGAAGGAAGGAAGGAAGGAAGGAAGGAAGGAAGGAAGGAAGGAAGGAAGGAAGGAAGTAGAGACATTCACAAAGCAGTGTCGAAATGGCTACCATGATCACACAATCAAAGCCCCATACCTTTTTAATGTATGTTGCATGATGTAGCCACCATTTTTACCTTTTTGAATTTCCCTTAAGATGCCCCCATGTGCATATTTAAAAGATGCCTTTAGAGACCTTCCTTATCCATCTGAACTAATACACAAGTGATAGTCTTTTCAACTGTATTTCTTTCCTTATTGTAGCTGCTTCTTCCAGATCATATGTTGGTTTCTTTATTTTAGGTCTGGATTAAAGCACTTTAATTTACCCAGGACTGTGTTCTAGGTCAGTGATGCTAAACCAAGTGTGGTTTTCCTTTACTTTAATTCAGTATGTTAAATAAGCACAGCCATTAGGAATTATAAATCATGGTTTAATGCTCAGTGTATTACATATAAACCACTGTTTATTTTATAAACTGTCTAAACAATTGTGGGAAGTCAGCCCCTCCAAGAAAGAAATATTTTTGGAAATATTAAAAGGCAGAATATTATATTTCCCCAAAGGCAATAACCAACCCTCCCTCCCCCAAGTCTCTGCCCCAAACAGAAACCAGGTCTCAGAAATGCAGATGTAATAATCTTGTCAGAAAGACTGGAGCCAGGAAGCTGGGATTAGAAAGACAAAGATCCCTAGAATCAACAACCCCTCACACCAAAAAAATCCAACACAGGACATAGACATCAGCCCCAGCCCCAGGGAACAGGATTTGACCTTTGGGACATAATAGGATTAACCCACCACCATCAGAATATCAGAAAGGCACACTCAGTCTCAGGTCAAAGTTCATGCCACAGGAACGAAACCAAACAAAACCTCAAGAAGGTATAAAAACCCACCACTCCGTACTACATGTGGTCAGCTTTCTCAGAGCTATCTTTCTGTCTGGCTCTCCTCTTCAATAAACTACAATGTTCTTTCTAAAGCAGTCTTCATTTTGATTATTCCCAGCTTGGACTGGACTCGGATGAAGATTTTTCTTTCAACACAATACAGGATTTAAGAACTGGAATTGGGCTGTTGCAGTATTGCAATTGGACTATTATAGTATTGCAAATGCCTCGTGTAATTTTTGGAATGGATTTCACTTCTACCTATGTAAAGTAGTCTTGTAAACCAGTCTGAGTCTCATACCTGAAGGGCAAAAATCCATGAACAACAACTGCATCCATCTATCAATCAAGCCTCCTTTGCATATAGATTTACTTTTTGCTCATGTTCAGCCACTGATGCTGTTCCCATATAATTCTCATGTCAACATATTAGTCCCATGCATCGTTACATACTTATCTTGTAAAACACACTCATTGCAATCAGTCCTGCTCATACAACACAAAATATCTAAACCAAAGAAACAGAGGTTAGAAAGGGGTTTGTTGAATGTAAAGCTTACGCCAACATCCGTCTTTGTGTGCTGCTAAATCCAGCGAAGGAGCAGCTCCTGCTGATTCTTCCCCCATCAGCAGGGGAGGCAAAGGTTAGTTTCACTGACATGATTCGTGGTTAATGGATGCTGGCTCTAGAAATTAAATAAAAATAAATGTGTCAAAAGATTAAGCAGGAAATGGAGAAAACATTGAACTCTGTTTGCAGAATTAGGGTATTTGAATATATCAAGCTTCCTGACATTCAGTTGGATTCTTGGTTCATTAGACCAGTTATTGCTTTGTGCCTCTTCAAGCTTTCAGGAAGAATCTTCCCAGAATTTTTACATATACTGCATACTGTAAATTGAATGAATGAAAAAGAAAGAAAGAAAGAAAGAAAGAAAGAAATAAAGAAAGAAAGAAAGAAAGAAAGAAAGAAAGAAAGAAAGAAAGAAAGAAAGAAAGAAAGATATTCTTTGGGTGAAAAATGCAAAGAATTGCAAAGCATTTACTCTATTACAGAGTTAAGTTGAGGAATCATTATATGATCATGTTCTTTTGTTTTTTGTCACATACATTTTTCCAATTTATCATATTGCTGCATTTTCCAAATGGCAAAAAGATTTGCTTCTAATTCTGACTGTTGTGGAATATTTGAACAAACATTTCATGCTCTAAAATGGATATATTGTATTAAGCCACAGACTCTGTACTACTCTCTGTTATCACTTTGCAAATTGGTAAAATAACTCTTTTAAAAAAACTCAGCACGTCAGATTGAATCCATGGCAATTCAGAGCCATTATTCTCTTCTCCATAGTTGGTTAAAAAAAAAAATCACAGCAGCCTGGATCCTCACACTATGCAACACTATAAATTGGAGTATACTTCTCCTTGATCGAAGGCTACATATCATTTTTGAATGATGTACTAAAAGCTACACTCCAGAAAACAGTGGTTGACACCAAGCAGAATTAAATTCCATTTCATTTCCATGTTATATTTGATTATAATTAATGCAGATATTTCCCATCATGTGCTTTGGAGGGGGTAATATTAAACATTACATTTCTGAGTACAGAGATCTGGTCAATGACACCATACTACACACAGACATAACCAACAGAAAGTCAGCAGCATGATGTCATAATGTCCTCAGCCTCCCTTATCCCCAATGCAGACTCTTTAGGGGGCTGTTCCACTGCTTCCACGGGGTGGACCCGCAGCCTGCCCAAAGCCATTGTTGGCAAATGGCAAGTACACCCCACACATGGCCGCAAGCAGCAATCGATCAAGCAATATTATACTTTAGTACGATGCATAGATTTAGGTTTGCAGTACTTCACTAAAGTATGATTGCTTATAGAATCATCTATACATATGTATATATGGCAGACATCAATATTACCTTCTCATAATCCTATCAATATTGTCCCCATTGCCACCACTTTTGGGGGTGGTGGTGGAAAGAGTTTAATTTTTCAGATGCTCTGAACTCTCCCTTTTCTGAGCTACTGTCAGTGGTGGGATTCAGGCAGTTTGCACCACTTCGGCAGAACCGGTAGCTAATTTTTTGTTGCCCAGAATGGACTTCCGGAAATGCCATCCACACAGAGAACTGGTTGTTCACCTATTTGAATCCCACCACTAGCTACTGTATATAAAATTTCCTGACATATCAATTAATCAGCGGAATAGCTTGCCTCCAGAAGCTGTGGGTATTCCAACACCGGAGTTTTTTTTTAAAAAAGAGATTGGACAAACATTTGTCTGAAATGGTACAGGGTTTCCTGGTTGAGCAGAGGGTTGGACTAGACTCACACCCTGGACGGTATCTCTTTACTCTCCTACCATCGGGTAGGAGATATAGGAGTATAGCCAGCCGCACCAACAGGCTGAAAAACAGCTTTTATCCATGGGCTGTTAGGCTTTTGAACGGGAAATAATTTTTATAAACTTTATGCAGAATTGACTTGCGAGGCTGGTGTGTTGTGCAATTAGTTCACATGGTGTAATAAGATGGAGGGTTTGTTGTCACTGTGAGTTGGGGGGTGGGGGCACGAAGGGAGGCTCAGCCAATCTCAATGTATACATGGTTGTACTTTGACAATAAAGGTTCATTCATTCATTCAAAACCTCCAAGATCCCTTCCAATTCTGTTATTCTGAATGACATACACTGAGTTTTAAAAAAAGAAAAAAAGAACACGAAGTATTAAGATTAATACATCCCCTTCAAAAATAGCTCTCCCCTTCCTCTGTGATATCTGTAGGCAGGATATGGTCATTAAAAATAGACCTGCGGAAACATTTTGCAAAAATTGGAGCCTGCTTTGATTCATGAATCTATCGTACTTTCAGGATTCCACTGCCTTTATGTAGGGGGAGAAGGCTGCCAGGTTAAATAGATCTTCTGAAACAATAACCTTCCTCCAGGACAAATGATACATTTAGGTAAAGGTAAAGGTTCCCCCGCACATGCGTGCTAGTCGTTTCCGACTCTAGGGGCCGGTGCTCATCTCCGTTTCAAAGCTGAAGAGCCAGCACTTGTCCGAGGACGTCTCCGTGGTCATGTGGCTGGCATGACTAGACCCCAAAGGCGCACGGAACGCTGTTACCTTCCCACCGTAGTGGTCCCTATTTTTCTACTTGCATTTTTACGTGCTTTCGAACTGCTAGGTTGGCAGAAGCTGGGACGAGTAACAGGTGCTCACTCTGTTACGCGGCACTCGGGATTCGACCCGCCAAACTGCCAACCTTCTGATCGACAAGCTCAGCGTCCTAACCCACTGAGCCACCGCGTCCCTAATATGATACATTTAAACAGCCTTTATTTTATCAATAGGCTATATTAGATTCAGCATTTGCAAGCTCTAATTGCATTTTTCTTATTCTGCTTAAAGGAAAACCCGGGTACTATAAAGAGAAATGTAATGAATCCAACAATCATAGATGAAGGTTTGCATTCATTTATTACATTTTACACACATATCCCTCTTCCCTCTGCCTGTTTATTATTATAACTCCTCAAGGGAGAAAAGGCGCACTTCATGCTAACCTATGTCTTCTTAAATTCTGATTTATTGAATAAATGAAAACAGTCTGGAGTCATACAATGCACTACTTGATAAACAGCAGTAGTATGTAATACTACTACTAAAATGGTTTTACTGAAATTTACTACTACTACTGAACCATAAACAATAGTTTGCAGACCACATTGCTTGTATTCACACAGCATTGGAAGCCAAAACAAAGAAAGCCACATTTTGGAGTATATAAGTTATGGCTAGTCAAATTAGAAAATATTAGTAACTGAAGCTCTTTGGCTGAATGTAAATACTGCATAGTAAGCCTGTAGTACTACGCATGGTGGGCATCTAACTGCATTTCTACTGGAATTCAAATGTAGTTGGACCAGCTAGACTTTAAGCCAAGTAAGTATGGCAGGTATGCATGTATATGTGTGAAGGAGGCTTTTATTTATTTTACCATATCCCAAGTCTTTGGATAAATCAGAATAGGTATAGAGAAACTCTTTTTAGTTTTCTGTACAACCATCCAGCTGACTGTCTTGTCTAGTCTTGACTCACAAAAGTTTTCAGATGCCAGGCAGAGGTCTTTCCTATCTCTTCATTCATTCATTCATTCATTCATTCATTCCCACCTTCATGTCAGAATTCAGGCCTGGCACCTGTCTGGACAAGTCCCTGCAGTATTTTGGCAAGGATATTTGGAAGTGGTTTGCCATTGCCTCCATTCTAGGGCTGAGCAAAAGGCACTGGGCCAAGGACACCCAGTTGGCTTTGCTCATAAGGCAGACTAGAACACAGAGAGCCTCCTGCTTTCCAGCCTGGTGCCTTAACCACTACACCAAACTGGCTCTTTATTCATTCCTGATCCTTTAAACAAGAGATGCTGGAGATTATACTAGGATTCTCTGAATCCAAAGCACGTGCTCCATCCTGATGTTGCAGCTCACCCCTCCAAACTAAGTCATGTTGTGAGAACAATTGAGGCAACATACAAAGACAAATCTTGCCCTGGCACTCATTTGTCTTTCTTGTAACAGCATACAACACTCATCTGTTGCTATTAGAATGCCAACATTCATATCTGTCCTGGGGTAATGCCCAGTTCTGAGCAAACATTCAACCATTACACACTAGAATATCTTGCATAACAAATGTGCCTGCTTTCTTATACTTCACAATCAATGGTCCAGTTTTCAAGGGAAGAAAAAGATGAAGTCAGCCTTTTCATTTCTCTCCATCATCATCTACCCTGCCTGGCAGTTCTTTGAATAGTTCAGTACCAGGATCCACTCAAAGTAGCTACAGGGTTCAATTTAGTTTCATCAAGCTCAGTGCAAGGTCTTGAGTACTTGAGTTTACTTTCAATTGCAAAGACTGACTCTTGGTTCCCATTCTGATCGTCCTGCCATCCCCAGAGTGCTAAATTCCCTTTGGTTTTCTTTCCTGCTTCCCGTTATCACTCAATCCTTTGTGTTTCTTGGGGGAATTCAGGTCCCTGGTGCTGCATGCACACTGAATGAAGGTCACAGGCCGACCACCTCACAAGATGCAGAAGGCCAATAAATCTGAACAGTGGACAGAAAGCAGTTGAAAATCCTCCCACCGCCTGCAACTACAAGCCAGCTGATGAAAAGCAAACCCCAGGTTTTAAATATTTGCCTTTTTAAAATAAAAATATCAATAGTCCTGAAGATAACATAGACCAAGCCAGCTGGACTAAATTATCTAATCTGGAATAAAGCCTCAGTTGTACCCATAAAGCCATTTAACTAAATTCCATGTAAAAGGCAACATGCAGCTTTTTTTCTTATAGCAGTTCATAGCAAAGCACAGATTAATTTGCTATCATGAGGGATAGGTGTATGTGTGTGAGTGAGAGAGAGAGAGAGAGAAAAACACTAAGTGCAAGAAGTCCAGTTTGGGTCCAATTCTACTTTCATTGAAATCTTCTATTTGAAATTAGAATAATACTTTTTTTCTTCATTCTTAAATTATCATCTTGGAGAAAGGTGACAGGAAAGTTTATCAACATTTGGACACAATATTTGGACAGCAAATATTGCTGTCAGAAGTCAGAAATGAAATTCAATACAAGCTTGAGAAGTTAGAGAATAGGATAACAAAATGAAATGCAAGAGAAATATGTGCAAAGTTCTCTCACATAACAAAAGAAATCAAATACATACAGGGATACTTGGGGTAAGAACTAGTTCTTAGATGAACAGAAATTCATTTGAGGGGTCCTTGGTGCTCTCTGAGCTTGGTTATTTTCTTGC
This sequence comes from Vipera berus, assembly GCF_964194415.1. Classification (NCBI taxonomy): domain Eukaryota; kingdom Metazoa; phylum Chordata; class Lepidosauria; order Squamata; family Viperidae; genus Vipera; species Vipera berus. The sequence goes on along the minus strand of NC_138204.1, from coordinate 20,201,199 downwards.
AGATGTTTCATTCCCCAAATTAGGTAACATCATTAGTGCTAGCACTAGAGATTTCATTCACCAGTGCTAGAGATTCATTTTCCTATTACCAAGAAAGAAAGCTACTTCTTACCATTTTTTTCAGAAAGCTGGTAGAGAATCCCAACATCTCTATTCAAGGAGATACATTGGTTCTAAAAAGTAATTGCTGGAATTCTTTTTTTTTATTTAAAAAGTTTTACAATACATTTTGACTTTAATCCCCCCTCCCCCACCCCACCCAACCCTCCCTATCCCTTCCCCCCATTCCCTCCCCCCCCCCCCGACTTCCCAGAGCTAAATACAGGGTATAAAATCAAAAAACAAACATAAGCACCCCTATGTTATCAGCAATAAACTATTAGTTCTATCTCCCTCTAGCTCATGTAAAATGAATACAAACAATATTAATATTACAAATAAGGTAAAAAAGAAAAACAGAAAAACAGAAAGGAGCTTTACTCAGAATAGATTTTCTTAATCCCAGTCCTTATTCATATTAATTTCAAAGAAAAAAAATAAACAAATTCTCAGTTACGCGCCAAAAGCGCCTATCTATTAGCCTTAATAATCTCCAACCAAACTAAACCATAATCAAAAATAATTCTTGCATGTATCGCACCAAATGTCTCGTAGTTCCAAGTCATCCTTGAGTTCAAATAAAAAGAGAAAAAAAAAAAAGGTTTAAGCAGTCTGTAAGACAACTTGTTGTTAATTAGGAGCTTGCATACCCATTCTTAGTTCAACACATACTTTTAGTCCATAACCCTAATATACTTTTCTAACAAGCAAATAACATCCATCTTAAATTGTGTTAAATATTAAAAAAAAAACTTTCTTTCTCCTCTATGATAAATTTAATCCATTAAGATACTAATTTAAAAATTTAATCAGCAATCTTAATGCCCCAAAACTTTTGGAGCACGTCTGTCATGACCCCCAAAACTTCTTTGGACCGCGCCCCTCCCACATCTTCACTGTAAATACACTTTGGAGATTCCATAACTATCTGCTGGTCTTGCTCTTGCTCTCGTCTCGCTCTTCTTAGGGCGGCACGCGTCTTCCTCTGGCCTCCTGCAACATCCAATGAAACTGTATCTTGATCCCCTCCAACACCATTGTCCTCTATCTGTCTGTCTGCAACATCTTGAAGCTTTCCCTCGCCGTATCCCTTAACAGCTTCCAAAAATGATAGGGGGGTTGCTTTTAACACATTGCTATAAAAATCACGTGCCTGGGCCACAGTAACCAGACGATGTCTTTTACCTTCATGCGTCACCACCAGTCCAACTGGAATCTCCCATCTAAACTTAATATCACATTTCTTAAGTTCCTGTACTAAAAATGCAAAATCTTTCCTTCTCCTTAAAATCTTCGGAGGAATCTCTTTTAAAACCAAGACTTCTTGCTCAGCCACTACCAGTTTAGTATCATAAGCAGCTTGAATAACTTCATCTCTAATTACTCTCTTTGTAAAATAGACCACCACATCTCTGGGTAACTTCCTTTGTCTTGCAATCCATGAATTTACACGAAAAATTTTGTCCATATTTCCCTCAATTTCAGATGCTGGCTGGCCCAATACCCCTTCCAGAGCCTCAGAAATCAGCTGCTTTAAATCTTCTTTACAGTTCTCCTTTAAACCCCTGATTCTAATAGCATACTGCATCTGATGATACTGAGCAAGGCTCAATTCTCCGTCCATTTTTTCCCTTATATTTTCATTTTCTAATACCTTTGCTTCTAATATAGAGTTCTTTTGACTGAGATCCTTCACTTTTTCATCCAGCTGTTGCACACATTCAGCTACAGATTCAATCATAGACAACATGTCCACCCTCATTGCTCTAAACTTCTCTTCCATCTTCTTCTCCAGTTTCTCCTCCAACTTTTTCAGCTTTTCATCCATCATGTCAGACATCAATTGTGAATGCTTTCCAAGAGCGTCTTGTAAATCCTTAAGCGTCAATGCCGGAGGAGGTGCAGGAGGAAGCAAAGCTTGCAATGAGGTCTGTTGCACCAGGGAAGACCCCGCACTCCGAAGAGCTTTAGAAGTTTTAGCCGCCATCTTCCCCCACTTTCACTTATTGCGCACTTTCACTTTAAAGCTATAAAATCCATTGAGCTAGAGAGTAAAGATAAGAGTCCACATCACCTTGACCTCCTGTACCGCTCTGCCTGCATCTTGATAATCAAAAGTATTTCCTTTTGGCAGGGGTGGTTTCTAACGCCTGGCTCTGCTCCATAAATCCCGGAGCAGGGGCGCTGCGCAGCTCGGAGCAACCCAGGCTTCGGGGGGGCTCAATCCTTCAGCCGCCCAAACTCTCAGCTCAGGCGGCCCCGGAGAGCTCAACCCCTACCTGGGGCCTCACCCCCTCCTCTTCTCCCGAGGAGGGGGCTTCAAATCCATGTAAACAGCTGATCGGCGCTGTTTACGATGGAAAAACACAGCTGCAGAGCGGGCAGCCCGAAAACGGCTGTCTTCGGCGTCGCGTCGCCACCGGAAGCCGTAATTGCTGGAATTCTTGTGAAACAACCCACCCCCCTTTCCATCTCTCCTAATAGATCTTCTTAAAGAGAGTTCTGTGAAAACTGTGCTTGGAAAAGATCGGCTTTCAGATTAGGCAGGTGCCCAAGAACTGCCCAGCTTGATATCTGGCTTGACATGACAACGATTTTGGAATAGTGATTGTCTGCAAATGAGTTTGAGCCAACAGTGTGATGCAGCAGCAAAAACATGCAGATAGAATGAGAGGATGCATCAACAAAATTAAACTTCCAGATCATGAGAAATAATACAGTAATAAAAAGAGTAATTAGAATAGGTTCAAAAGTAATTGGGGGATTGGAAACTCAGGCTTATGAAGAGAGATTGCTGGATATGTTTAGCGTTCAGAAAATGGGGAGGGGGATACTAGCAATCTGCAAATACTTGAGAAAATGTGTAGGTCAAGACCTCTTCGTTTTCATTCCAGAATGCAGGGCACAAACTAATGGACTTAGTTTACAGGACATTCCCCTGATTTTTTAGAGGAAAAGAAATTATTTGTAACAGTAAAAACAGTTTGACACTAGCCAAAGAAGTGGTGATCAGAAAGTAATTTAACTTAATTACCAAAAGTTAAACTGTATCTTTAATTTAAACTGTATCTTTAATTCTCTTCCTTTCGTATCTCCTTCAGCAATAAATAGAGATTTTTTTAAAAAAAAAAAGTACTGGCATACTAGGGATAACTAACTTTGTTTGCAGCTAGGGAATGTTCTTAAAACCAGCAGCAAATAGCCCAAATGACTATTTATCACCAGAATTGAGAGGACTACAATTTTGAAATGGGTGCCTTCAGCCTCTAAAGGGGGGGTAAAGGTTCCCAAGCACATACATGCTAGTCGTTTCCGACTCTAGGGGCTGGTACTCATCTCTGTTTCAAAGCCGAAGAGCCAGCGCTTGTCCGAGGACGTCTCCATGGTCATGTGGCCGGCATGACTAGACGCCAAAGGCGCACGGAACACTGTTACCTTCCCACCGTAGTGGTCCCTATTTTTCTACTTGCATTTTTACGTGCTTTCGAACTGCTAGGTTGGCAGAAGCTAGGATGAGTAACAGGCGCTCACTCTGCTACGCGGCACTCGGGATTCGACCCGCCAAACTGCCGACCTTCTGATTGACAAGCTCAGTGTCCTAACCCACTGAGCCACAGCGTCCCTATGCCTTCAGCCCCTACTCCATCTCTAACAGCCCCACCAAAAAACAAATGCACTAAAGAATCTAGGCCAGGGGTGTCAAGTCGCATTATTGGGACTTTTTTTCTATTGCCGGCAACAGGGTGGGCGTGATTTCAGCATGACGCACCCAGCCCATGGGTCGGCAGTTTGACACCCTGCTCTATGCATATCTGAGGAGTCTTTAAAACTGAAAAAAAAAAGAATTTGAAAGACACATGAAATGAGATTTGTCTGTCTCTAATACAGACAATTGGTGTAGGGAACATTAGTACACTCTTTGTTCTCTCATGAAAAGCAACCTGTAATTGAAAGATGGACAATAGGAAGGTGCATGCAACTCTTTCACAAGGGGACATGCTTGCAATCAAAATAGTTTCCCTCAGCTGGTTTAGGGGGACAGAAGTGACAGACTTGGCTTATTTAGCCTTTGGCTATATTGTCCAAAGGGAAGAGAAAGATTCTTTCACTTCTTTCCAAATGTCTTGATGCATGTGTGACTCTTCTACTCATCTGACCCAGTTCTGCTTTTCTGGTACCACAGTAGGATGGCAGAAGGAGCAGAAAGAGCAAAGCAACATAAAAAGTATAGAAAGATTTGATTTGATTTGATTTATTATATTTATATGCCTCTCTTCTCCCTAAGGACTCAGGGCGGCTCACAACAATAAAAACTAAAAAAGAACATGAAAATACAAAATTTAAAAAAGAATTAAACAGTAGATATGTTCAATACATAGTAATTTAACCCCATAAAACCAAATTTAAAACCATAGTCAGTCCAGGCCCGATTGTTGAAACATCCATGTCTTCAGGTCACGGTGAAAGGACCAAAGGTCTGGGGCAATCCGCAGCTCCGGAGGCAACTCATTCCAGATGGTCGGCGTGCCCACAGAGAAGGCTCTCCCCCTAGGGGTCACCAGCCAGCATTGCTTAACCGACGGAACTCTGAGGAGGCCGACTCTGTGGGAGCGAACCGGGCGATGGGAGGTTGACAATGGCAGTAGGTGAGCTGGTGACTTCTTCCCATTGGCTGCTTTTTGAAAATAAGTCTCTATTGCAGCATTCAACCTTGGCAGCTTGAAGATGTGCGGACGTCCACTCCCAGGATTCTGATGTCCACACTTCATCAGGTTGTCTAGGGTGAGAAAATCTGTTCCAGAGGCTGCTTTTCATTTCATTTCAAGTTAAAAAGAAATGGATTTTATTTTTAGATAGTTTGCATATAAGGTATATTATATACCCTCAAAGCAACTTTGTTTGGCAAAGATAATGAAAACATTGCAAGGATGTGCATAGTTCATCATGATCTATGTGGAAGATTAGCGTGTGGGACTGTCAGCCCATCCATCTGAACCAGCACCAAGACATTCCTCAAGGCCCTGTGAATCCTCTGGATGCAACATGGTTGGAGGGTGGGGGAAAACACATTCCAATATTGTAATCATTACAGATGAAGTAAATAAACCACTTAATGGGTGGGGGTGGGGGGAAAGGACAACTGCTTGCATAACAAGCAATTAAAATAAGACATAGGACAAGGTTTGGTCTTGCGGTTTTTGTCCCCAGGACTGCAGATGTGATGAACTGGCAATCTTTGCATGAGCAACATTAGCAAATCGACGTGGTGTGAGTTCTGCTTTTATAAACACACAGAGGAAGAGGAGGGCACTGTCCTCTTGCAAATGCCCAGACATTCTCGGAGGTTCGGGATGTGAAGGACCCTTTGAAAACCTCTATCCAGTTTGTGGGAAGAGAATTTGGAGAGACCATTTCTCGGCATTTCTTCAGGGAAGGAGAAATTCTCCAGTGACGTTTGAAGAGGGATGACCCTCTGAGGGGCAACGTCAACATCTCTAGTGAAAAAGCCCCTAGAAAGAATTCTTCTTCCCCCCCCCACTTCCCGTGGGAATACACACTGCAGCATGGAATGTCAAGATGACTGTACTTTGCTGGAGAGATTGTGAAAACAATAGGGGAACAGGACACATTCCTTGGCTGCTTTATAACTGAACAAAGGAAACATGACACTCTCTACCCATGAGAATCTCTGTCCTCTTCTCCACTGAATGAATTTCTAAATCAACTTCTGCTTTTGCTACCCTTCCCAGTACTCCCCCAAAATTAGCTCAGATCCAGACAGGTTCACTGGGATCTGCTGATCCATGCTTGAGGTCTGACAGACAGACATTCTTGTGAACTTCTGTTTGTTTTATTTCTTCACCAACTTTAAAGTGGTTTCCCCATAAGTATCATTGCTTGCAATTGTACACTCACCCGAGTGTCAACTCAGGTAGATTGGTTTCATGGGGTATTGTTTTGCAAGTATTGTTTCCAAAAACTGGTAAAACCTGTTTGACCAGAGGGAAAAATATATGTAATCCCACATCACTTTTGATGGTTTTAGAGAGGTTGTCTATTTGCAACTTAGCAGTGGCTGATTCACACATTGTGCTAAACCATAGTTTAAGTCAGTCATGGTTTATTGAACAAGTTATAATATCCTGCCTGATCCCCACCATATTTTATGACTCATAATGGCTGGGTTCATGTATCACACTACACCACAACTAAACAACTAACAGTAGGACCTTTCATAGTGCTCCCAAATTATGTTCCACACACCACTGGTAGACTAACCTATGGATGGAGAGAATAAAAATGCAATCCTGTGTATCGATTAAGTATCATGTACCATGTTGCATTGTTATTAGCAGGATAATTTGTTTCAGAAACATCCTTGTGTAGTACTGTATACAGTTCCAAGAACTTGAGCTTTTTCTTGACAACCTTGTGAGCTGATACTCTATGCAAATTCAGCAGTTAAGACATGAGAATCCAAAGATATTTTCCGAAGGAAGGAAGGAAGGAAGGAAGGAAGGAAGGAAGGAAGGAAGGAAGGAAGGAAGGAAGGAAGGAAGGAAGGAAGGAAGGAAGGAAGGAAGGAAGGAAGGAAGGAAGGAAGGAAGGAAGGAAGGAAGGAAGGAAGGAAGGAAGGTTGGTTTTAAATACTGTGCTTATAGGTAGTTCTTAAACTATAAACACAAATGGGACCAGAATTTCTGTTGCTAAGCAAGGCACGTTAAGTAAGTCATGCCTGATTTTATTATCTTTTTTGCCAGGTTGTTAAGTGACTCATTTCCTTGTTGGAAGCCTGCTGAGAAGGCTGGAGATGGTGACCACATGACCCCATGATGTTGCATCAATCATAAATACAGTACATACCAATTGCCAAGCACTCAAATTTTGATCACATGTCCACGGGGATGCTATGACTGTTGTAAGCACAAGAATCATAAGTCACTTTTTTCACTGTTTCACTTTGAACAGTCATTAAGTGAACCATTGCAAGTCAAGGACTATCGATATACGGTGGCCTGCAGAATCTTTAAATCATGGTATAAAGGTCTGTGTTCTGTACATAGGAAAAGATTCAGGATCATGGATAGGTTAATATACAATACAATGGAAAACCTTTTTACTGTCTAACATGAGTGCCTTCTAGCAGCAATGCCAGAAGAACAAAGTGGTTGATAACGTAAAGCTGTAGTCATTTCATCTTCTCGCCTCCTGCCCCCAATATATTTGCAGAGAAAAGATAAGAACAGCTACTTATGTATGATAAGTATGATAATCACACATTAACTGGTCCACTATATAGCCAATGCTCCCATTTTAAAGTATAAAAAAATCCCATGCATTGTAGGATTCTTCCTTTGCCACTTCTTCCTTGCCCTTTTCCTTTAGTGCTGGCACAAAAAAATTAAGCTAATGCAGAGAGAAGAAAACTGGAGCTGCGCATATAATCTTTATATGCGATGGGGGCTACTTTTGGCAATATATACACACTCTGTTGAATGGAACATTTACCATGATGTTTTGATTCAGGCTTCCGCAGTGGTAATGGGGGTGGGATTTCATTGCCCTTCTTCAAACTGATGCAGAAACTTATGACATCTGCTCCCAATTAAACCAGAATCTGGCTTCTGTTCAAAAGCATTTCTCTCTCAGGGAACTCCAAGGACCTCCCCAAGGATGTATGGCAGAATTAGGCTGGATATGTTGAGTCTGAGCATCAAAAACATTTATCACCTCTGGCTTAATTAAAGTCTTCATTAGGGATCAAGCAAGAGCCATATAGAGGCTCTTGCCCCATATTTGGGGCATGTATGACCCCACTTCTGCATCATTTCAAGGCATCATGTGGAAACAGTGCCAGATGTTGCTATGTACCAATTCTTTTCCCCACACTACCACAGCACAAATTTTCTCAACCTTGGCTACTAGAAGCTGTATGGACTTCAACTCCCAAAATTCCCCAGCCAGCCATGAGGTATGTCATGTTGGCTAGGGAATTCTGGAAGTTGAAGTTCACCCATCTTCAAATGACCAAGGCTGGAAAAGTCTATCCCAGAAAATTTTTACAACCGGGTATAATCAATAAGTAACATGTGGCCACTACAGGTATGTTCCGAAATAGTTCTTCTGGTGGAATTACCCCAGCAGGCAGACAGCAAATAGCACTTGAAGAGAGAAATACACAGCTTTGCAGTGTTTGCCAGGAAATGAATACAATGGAGACAAATGATTTAATAATTTATGTACATGATGTTTAAATTCCCTCTATCTTTAAAAGATTCTATGCAATACATAGAATGACAACTAAGAGCCAATGGAGCAATAAACACATAAAATATAATAGTATGAAAAATACATTGTTATTAAACAATTGCACATGGATGCACCTGGCACTGATGGTTCCCATCATAAGGACCTAAGGCATTCCAGATCAACCATGTTTTTACTAGCTTTTGGAAGACCTTAAGAGAGGGACCCATTCTTCCTTTGAGGGCAAACTTTTTCACATGAGGGGAACCCATTCACAGAATGCCTTCTTTCAAGACCCCTCTCCCTCCTTCTCATGGATTCTCTCTTCACTTGGATTGGGTGGGTAGATCAAGTCTGGAATAGGTCATCTCTGACCCTGAGTGACAGAATGCAAACACTACTTTGCATTCCACGTGAAAAGAAATCAGTGGTGACTATAGGCAATCTTTGAGTTATGATAGCAATTGGGACCTGAATTTCCATTGTTAAGAAATGTAATCATAAAGTGCAACATCACATCACTCTGCCACTAATAGCAGTAGCAATTCTGGCAGTCCAGGTTGCCATCGTAACCCAAGGACCATGTAGGTCGTTAAGTGAGGTTCACATATGATCATAACTTCTGACTTCCTGCCAGCTTCCCCACTGATTTTGCTTGTGGGAAGCCATCAGGGAATGTCAGAAATTGCAACTATGTGACCACAGCTTGCTATGATGTCATAATTGTCAGCCAGGTGCCACATGCCCTGAATATGATCACATGACTGTGGTGATGCTGGGTTGGCTGGAACTACAAGGACCCATCAGAAGTACTATTCAATCAGCACCAATGCAATTTTGAACGGTCACTGAACAAATTATCATAACCTGAGGACTACCTATAGTGTCAGTCTTGGGTTTTTTTGGGTCTTACATGGTAATAAGGAGGCTGTCACATTTGCAGTAGACAGACCATAGATTTTGAATCAGTTGTAGTTTCTGGGTAGTCTTCAAGGGCAGCCCTAAATAAAAAAAAAATTATAGTAGCCTATAATGGCAAATAAAATGATTTTACATAAAGATATTGGAGAAAAATGAAGCAGTTAACAAAAAAATCATTCTTTACAAAATGTGGACAGTAAAAGCATAAGGGAGATAAAAATAGTGTTTTGCAAATACAGAATGCAAAATATATCAGTGGAACAAATTTCCTGGAACTTTTTAAAATCCCCTCAGAGAATAGATAAACAAAGTTTTCAAGCTATCTGTCTACACATGGCTATGGACAGTGTCCATTTTAGCTGTTTTGGCATGTGGCTCCTCACTGAATTGGAGGAGATAATTTTTTAGAAGTTCATATCCTAACCATGGAGAACATTAGAAGACAAACAACACTGATTGCAATGGACTCAAAATCGCAGGCTGGAGGATGAAAAGTAGTTTCCCCCCTCTAGGGATAGCAAAGGTACACAATAAAACACATGTGTGTCTCGTTTTATAGCCTGTCCTACAAAGAAAATCTGGGCACAGGGACAGAATCTCTGGCAGAGCTCTTCAGAAGACCTTCTGGGATCAATTTAATGTGCTACACGAACTTGGAAATAGAAGAGCCAATGTGGCGGAGTAGCTAGAATAAGAGTTTTGGAAGAGCACTGGAAAGGCACAGGTTCAAAAGCACTCTGAACCTGAAGCACACTGGCTACACTCAGATCTTGTATTATCTGCATAGCCAGATATTGTATTATCAAACCTTCCTTGCAGGTTTTATGTCAGATTATAATAAGGGTGGGAGAGAATCCCATGATTCACTTTCAGCTACCAATAAAAGAGAATATTTGTAGCTCAGGGCTGAAATGAGGGTGGTGGTGGTTTGGTGTTCTCTGAACTTGGCTGTTTTCTTGCAGACGTTTCATTATCCAAGCTAGGTAACATCCTCAGTGCTCTGATGCAGCACTGGTGATGTAACTTAGTTTGGGTAATGCAATGCCTGCAAGAAAACAACCAAGCTCAGAGAGTACCAAGGTCCCTCACTTTGAGCTTCTTAGAAGATGAGAGAGAGAGAGAGAGAGAGAGAGAGAGAGAGAGAGAGAGAGAGAGAGAGAGAGAGAGAGAGAGAGAGAGAGAGAGAGAGAGAGAGAGAGAGAGAGAGAGAGATTGTACGGGGATGCAAGGGTACTATTATTCACTCTGGCCATTGTTTTGGAACTACTCTTGGTGACAGCTGGTATTGAAATATTTTTAAATAATAATTAATGTTAGCTTAGTGCAAGTATCACTTTGCTGGGCAAGTGTCTCATGTTTAATACTGTGGTAGCACAGTGGTTAGAATAGAGTCCTGCAGGTTAACTCTGCTGACTGCCAGCAGTTTGATTCTGACTGGCTTAAGGTTGATTCAGCCTTCCATCCTTCCAAGGTTGGTAACATGAGGACTGGATTGTTGGGACAATATGCTGACTCTGTAAACCACTTAAAGAGGGCTGTAAAGCATTGCTATTGCTAATTCTGATGAAAATTGGCTTCACTGGTTTCCAACGTCCACTATCTATTCATCCCATCAACCAGTAAAAATACCATCCTGCAAACTCAGGATCAGTGGTCTTCAACGTTTGGGGACCCAAGAGATATCTGGAATTTTGAGAGCATCTTATATTTTTTTATATATTTTTTATTTTAATTCCATTTATATCCTGCCCTTCTCCGAAGACTCAGGGCGGCTTACAAACTTAGCAGTAGCCTTCATTCTATGTATATGCCTGCTTATTAGGGCTTTCACACACACCCCAAGCGGCATTATTACAAAGTCAGCTTAATTGCCCCCAACAATCTGGGTCCTCATTTTACCTACCTCGGAAGGATGGAAGGCTGAGTCAACCTTGAGCCTGGTGGGATGCGAACCTGCACTAATTGCAGGCAGCTGGTGTTACTTAAGGAGGCATTAGCCCACTGCTCCACCAAGGCTCTGTATATATATATATATATACACGCTCAGGAAATACCTATAAGGAAGGGCTGCCTAATTATAAATATGCATATCACCCACCATTTCATTTTCTAAGAATGCTTTTGTCATATTCAAGTACACTTTAAATGAAATAATATTTAAAAAATAAATTTAGAGCAGCAATCTTGAAATGAACGAAAGAATATGTCAGCATACCTACGGTCACTCTTGGTAAGTAGTTGAGTGTAATGTTGTATTAATGGCCCACTTTCATTATACATTGGAGCAGTGTTTTTCAAATGTGACAACTTTAAGATGTGTGGACTTCAACTCCCAGAATCTGCCAATCAGAATGCTGGCTGAAGAATTCTTGAAGTCCACACTTTTTAAAGTTACCAAAGTTACCACTGCTTTAGAGCATGCAGATAATCTAGATCAGAAGACAGCAAATGTCACATTATTACACCCTTGACCTGCCCTACTTATTTCACTTATCTTTGCTCTGTCCTTAAAGAGTAGGAAAGATCAGCTTAAATCTCCATGGTCTTTGCTACATCAGCCTACTAAGTTCTTTTAAAAAAATGTTTTAATTTGCTACAAAATAGTGCATATCTCAAAGAGTGCCACCTGCTGATTCTATGGTCTTATTTAAATGAGAGGTATAGGCTCAGCCTGAGGTTGTTCTTTTTTCTGCCTGGTTAACGTTTCTTTTTTTTTTTTTCAGAAAAACAGGAGTTCCATATTCTGGAAGCTGCCTGTACTTTTCCTCTCCCCACTTATTTCAAACAGCTAGTAAAGATACTTCAAGACATTCCTTTACTGTAGACTGGAGAGCAAATGTATGAATGGGCCATGCCATGAATTTTCTCTTTGCTTCCAGCAACAGAAACAAGCGTTCCAGTGTCCCATATTTAGCGAAATCAAGCTGGATGATAAAGTAAGTATTCTGCTGAGCTCCCAACAAATGCTCCTTTCAGAAGTAAAGTGGCCCACAGCTATCCTTGAGTCACATGATCCAGCCTGTGGATTTCAATGCACTCCACAGCAACCATCATAGTCTAAATGTAGCAGCCTTGGCCAGAGTGTGGAGTTCCTGAAATGAATTCCCTGGATCTCTGCTGGAGAAGAAGTTTGCTCTAATAACTTCTCTGAGTTTATGCCTTGGTTCCAACAAACAGCATTCCCCAACCTGATGCCCTCCTTTATTTTTATTGCTTTACAAAAAGGACTACAAAGTATTCAGTAAATCATCTAAGTTTCTCCTTAGTATGCCATTCTTCCTTTGCATTTATTTTTCAACTGCACATTTTCTGGGCTCAATAAGTGCAACTTCTTATGAGGACTGCGATGTATAGCCTGCCTCTCAACCACTGCAGCTATTTTGAGATCATTTTCTTTTTCCTTTGAATTATGAGTTCAAATAATATTGAATTCAGTTAACTACCTCTATGCATAAAAATAGCACCATATTTCCCAAAGACACTAGGATTGTCAAGTGTCCAGGACAGATCTGGATAAAATAGGACTCAGTTTGTTCAAAGAGAAAGATGGTCCTATTCTGGAGCTGAGGTAGGTCTTGATTACAGCTGTTGTCATTGTGAGTCATTGTGAAGCCTCTCTAGATTGCTGGAAGCAAACGGATCCTTGGGAATTATCACATGGCAGAAGTGGGCAGACCTTATTGTAGAACTCTAATATCCATCACTTTAGTTGTTAACTATCACAAACTAATATAGTTTGATTTTGGCTTAGCATATTGTATGAAAGCAACTGTTGGTTTATGGACTTACTCTTTTGTATGAACTTAGAAAGCAATGATTTATTCAATAGTCCTTAATTAAACTATGGTTGTCCCAAGGTGCTTTTTCAAAAGGCAACTGGACTTTGTTTTTCTTTGAGGACATTTCACTTCTCATCTTCAGAACTGAAAAAACTTCTTGGATAAGAAGTGAAACATCTACAAAGAAAAACACAGTCCAGTTGCCTTTTGAAAAAGCACATTTGGAACAACCATGACCTGAACAACTGAGAATCTCCGTAGACATTAAACTATGATTCCATGTAATATGTGAATCCATTGTTACACTTAGAAAGAATAGATTCTGAACACATGTCAGAAGGTTACAACGAACGTTAGAATCCTTCTCATGATTACTCTCAAACCATAACTACTAAGTATCAGAAAATTCTTGCTGATTGACCACAAAGTATTCAAAGATTTACTAGGATCAGATTCTACCTTCCTTCTATCCTCTCCCTGAGGGAAGAAATAGCCTTTCTTCTTCTCTCTTTCCCTTTATAAACACATTATTTATTTGCAGAGGTTCCCATCAACTTGAATTCAGGTTGTGTGGGAGCGTTTCCTGATTCTTCTCACAGATTTTCCATAGCAATGTGGAATGGACTAAAAATGACATGTCACTGAAAAAACAATCCAAAGTGAGTCACTGTGATGATCAAAATACCCAATACTTGGACTAATTAAGCTCCAGTCCTTAATTTTCACTATAGGGTTAAATCTACTGGGAAAATAAACTCTGCATTTAACCTCTGCCCTTAAGCATTCTTTAAAAAGCTTGTCAACTTCCATGGCAAAGTCACCCTAACAAGAGATTTTGTTACATAAACATTCCGAAACTATGATATTTGGAATCAACATTCTTTGTTTACTGCTGGCATTCTTGTGATGCTACTTGTACTAACATTAAACTGGAATTATCTAGTTACTTGTTAAATGTTTGAGGTTTATTGATTCCTTTTTCTTCATTTGCAACTTGAAACCATCATGTCAGGGCAAATGTCCCACCCTGAATGAAGGGCCCTATTCAGAAGTAAATATGATTTATTTGCAGGTGTTTCTCTTGGTTTTTATTTTGATAAAGTTGTTGGTATTGTAGTTTGTAAAATCATATTTTAAACTTTGGTATTCTAGTAGCATTAGAAGCTATCCCCAATAGGTGTTGTGAACTGCCTAGAACTAAGAAGGGTAATAATTTGTAACCCTGTATAAAAATGCTTTTTTCCAATGCACTATTTTTCTTGCCTCCTAAGTAAGCAGGGTCAAACTCTCATTCACAGAGCAAACATTCATGACATTAGCAAAATTCACATTCTTTACTATGTAACATCCTTTCAGTGTCTAAAGGAAATTTTGATATGTAGGTCAGCTGTCCTCCAATTATGCTGATGTGCTCAAGGATAAAGATAAACTCATTCAGGATTTGCAAAATTTAAAAAATAAGAGAAGCATTGTTACAATAACCTGGAATGATAACTTACTTGATATCTCTGCATCTGATAAGCTATTGCTAATATAGTACAATTTCTCTTCTCTGAATAAGCATGCACCTTCTACTTCCTTATTAGATAACTGTCAAATAATTATTCAATAACTGTAGACTGTTTCCCTTAGAATGTAACATAATCTACACAAGGTCTACCTTGACCCAATATCAGGGTTCTTGGCATTGCTTCCTGTGAGTCTGGTAATCACTATTTCTTTCCTAGCTCAACAAAGAAGACCAGTTTTCTGGATGTCTCCAATCATTTTATTTATTTATTTGGAATTGTGTGCCACTTATAGGTAGTCCTTGACTTATGACCAAAATTGAGCCCAAAATTTATGAAACATTTGTTAAGTGAGTTTTGCCCCATTTTACAAATTTTCATGCCACTGTTGTTAAGTGAATCACCGCAATTGTTAAGTTGTCAAGTCAATCTGGCTTCCCCATTGATTTTGCTTGTCAGAAGGTCACAAAAGGGGATCACGTGACCCTGGGATACTTTGCAACCATCATAAATATGAACCAGTTGCCAAGCATCTGAATTTCGATCATGTGGCCACAGGGATGCTGTAACAGTCGTAAGTGTAAAAAATGGTCGTACCTAAGTCACATTTTCAATGCTGTTGTAACTATAACAGTCTCTAATTGAACTGCTGTAAGTTGAGGACTACCTATATGGGTTTTCTTTAGCGAACATTGTTTCTATCACAATGTATTTTGTCAATTATGGCTCATTAAGCAAACTGTGGATGAGCAAACCATGGATGAATACAATGTGTGAACCAGGTTAATGTGGTTCCCACAACTTCTAGCCAACCAGGTGTAGTTGACAGAGTAATGTGTGTAGACAACAAAATACGTTGTTTTAATTTCCTGATAGAGTTGTTTAAGTAGAGTTCTTGGGGCAGACTGCTTGACTTATAATTCTTAAGAGCTGATAAAAGCCTGCTGAAAGTTTCACACTCAGATTAGAGCTGATATTCAGATAAAGGGTCTTAATTAATTTTTTTATGAATTTTGCCTGATAGCAGTCAAGAAGCTTGCACATCCCTAGGATACTATACTGTTGGAACTGTGCACTGACCATGATAATCAATTAGAGATTAGAGAAAATGTAACCCACTGGAGAATAAAATAGCAACCCACTTCCATTATTCTGCCAATAAAACCCAATGACTATTCATAACCAGGATAATGTTAATACACTTAAAGACTAGCCTCTCAAATAAGAACATATCTAAATGAGTTACTCATAAGGATTTACTGGAAACACTATTTAGCTCAGGGGTCTTCAAACTTGGCCCTTTTATGACTTGTGGACTTCAATTCCCAGAATTCCTCACTCAGCATGCCGAGCTGAGGAATTCTTGGAGTTGAAGTCCACAAGTCATAAAAGGGCCAAGTGTGAATACCCCTGATTTAGCTGCTATTGTGGTTAGAGGCAAGGAGGAAACCTCAGTGGTGAGAAGATAGGTAAGATTGTCCCAAAGGTGCTTTTTCAGAAGGCAACTAGACTTTCTTTGTTTTTTCCTTGAAGGCATTTAACTTCACATTCAGATGAAGCTTCCTGGGACAATCATGACCTGGATGACTGAGAATCTCCATAGATGTATTTAAGATTGGTATATGGAATGTTAAAATCATCATCCTAAGCAAATTTGGTGTTGACAAAGCAGAAATGTCAAAGAATGAACGCTGACATTCTGAGAATCACTAAAATGAAAATGGAATCAGTCATTTCAAAGCAAGAGGCCATCGGTTGCTGTTACTATAAACAAAAATGGTATAAAAAATGACTGATTGATCTGAATTTGAGTTCAAGGCAAGCCAGTCAGTATATTACAGGATTCTAAGACAGTGGTCCAGTCCTTATTGTTTAGAAGACTGATGTCTGTTTTGTAAAATTATTGGAAGCATCACTACTCAAAGTTTGCAACAGATATTTTATTTACGTTTATTTTGATGATTTAAGACCAGAATGGGATTTTCCCAAAGCACTCTGTGCCAAGGTCAAATCAACTCTGAAAACTCCTATCCATAATCCTTACTTTAAACCTTAAAGGCTGCCAATGGTACTAGCTTTTTTCCTTTAAAACCCCAGGACTGAAAATTGTGAACATCTGTAGGTTTGTGCATATACAAGAGATACAATAATTATCTGAAATATTTATTTAAAAAAACAGCAGTCCTCCAAAAGAATATGTGTGTCCTTTTTTCCACCACAGTGATACTATAGTGATGGAATATTAAGAGCCAACTGAGGCAGGAAAGAGGAGCAATTTGGGATTGAAAAGACAGAATAGAAATGATTGTATAATTAAAGCAATAGTCACAGGAGGGGGGAAATGGAAACCAAAACCACAATTAGAATCCCAGAAGGGAAGTGACTTATGGATGTGGAGAATCTGCAGTTCTGATTCCCTCTCCCATTGCTTCTGCATTTTATATCACCCCTGTCTCAAATCCTCATCTTCTTGGGAATGTAAAGAGCCATGGCAGATGATTCAGAAATGTCTGCAAATAATATGTAGGTTGGCCCTGAAGCCAGATGGAATCCAGGGAACTCTATTCAATAATTTAACATCTTGGAAACTACTACATTTCCATCAAGAAAGATGTGCCTCTCTTTGTATTACAAATAACAAAGCTTCAGCAACAGACAACTTAAGTATGATCAGTTACTGTTTGTCAGACACTAGAAATGTGAGCGCATGACTGCACATTTTATTTTATTTTATTTTAAATTTAAGCATCATCAGTTTTTCGTCTGCATCAAGCTGCTTTGTGGTATCAGACTTTGTTCAATTGTGGGTTTCCAAATTCACAGCCTTCTTCATGGAATCCTACTAACATCCCTGCATGAGGAGGTTCTGGGCAATATAAGAAAGCACATTTCTGTGAAATAAATGATGCAGTTTTAATTCAAAGATAGGGGAATATATAAAAATCTAAGAAAATAACCTCTATAACTTTTACAGTGCATAAAGAGCTAGTAACACACTGGGATACTATTCAAACAGTACAGTGTAAAAAAAAGTTGGCTTAAACCCTAACACTGAAAGTATCCTGTTAACGGTAGTTCATGCAATTCTGGTTAAAGAAGCTATGGTTTTGCTTTAATGCATTACACAATCAGCCTTGCCAATATAATGCTATGTAAAATAGAACTATATTGAAGACCCCTAGTGGCACAGTGGTTAAAATGCAGTATTGCAGGCTAACTGTGCCCACAGCCTGGAGTTTGATTTTGATCGGCTCAAGGTTGACTCAACCTTCCATCCTTCTGAGGTCGATAAAATAAGGACCCAGATTGTTGGGGGCAATACGCTGACTCCGTAAACAGCTTAGAGAGTGCTGTAAAGCAGTATGAAGCGGTATATAAACCTAAGTGCTATTGCTATATATAAGTTCTGAGCATTGGGTACCTGTTTTCCATTTTTTAAAGTTTTATCTTATAATCAAAGACCAGAACCTGGGTCTCCAATACGGCAATACATTCCTTGGCTTCTGCCAAGCTTCCTTCTCTACTTAAGTTTATTAATTTACAGACTTTAAATCTGCAATCTTCACAGGAAGGCAGCAAAAGGTTCAGACTGATATTGGTATCATAGCTTTGTAATGCAACTTCCAGCACTTTTCACAATGTGAGGCAGACTCAAAGAGGACATAAATTGCAGCACACATTGTAACATCATTTTCATCAGTATGACAAAAGTTGCAAACTCCTTTGATCACCATTAATTTCTTTGTGTTTTTTTTAAAAAAAACTCAGTTGGAATTACCATGTGCAAAGCTGAGCACCACATTCAAGCATAACATGCATTTCCAGGCATGCCTTTGGAATGACAGACTGCTTTAGCTGTGAAGTTTCCTATTCTTCCCATGCAATAGACAATGGTCACAAGAGGAATGCAACTGATTATTCCCCATTTAGCTCACTCCTAGCTCCTTCATTGAGATTTGCGGTATTCTAATATAGACCTAATTTTTTTAAGTGTCATCTGGGCAGTCCATATAGCAGAACAATTAATCGATTGGACAACTTGCCTCCAGAAGCTGTGAATGCTCCAACACTGGAGGTTTTTAAGAAGAGATTTGACAACCATTTGTCTGAAATGGTATAGGGTTTCCTACCTAAGCAGGGGGTTGGACTAGAAGACCTCCAAGGTCCCTTCCAACTTTGTTATTCTGTTATACTGTATCACAAGGAGGTAAAAAAGACTACATAAATTTCCCCATCCCCAAATTGCCTGTTGTAATGTTTGCCATTTAGGAGACTTTAGTGCTAGTATGGCAAAACTAAACAACTTATCCAGGTTTTCAGGCATGAATTGTAGTGCCATCACTGCTGTAGAAAAAAAGTGAGTGACAGAGGAAGAGAAATAATAGAAAACGCACAGCAAAAACTAATTAGCAAAATCAAAAGCATATTTTCAAAAAAAAAAACCTCCCCCAAATCCTGCTTAAAGTCCATGCTTCACCACAAAATGTAGTGATGGCCTCACACATTTAGCACACGCCAATGTGGCTTGCAGCATAGCAACCAGGTTTTATATATTCAGAGTTTGTCTACACAAAATATGATTTTAGTTTTAATTAGTTCAAGTACTGAAATTTTGTTTTTCTTGTCGGAAATAGTTCCAGCAGTATTCAAGAACAAAGCCAAGTTTTGTGCAATAGAAGATTAATTTAGCAGGGCCTGCAGAACCTTTGTTATAATATACCTAATGCTATTACATTTATCCTGTGTTCGCCATAGGTAAGACCAAGATTTTAAAAAAGAATCTGAAGTTAGCCATATTCTTTTACCTTCTACTGTATCCATGGAACTTTATTACTATGTTATATACTTTATTTGTATTTTCCCATATTTTACTATTATTTTAGAGCTTGCACTGGTATTCTAATTTGGTCTCAGACCATGAATCAAGCTTTATCAATAACCCAGTCTTATTTAATATGCGTTCTTTGTCAAGAAAACCTGAACCCAAGCATCGCAAAGAAATTTGTACTAAGAAACTATTATAAAATTTTGCAGGAGTTGTGGTAGGTCCATACGAAGACTGAACACATACCTGCAACTGCATTTTTTAAAATACAACTTTATTGATTTTTAAAAAAAAGAAGTCAAAAATTATTACAAGCCAAAATAGGAGAAAAAAAAGATTCTTTTTAATCAAATGGCTCAATGATGAGACATATTTTGCCAAGTAAAAAAAATGTTTCTCTTTCCTTGTAACTGTACTGTACCGATGAGCAATATACTACTGCATACTATTCAGAGGGTGTTAATGAGATGCGCCAAAGGATTCTGCTGGGAAACCTTCTGCCACCATAAGTTAGAGGGCCCAGAACAAGTCAATTTATTATCAGCATATTTACAAGTTTCAAGAACTCTCTATTGTTCCTTTGGTTTCAGTTTCAAGTCAATA
Organism: Vipera berus; assembly: GCF_964194415.1. Classification (NCBI taxonomy): domain Eukaryota; kingdom Metazoa; phylum Chordata; class Lepidosauria; order Squamata; family Viperidae; genus Vipera; species Vipera berus. The sequence continues at coordinate 20,181,217 of NC_138204.1, read as the reverse complement.
ACCAATTCAACTACCTAAAATGCTGATTCTGGGATACAGAAGGTTGTAGCTCGACATATAATTGGCTCATCTTGGCCAAACCAGGACTATACTTGGCTGGATTCTAATAAGCCCTTGAAAATAAAGGGAATATTTCAGGAGAAAATCAAAGGAAGAGCGGAAGGAGATTTGAGATAGAACAATATATTTCTTCAACATAAACTCAACTTACTACCCAGATAGTAGATATCACAAAACTAAATAATTTTGATTGCATACAAGAATGAAGAGTTTCTAAAGCAATGATTATCCTCTGACAATCAAATTTCACCTCCATTCTAATATTCTCTTAAGTTCAAAGTTATGGCTTTCTCCCCTGACTTTCTCAAGGCTTAATGGACAATCTAGATTGTATTTCTCAGTTTTGGTTCTAAGTCACAACTGGTCACTGGCATAACTAACATTCCTATTATTCCCATTGGGCTTGGTGGTGCTGTGGTTAGAATGCAGCGCTGCAGGCTACTTCGGCTGGCTGCCGCCTGACAGCAGTTTGGCAGTTCGATCCTTACCAGCTCAAGGTTGACTCGCCTTCCATCCTTCCGAAGTCGGTAAAATGAGAACCCAGATTGTTGGGGGGCAATAGGCTGACTCTGTAAACCACTTAGAGAGGGCTGTAAAGCATTGTGAAGGGGTATATAAGTCTAAGTGCTATTGCTATTCACAGATCACTCAAGGAAGAATTTGCTTATTTACAGATAGTCCTCTACTTACCACCAGACACTTAGTGACTATTTGAAGTTATGACAGACCTCCCTGGGGATACTTTTGATCCAGGTCCCACAATTCTGAAAGCCAATTCTCCCCTCTCCCCATAGTCACATGACCGAATGTCAGGCAATTGGCACAACCAGCCTATAGCAAACTATTGCTTTGCTTTACAACTACACCATTCACTTAATGACCACCACAATAAAGGTCATAAATCAGATCAGTCACATGGGTGATTTGCTTTACAGCTGTCACAATTTATGACCACAATGGGCAGAAATAAGGATACCAGTAAACTCCATAATTCTCAGAAGACAGACTAATGAGGTTGTGCACACATGCATTCTTGTTAAATTCACCTGGGCCGATATCTCTTGCCAGCTTTGACATGCTCTATGTTCATCCAGGATCACAATTCATGCATTAATATGACTCCTTTGAACTTTGACTCCTTTGGGCTCCTGTTTCTAGTTTGATTTTCATCCTAGAAAATATACCAGCTGTTTTGTCACAATTGTAGAAGAATTCTTCTTCTTCTCCTCCTCCTCCTCCTCCTCCTCCTCCTCCTCTTCCTCCTCCTCCTCCTCCATCTGTTTCTGACTAGCAGAAGAAACAGAGAGACCAATGCTCTTTAAGTTGCTCAAGAAATCATATTAGAAAACAGACATCCGGTTCCATTGCTCAACCACAGTTTCAGCACTGGCTTCATTTTCCTTGATGTATTGGTGAACCTAACAGCAAAGATTTGGACTTTGTGAAGGACTCCTTCAACCCATGGAAACATATTGAGGGGCCTTGAATTTGTTTTCTTTGAAAGACATTTGGCTCTTGTCATCCACCTTACAATGATATACTCTGCATAGCTAAGTATTAATATAAAAGGAAACATAATCTACCCTTCACTAAGATTTTGATGTTTGCCAATATAATCAGTCGAGTTCCAGATAATCCACTAAAATGCTTAATGTACAGAGATTTAAAGCATAAATTCAAAAAGAAAAATGGTAGATTCCTCAGTTGTCTGGCTTAGTTGCCTTGTAGATGAATTTATCTAATAAATGGCAAATGAGCATTATTTAATCTAGTGCTAATAAATTAAGAACAAGATATTACATTCCATAGGGATTTCCTTACTTCAAATGGAAAATCTATTAAGACAATGTAATTATGCTCTTTGTTATACAATTCTACCAATGTAGAATTTAGCAAAACTTTTTCTTAAAAAAAAAAAGATTTGGCAGGAGTATGTGGCAGGAAAACTGCAACAGCCAGGCCAGCACCATCACGCTTCATGTTGTTGAATGTTGGCACTCAACATGTGCTGCCTGAAACAGCCACTTTCTATACAACTGCTCCTAATTAATGCTTTGCTTCTACTACTGTTGGCTGTATTTCAACACAATGTAGCCCTAAGTTTTTTTTTTGTTTTTTTTAAATCTTTCTCAAAAATGCTCAGATTTTCATGCAATGTTTTCAAATGTCATATGCACTCTTCTAGCAAAAAGTAGAATGGATCATTTTAGGAGATCATGATATTTTGTGGTAAAGGAAATCTTCAGCAGATTTTTTTTAAAGTCCCCCATTGCATGTGTTACTAATAATACGCTGTAATTTGTTGAGCAAGAGTCTTCTTCTTCTTGACCAGAATCATCATGTCGGCAGAAAAGTAACACAAAAACAGCCTCAAGCTTGTACTGAAAGTTTATTCCTACGGAAAAAGACTGAGCCGATTCCCATGGAAATGGGTGTCTCAAGTGAAATTCTCTTTGAAGACAAGGAACATCACAGGCATAGAAGTTTTTAAGTGAAAACATGTGAAGTTTCTCATGATTTTTCATTCCCCATGGAAACACATTTATCCTTTAAGACCAATTGGAAACATGGCATTGTTCCTTGGTTTTCAACTTCTTTTCTCGCATTATTTAACTTTTCCCCTCTCTCAATACCACCAACTCATTTGTATCTTAAACACCTGAAATGATGCTGCCAAAATAATCCCCATTCATTTTAAATCAGGCAATGCAGGAATAAATTCTCCTGATTTGGCAGTGCACCATGTTTTACACCAAGGGTCCCCAAACTATGGGTCCACAGCCAGGTACTGGGCAGTGGCCTGTTGGCCACTGGGCCCCGGGAATAGCTGGCGAGCCCCCCAACTATTTGTGCATGTGTGGGGATGCTACCACCACCAACAGTGTCACACAAATGCTAGTGGCCCTTTAGCACATGCACAAGGGCACCAATGGCCTGCCATGCATGCATGCGGGAGCCAGCAGCCCACTTGCTTGTGCATGCCCGCATGTGCTAGCGCTGCCACTCTGCACACACCCATTTGCGGATGCATGCACGGGACCACATGTGCACACATTTCTCTGGCCACAAGCCAGAAAGTTTGGGGAGCTCTGTTTTATATGACACCCTAGGAGCACTCTGCAAAAGTGGATGGACCCAGGCCAAAGGAATTGGGGAGGGGGAGCTGTTGTAGGAGAAGAGGTTGAGGGTTTTTTTAAGGGGTCATGTTGTGTAGTGAGTTCGTTGCGCAGGAATGAAGACGAGGTGAGTGAGTTCAGCAATGGTCATGTTTATTTGCTTGCAGGATCTGAACTGAGGAACTGAGCTGCAGCCTGCAGCAATTTATAGCCTGGCCCCTAGGTGGCAGCCAATAGGTTTAAAGCAACCCACTGCCGCCTAGGGGCAGCCAATAGCAGCGCTGGAGACAGGGTGTCTGAGTTGTTGGGAGCAGTTAGCTAGCTCCAGCTTACCACGTGGTGTTACAATTAAGCCCAATACATAACACCCCTCCCCTCTTAGAAAGAACAACATCATAGCATCAATAAGCATAACAATACAATTTACAGATTTAACACCAGTATGAAAGGCTCCCATTAACAGTACAATAAGACAGTCAACGACATCATAGCTCCATCAATGTATCAGTACAGTATCATGGTCAACAATTAACATAATTACAAACAACATTATAGTTCCTTTATTTTACAATATAATCTGCTAAATAGGCAGGAGGATTGCGTGTCCTTGTGGAACGCCTCAGGGGTTCAGTCACTTTCTGGTCTACCAGCTTACCCACCGGGCCGGGCAGACCAGTGTCCTTTGATGCACTTGAGCCAGAAGAATTGGATGGTCTCTGGCTGGCCCACCCCAGAGTCAGACTGTTCAGCAGAGTTAGCACAGTGGCTGTTGAAATCAGCAGGATCTGAACTGAGGAAACGAGCTGCAGCCTGCAGCAATTTATAGCCTGGCCGCCTAGGGGCAGCCAATAGCAGCCCTGGAGACGGGGTGTCTGAGTTGCTGGGAGCCGTTAGCTAGCTCCAGCTTACCATGTGGTGTTACACTTAAGCCCAATACATAACAGGTCAAGACTCCAAAAGGCTCAAGGAACCACCTCATTTCTTAACATCCCCCATGCCCCCTCACAAACATCATTCTGGGATCTGGATTCCTGATGTAGTAAATAAACAGTCAGGGCTTAGTATAATAAAATAACAAAATAACAGAGTTGAAAGAGACCATGGAGGTCTTCTAGTCCAATCCCCTGCTTATACCATTTCAGGCAAATGGCTCTTCTTAAAAGCCTCCAGTAATGGAGCACCCACAACTTCTGAAGGCAAGTCGGTCCACTGGTTGGTTGTTGTCACCATTAGGAAATTTCCCCCTAGTTCTAGGTCACTTCTCTTATTGATTAGTTTCTCCTTGATTGGTTTACATCTAGTATGTCCAAAGGGAGGACACAGACCTGAAAGTTGTTCAGTCTGGGAGTCCTGTTAAGATTAAAGGTTTTACATTACATTTAAATATTTCCACAAAAAATGATCTGCTTGGCATTTTGTTTGTTTCAGCTCTTTAAGAGCTGTGTTATTACTAAGGGTGTGATCCAAGCTAGTGGGAAAAGTGAAATAAGGTGTGTTGCATCTGTCAAACTAATCCTGAAAACTATCCGCTGTATACCTCTCCGAAAGCAAATAATAATTACCTCTCTATTTATCATGCAACTCGGTCAGGTCTGGCTTGTTATTTGATCACTGCCACAAGCAGGTGAACTAGAGTTGATGTAAAACCTATTGGAAGCTTTGCAAAACAAATTTTACTAAAGAGTCATGTTGATCCGTTTCATCATGAATTTTTGTTTTAGAGGAAAGGCAACAAGCTAGATTTTGTCATGCCCTTGAGGACAGCAGCTCAGAAGACTATCATTCATTGACTGCCTTTAATCTGGAAACTTCATTCTATTTTTGAAGAAGGCATGTTGACATTATTGTCAATTATTCTTAATGATATCACCTGCTTGGATTCCTAAATTGAATCTTAGATGTCTTGGTTGGAACCTTATCGACATTTAAGATTCACTGGTTATATTTGCATAATACAGTATCTAACTCTGGGGCTGTTTTAAGCTAAAATCAACCCCTTCTAACAAATGCTGGCTTTTGGTATTAGCCAATTAGGATTTAAATTAGAGGGAAGGTGACATTAACTCAGAAAAGCCCCAGGGTTACTTAAAGCTAAATTTGCTTCACTCAGATTAGCCTTGTAAAAATCAAGCAGCTCTATGGAGTCTATTTCACTGTTCAGCTGACTCTTTACGCCTACTCTAGTAACCCCATGGGGCGTGGGGTGGAATGGGGGGAGGAATGCCTCTGTCCATCATGGTACTGAGTGTGATGAAAGATAGCCCTGGGTCACATATCTAAGCACTAAAACATAAATCCTGGTTTATATTGGTATCCACCGGTAGACAAGTGAGGTTATATGCATCATGATACCATCATGCAATATTGTCTGTCCTCTGCATCTATCCTGTCAACACTGATGTCAGTGATTCGACTCATGCCAGTTACCTAATGCACTTTATTTCCATGATGATGTCATGACATATGCAGCATCCTCATGGTTTCTACTTGACACTTATGCACCTTTTTATAACCCTGTAATCCCTTGCTTGGGGTGGTGGGGGGGGTCGGGGCAACTGAATGGAGCTGAATGTTTACTTCCTGACTCCTATGCAGAGTTCATGGCAGATATTTTCTTTTGGTGACTTGATAAAGAAACATCTGTCACTGCCTAGGATTGAACTCTCAACCTTCCGAGTGGGAGGTGAGCATTTTCACCTCTAGGCCACCATGCCCTTCTACTTGATACCTATAAAATACTGGGTGATAAATCACTCCAACTGGGTTCACACAACAAATTAGCTATAAGCAGAAAGTCCTTTAGCTGTTCCTTAACATATTTAGTAAAATTATAAGCCTTTGAAACAGGCTGTGTCTGTGGGTAAAACATCAGAACTACGCAAAGCTTTCAAGGGGTGATTTACTGTGATGGGTTCGTGCAAAATACTTTTCCTCTTTCTCTTCTAACAGTGAAGCAACCTTGTTGCTCTGGGTCACTCCAAGTTCTTGTCTTGCCCCAACCTTCTGATTCTTCCAATTATTGGGAGAAGCTTTTGGAAAGATATAGCAGATGTGCAGAAGTTTCTTCCAGTTATTAGATTTGGAACAGTGTGTTGCATCTCAGCCAGAACACATCATTTCCTTGCCTTAACATAGCCCATTGGTTAACTCCGTTGTGCAAAGCACCTCTTTGAGGAAAATCTTTAGGTACTTCACAGAAGCTCAAAATAAATCACAGTAGGGGCTTTTATAACAGTAGATGTTCTTTCCAAAAAAGACAGAAATGCTTACAGAGAATGCTATTGCAGGAGCCTATTAAACAACCAACTAAAGATGATTTATATGGTGTTTCACCTGCAGGGCTGAAAATGCAAACCACATCTTGTGAATACCAGACTTATAAAGCATAAATCGTTTAGCACAATGGGACTTCCCAAACATCACACTTGTCAGTTTCATCTGTCCAGGCTGGATGCAGTCTGTGTGAGACTGTGAAGTATAGTATGATTCCAACAATAAATCAAAGAGGTTATATGAGTACAATGAAAAATATGTTTGGGGGGAGGGGGGACTGTACATGGAAAGCATCCATCCAAATGCACTCGAATAATCCCAAAATAGTACAGCAGGCTATTTAAACTTTCCAAAAATATTTAGCTTCTCAGCTGACACCAAGCCCAAGACATTTTTAGCAATAAAATGATGGGGACATGGAGCTTGCACAGGGCAATTTAAGATTGAAAACATTTCCTCATCCTAGAGGAACATCTGGGGGATTCAGTGAGGGGAAGGCTACAATCAGCTGCTATTCCAGCAAGTGTGCCACAAAATGCCAGTCTGTTGTACACTTCCCATGAAGATAGCAGGTTTGGAAAATCTAAATAGGACCTTCAGATGGATTCCATTTTTAGTTTGCCTATTTTTTATCATGTCCTATTTTTCTGTGCTTAAACAAAAAAGCAGTCTAATCCCTGGCTTTTTTCAATCCTTTAGCATTTCAGTTACCTACTTTACTAAGCACATGTGAGTGATGTGGACTCTCGTCTTTTTAGCAACCTTCTTTCCCATATGCAGCTTCATTTTCAGTTTGCATTTTGGCAAAAATAATTATATCCAGACTGGCAATCTAAAGGTTCTCATTCTTGTTTGAAAGACAAGAAATATTTTGTGGTCTGGAGAAGGTCTGCATGGAAAGAAGAGCTTTCTGCTTAGAGCTGTCCTTTTGTGAACTCAATTGGAGTGATTTATCACCATGTTGTATAGGTATCAAGTAGAAACCATGAAGATGAGGACGCAGATATCATGATGTCAACGTGCAAATGATGTGAATTAGATAACTTGCATGAGTTGAATCACTGACATCAATCTTGGCAATACTCATGCAAAGAAGAGACAATCTTGCACGGTGACGCTATGATGCATATATCATCACTTGCCTACCTTTGGATACCCATATAAACCATTGACAAGGACTTGAAAACAGCCAGGGATTAGACTACATTTGTTTGAGAACAGAAAATAGGACATAGAGACTTCCAGTTTGCCATGCAGACGCTATGGATAGCTGGGAGACTTGCTCTCTCTCCCCCTCCAGTTTTGCATCACTGGGGGCCCCTGAAAAGGGCCAAAAGTCACCCCGAAGAGGCGACCAGCAAGGAGGAGCACTCGCTGGATCGTGGGAGAGCTGCAACTCTCCCATTAGACCCAGCAATCCCTCCAAACCGGTGGACGAAAGTACCGGCCATTATGGCTCGTCCCTAGGCTGTGAACAGCCAAAGTCACATTTTCCACCAGGCAACTTTTAAAGAAGCATGGAAGAGACTGAGATTTGAGATTGAGATTTATTAAATTTATATGCCGCCCTTCTCCCCAAGGACTCAGGGTGGCTCACAACAATAAAAAATTAAAAAATATAGAGTACAAAATTTAAAAAAGAATTAAACAATGGATATAATAAATAAATGACAGTGGTGAGATCTACCTCTTTTACACCCTAATTACTTTCTGTACCTCCTTAAGCTGGTAAGCATTCTCCTCCCTGCAGTGAGGGAAGGGGGACTTTAGCCCTCCCTCCAGAAAGAGCCGCGACTAAATACCCAGGGGCGTTTTAAACATTGAAAAAGTAACTGAATCCCAATTGGAACTTTCTTTCTTAAAACATGTGGACTGATTTTTTTATTTATTATTTTTCATTATTTACTCCTGTTAGAAATTCTGGTTTTCTTCTTATGAAAAAAGAAAAGAAAAACTGAAAATATTAAGATAACTTTGGGACTCAAAGGGAAACTTTAAAAGGGGCCTGGCTGGCTGTCTAGAGAAATAGATAAGATACATAACCTTGAGAACTTTGAAACAACAGCTGTGAACGGCTTTGTGTTCTCTACCTAGGGAAAAAAAATTCTCTCTTTTGAATTTCCTAAGCGTAAAGCCTTTAGTTTAAAATACCAATATGGAAGAAGACCAGGAACAAAATTTCCTTATAGATGAAGATCAACAAACTCTCTATATGTTGAAAACACTAATTCAAATTCTTACCACAACCAATGAAATACTAAGAGGCTATGTGAAGGAACAAGAAGACAACCCAGATATGAAAGCCCAAACTTTGACTACAACTAAAGAACCATCTATAGAAAATACAACAGAAAAAAATGAAACATTCAAATACTATGACAGAAGAATCTACTATTCAACAAATATTGATATTTGGAAATTCAGAAAAGACATCGACAACTTGGTTAAAGGAAAAGGTTTCTTATACAACTCAGAAGGAACTAGAGGATCTAGAAAAAGAACAGTTGGATGAGAAGATAAAGAATTCAGAACAACCATGTTAATATGGAAGAATAAAGAGATGATCCACTAGAGCAGACATGTCAAACACAAGGCCCGGGGGCCAGATCCGGCCCGCGAAGTGGTTTCATGCGGCCCGTGAAGCCATCCTGGAAAGAGTGAGGGAATGGCCCCCACTGCCTTGGCCCTGGCCCAGAGACCCTCCTCCTGCCAGAGACCCTCAGATCTGTCCCACTCCTGCCCAGGCCCCCATAGGCACCCTTGATGCCAACGATGTAGAGCTGGCCACGCCCACCCAGTAGGCCGTACGCACTCTAGCCACCACCACCCACTAGGCCACGTCCACCCGGCCCATTGAGGGCAACCGCAATGCTGAGGCGGCCCTCGATGAAATTGAGTTTGACACCCCTGCACTAGAGCTACAAGTCCTCTCAAAAAAATAGTGGCCGGATGGTTTTGCCAATATCAATTAATATACATGATATTACAAGGAGACTGGTTCAATGACCCAAAAACAAGGACATGGAAGATGATTTGGCAAAGGAAAAAAAGCCAGAATAAGACTCAAGAAGAATGGAGTTTCGACCATCTTATTGAAATCTAAAACAGAACGTACTTAAATAGATGAGATGTGCATGTTGAACACAAGACATTGTTACGAACTGAGATAAAGAAAAAATTTTGGTCATTAAAATTTAGCAGTATAATTACTAATAGCTAATTTGAATATTGATTTGTGTATAAAGATCACGTAAGGGTGAACAATGTAGATAAGCTAAAAACTTATTGTTAAAAGTAATAAATAGGTCTATATGGAACGTTAAAAACGAAAATTATTAGTTTAAGCAAGAGACAGCAGATACAAAGAGGAAGAGAGAGGAAGTGTTAAATACTGAAAGAAAAAGAAATTTTGATTATTACTTAAAAACAACCCTGAAAACTAGCAAAAAAGAAGGATATCCTATTGTATCCTTAATTTGTTGACATAGAGGGTGAGAAGTTAAATAGATGGGATGAGTATTTTGAATATTAGTCTTTGTGAGGAATGATGATAGATGAATTGGGAGTATATTAAAAAATTTGGGAATGATAAATATCAAACGTTAAATCTAATTGTTAGTGGAAATTAAAACTGAAAAATCTATTAGGTCATTGATTGTCTAAAAGATTGTATGTTAAAACAACCAGAATATGTGTAAACTAAAAACTTTGGATATATGTAAGAAAGCTATTCTATGTGATTGATAAGATAAAATTTGTTTTTTAATTTACAAATAGACAGTATATATGAAAGAAAAAGAGAGGAAATGTTTATGGTAGCAATTTGAAATCTGTACTAATTATATCTGTATGTAATTGAATCACTAATACTCAGTCACCACGTTGCTTTTCAAATATGTGAATGTAATATTAGAAAATCAATAAAATTTGTATATTAAAAAAAAGAAAATAGGACATGGAACACTTGGCAAACTAAAAATGGAACCCATATGAAGCTCCTGTTTATATTTTCCAAACCTGCTATCTTCCTGGGCTGTACATGACAGACCAGCACTTTGTGGTGCATCTGCTGTAACATATACCTGAATAAATGTAACAAATATGGCCTAGAAAGGATTTTCAGAATGTGGCATAGTTATATTTACTTCTTTTCCTAGGGGTAAAAATGTTCAAGAACAGAAATATATATATAAACTTGCTTTCTTCTCAATATCCAATAACTTTTAGAATTTAATATTTTAAGATTTCACCATCTTGAGACTATTTCAAAAGAGTATTTTCTTGCTTTGTGTCCCTTTGCTCCTCAGGCTGTGGGGTGTGTATGTCCCACAAGAGGCACAATTTTAAAAAAAATGTTTCAAAAATCATTCCAAGATTGAATAAAACTGTCTCGCAGGGACATCAATCATGTAGCCAATGCAGCATATTTTAATTGTTGCATGAGAAATTTAAAATGCTAACAGATGTAGAACAGTACAGTTCACCTAATCTCTTGCACATTACTTATTCACTTTCACACACACACCTACGTAGAGAAAATTCTGAAGCACGAATGCAATTTTCCTAATTACCATTATTGCGGGAGAGCAGAGAATTGGAAAATGTGTTTTTCTATTTAGATTGTTTCTGTAGTAACACATCTGGCCATGTAATTCCCAGCCAGGATGCCAAACATTATGGAAAGGTGCAAATCATAATTGTTGTCCATGGAAAGAGAAAGTGAAGTACAGACAGGAGGTTCAGTCCAGATGTGTGTGATCAGGAAGACGTTTATCCACCATTACTATCTTCACAACAGCATGAAAGTTTCTTTGGAGTCTCTTGTATTTTAAAAAAGTAAGCTTTGGGAATGTTTAAATTTCAAAAATGTTTCAGATAGTTAGACTTACACTTTAAGGCTGTTGCTTGTACAAACATAGCAACTCATAAAACAATGACAGAAAAGCTTAGATTGTGAAATGAGCAAAAGCAGCCTGGACTTTTTCCTGATCACATGACACACTTAGCAAAAAAAAACAAAAAACCCCAAACCAAACTAAACCCACTCTTAAATTAGCAAACAATAACCCCTGTCTTTCTTAGAGGCCTACATAAATATTTATACTGTACCTATTGAATGAGATGGATAGTTTGCTTGGTTGATTTGCTAAATGCAAAATGTACTGGCTTGCCAATACATTTTCCTTGGCCTGTTCCCTCTTTCAAAGAGCCAGTTTTAAAATCCTTCTCTTTACATGAGACAAACAGTAGGTGAAAATGGGCAGAGCCTCAGTCACACCATTATGGCAGCCATCTTTGTTTTTTGATCCTGGATGCACAGCCTTTTGTTGAGCAGTCACAACTGCTTACACTGTTGCATGCTGAACCAACTATAGTTTCCAGATGGTCTTCCAGGGCTGGCCCTTTGCAAAAGTCGCACTGTGAGCTAAGTTGTGAATCAATGATCATCTGAACAGCCTCCCAATAATGGAAGGGGCACAACTGGTGCCCCAGTGGAACTTGTGCAAAAGTCTTCCTAGCCACAGTTGCTACCAGTTCATCAAGCAGTAGCAGGAACTGTGAGTCCAGGAGGACTACCAAGTTGTGCACCAATCCCAAATGTCTCAATATCCCTGACCCACCAAACAGCCTTGTCAGGGTTGAAAGGAAGTCCATTCCTTCTCATCTACACCCGGATAGCCTCCAAATATTTGATCAGTATGCTGGCTGTTATGTATTGGGCTTAAGGCAGACATGTCAAACACAAGGCCCGGGGGCCGGATCTGGCCCGCAAAGTGGTTTCATGTGGCCCCCGAAGCTATCCTGGAAACAGTGAGGGAATGGCCCCCGCTGCCTTTGCCCTGGCCCAGAGACCCTCCTTCTGCCAGAGACCCCCAGATCTGTCCCACTCCTGCCCAGGCCCCCATAGGCACCCTTTATGCCAATGATGTAGAGCTGGCCATGCCCACCCAGTAGGCCATACACACTCCAGCCACGCCCACCCTGACCACGCCCACCCAGCCCCCGAGGGCAACCACAATGCTGATGTGGCCCTCAATGAAATTGAGTTTGACACCCCTGGCTTAAGGGAACACCATGAGTGCTGGCATAACAGATACCACCAGGTGGCGCTGAACCAAAACTGTTGTGGCCGGGATGTGTACCTGGCCAGGTATATAAAGGGTGCAGGTAACCCCTATTCCCCCAGTACAGTCCCTTCACCTAATAAAGAGCGGCTATGCTGTACTCATTGCCTTGGCGTCCTTCCTGCTCTCCAGAACCCACTACGCAACACTGACAATACCACTTGCGCAACTCAGGGTAGAAAGGTATAATTGAATACCATTCACATATTGATGATCTCACCTAGCAGTTTCCTGCAGATGTTGAATGAAAAGGGTTGTATTGAACCTTGAGGCATTCACAAGTTAAAAAAACAACAACAATCTCCTTGTAATCTCCCCCTCTCTATCGGCACAAAGCAATCTTATAATACATTAATGCCCTTCAGGGACAGCAACTTGCTCTGCAGTGATTCCTGACATGGGCTATTTCTAGTTTTACAAGAAACATAAAAGCACAGATTTCTTTCACTTTATGTATAAAACACTTCCAATTTGAATTATTTCGAAGCAATCAGTTTCCCACTGGAATCCACTATGGTTCTTCAGATTCAATCCCTTATGAGTATGTGGTTCTTAGACTCTGCTTTGTTTCATACCATAGAGACACTAATTTGTACAATAGGTTGCACCACTTTGGCTCAATCATTTCCAGGTAGACTTTGCTGAATACTGGGATGGACTCCTGGGACCTGCAATCCAAACTATTCAGGCACCTTGTCTGGAGGACATAGCTGGTCCTAAGTGATTATTTCAGGTGGATAAACTGAAATCCAGTTTCTTCAATCAAAAAGAATTCTGTATATTTTGTCCTTGCTCCTCCAGGATCAAACATTAAGAACTCAACTGCATCTATCTATCTATCTATCTATCTATCTATCTATCTATCTATCTATCTATCTATCTATCTATCTATCTATCTATCCATCTATCTAATTTATATCTAACTATGTGTCTTTTTCTTTATTTTGTTCTTTATCTATCCTTCTTTCTTCATCTATCTATCTGTCTATCTAGTTTTATTTATTTATTTTGTTCTTTCTTTATCTAACTATCTGTCTACAATATCTATCTATCCCTATCTATCTATTTATCAATCATCTATCATCTATCTATCACTTTTATACAGCTGCCTTCTCTGGGTAACATATAGCAAAATGCATATAGATGAAAGGATTTCAAAGGACTTAAAGTGATAGAGAACAATCCTTGTATCACATTGTAGGTAGCGTGAGGGATGTTGCCCTTTTCCTCTCTCTCTTAAACATAATATTTAAAAAAGAAGAAGAAAAATTAGAGTACATCTATCCTCAGTTCTAAGGCCACTCGGCTTTTTTCTGTTGTTGTTATATTTCTACTATTGATTATGTTCAACAAGCCATCCAGGAGTCTTCTCCAGTATTAAAGTTCTAAAAGCATACATTTCCTTCCTATCCTCCTTCTTCAATATTTCCATTAGAAAAGCAAAAATCTAAATTATCTCTGATATATAATCATGCCAAAGTCATGACTCAATGGCTGACAAAAATAAATTTTTGCTACTACTTTTTCATTGTTGCATAGAAATTAGGTCTATAAAGCCTTTAAAGACACCCTGAGAATTTCCAGAATAAAAAAGTCAGCTTGTGGAAAGCTAACTGACAAGGGAAATGTATTTGAAGCGAACAGCACATCAGAAAATGGATTTTCCTAGCTCTGGTACTAAAGTCTCCAAGTACAACAGGGGTGTCAAACTCAATTTCACTGAGGGCCGCATCAGCATTGCGGTTGCCCTAAGGGGGCCGGGTAAGTATGGCCAGGGTGGGCGTGGCCTACTGGGTGGGCGTGGCCTACTGGGTGGGCATGGCCAGCTCTACATCCTTCGCATCAAGGGTGCCTATGGGGGCCTGGGCAGGAGTGGGACAGATCTGAGGGTCTCTGGCAAGAGGAGGGTCTCTGGGCCAGGGCCAAGGCAGTGGGGGCCGTTCCCTCACTGTTTCCAGGATGGCTTCACGGGCCACATGAAACCACTTCGCGGGCCGGGTCTGGCCCCCGGGCCTTGTGTTTGACATGTCTGAAGTACAACCTCGTCTTCTTGAAAAGATTACTAATTCCCATCTTGTGTGTTATCTCAGTAGCTGGATTTAAATATTCCAATGGGGCAAGGCAGTCAACATGTCCAATGGGGCAAGGCAGTCCAACATGTCCACTATCCCTATACAGAAGCATGGTGACTCATGTGGTTAGGATGCCAGCTTGACAAGCAGCAAGCTCATGTTTGAGACCCAAGTGCTGCTGTGGGACACGGTGAGTTCCTGGGCAACAGTGTGGCCTGTGCACACTGGCTGAATCTTTCAACCTGGAAGTGCCTTGGTGCCTCCCACATAAGTGTGATGCAACCCACAGATTAAAAGAAAAGGCTTTGCCTCTCAAACTGGTCCTTATTTAAAGGTTCTTCCTTCGTGAAATATCATACATTTTTCATTCCAGACTTGGCCAAATAATTGCCTGACATTCTGCCAATCTACTTCCCCTCAAATTTTTGCTAAAGTCATGTCTGTAATACATTAAGCAGACACTGCAGACATGCATGATACTGTATGCAGATCTTTTTCCACCCTTCCCTATATGGAATTTACCAAGCAAACTCCTGAGTAATTATATTCAGATATGTTATTTTCTGATCCTGACTCTTTGCTCAGTATAAGCCATTGGAGAACTGGCTAAACAAATGTCAAACATTCTGGAAGGTGATTGTGAGAAGCAGAGTTCACTATGCCCAAAGCTCATATCTCAAATTCTATTCCCAGCATATCCATCCATCAAAATCCTGTGTAAAAAGGAAAAGGAAATGCCAGTTACGTTCCCCAGGTGCATTAAAAATATCCTAATGATGCACAGCAAATTCCTGTTGCAACTGAAGGAAAATTTCTCTTATTGTGATCCGTTACTGGATTCACATATTGAGCTGTTCACATACTGTATTACAACAAACCACGATCTGTTTAACTATCTATTATTATAATGACTACAAATATTTGTATTCACTACCTACATAGAAATAGACTTTTTCTATTGGTAAAACTGAGGAATGGAAGTTTTCCAAAATTGTTATGCAACTAACAAATGAAGCAATTCTCCTCTGTTTTTCTGCAACATTTATCAAACAGTAGCAGAACAATGATAAAACTGGGGGGGGGGGGAAGAAATCAAAAATACGGGGTATTATTTCTCATCTTGATTTGCTCCAGAAATGTTACCAATCCTTTCACGGAGACTTCCTAGACAGAACATTGCAGATATCCAAATATTTCTCACCAGAGAATAGAATGGATCCTGGAGGTCATCTAGTACAACCCAGTGCACAATGCAGGACTCCATTACTACAGAAACCCAAAGAGATGCTGGTATTTTACTGTTTGTGTTATTTCATTAAAAGGAATGAAAAAGGACTCCTTGGGCCATTGAAATATTATGTTGCCATCTGTTTTTTTAAAACTGGTCATGCAAACTGCACTTTTAACTCTCCATGATTCCTGTTACTGAAATAGAAGCAAGTATCTACAGGGAGTCAAAAAAAGTCAAAATGGTGGACACAACTGTGTAATTGAAGCCCAAACCATTTTTTCTCCACATGTAGGTCTAGATCAGGGGTGTCAAACTCAATTTCATTGAGGGCTGCATCAGCATTGCGGTTGCCCTCAGGGGGCCGGGTGGGTGTGGCCACGGTGGGCGTGGCCTACTGGGTGGGCGTGGCTAGAGTGTGTATGGCCTACTGGGTGGGCGTGGCCAGCTCTACATCATTCGCATTGAGGGTGCCTATGGGGGCCTGGGCAGGAGTGGGACAGATCTGGGGATCTCTGGCAGAAGGAGGGTCTCTGGGCCAGGGCCAAGGCAGCGGGGGCCATTTCCTCACTGTTTCCAGGATGGCTTCGTGGGCCACATGAAACCACTTCACGGGCCAGATCCGGCCCCCGGGCCTTGTGTTTGACATGTCTGGTCTAGATAGAAGTGTTTTTCCCCATAATTAGGCTCTTCTCTGTGTGTGTATGCATTCCTAATACGGTAAACACTGTTTATAGGTATATATTTTTTACTTTCCATTGCAATACTAATTCAAGACTTGCAGTGTTAAAGTTTTAGTACATTTCCTTTGGCTCACTTGTTATTATGTTTTCATTATTTGCTCACACTGTTCCTTAGAAAACAAAAATTCTAAATATTCCTTTGAACACTACACTTCCAGGTCCAGTTTATATATATAAAGATATGTTATAAGAAAGCAAAAAGGCAAGAGTTCACATCTTAACAGCACATGAATGACCTGTTTGAAATACCCTGAAGCTAAGTTCGCACATCTCACTAAGGCATTCAGTTAGGTTTTATTTTTCCCATGCTTATCAAAAATGCTATTTTAAGATAGAAAGGGGGAAAAACTCTCCCCAATAAAATGCGGTGAGCTCTGATCCAAGACCTCATAAATATGTTAAAGTAAAGAGTTATATCATACTATAAAGTCACAGTAATGTAAACAGCTTGTAATTAATGCAGATAAATGTACACCATACTGCAAAAGTTTCTGTTTGAGATAAATATTACAATGGCAGAAATAGATCAGGATTTACTAGTATGTTCCTGGATTACTGGGCAGGTCTCCTAATTACTTAACATAGCAACAAAAATGTTTCTTTTTTATAATGTAAGCTCTTCTGTCATTCCAGAATAGATGTGTGCTCGTCTAGGAAAATCATTCCATCAGTATAGCTCACAATGGACTATAGGCAAAAAAAACATTCAGAGGTTCATAAAAAAAAACATGTTTGAAGAACATCTTTCTAAGGAATATTAGATCCCAGCATAATTTTTTTGACCTGCACAGATGTTATCCTAATTCTTTATATATGACATCCTGAACCATTCTTTTAAAATTTAAAAATATTAGGAATCATCTACATAGCAACACTTTTAGATTGGAAAGAGGGTGTGAATCTGTCTATCAAATAGACAGATAGACAGACAGATATCTTGTAATGACAATATTCTCATATGAGCTTAACTCAGACCACAGGGGTGATTTTGTTTCTTAAAAAACTAAAAACATTTTAAAATTATCTATGGGATGATTTGATACAAGTAGTATTTTGTGCTTGAGAAGACTGCCAACTTCTTCTCTATGTAATAGAGCTCAATATTCTAATAATTATGTTAAACAGGAAAATAAATCCTCTGTTTAATAGGTTTAAACAAGAAAATAAATAGCTCTAGAACTGAACACTTTCACCTGGAATATTTGTATCAAGGGTTCAAGAATGGTGAGAAGGCAGGATACAGGTCAGTTCCTGCTTTATGTCTAGCTGATGCAATGACCACCAAGGAAAAGCCATAGTGATAGCCTGGGGAAAGAGTTAGCTACAAAGAAGATTCCTGTCAGATTCATCTCCTGGTGGGGATCTTTCCTATGCCAGCACCACTAAGGAAACCCATGTGTTTCTACAAGTGCAGTCTTAATAAAAAGCTTCTGTGTTGTTAATCCTATACTGATACTAAATGGGCACTATATTTGGTTTGACTTGACTTGACTTGACTTCCCTTCCTTCCTTCCTTCCTTCCTTCCTTCCTTCCTTCCTTCCTTCCTTCCTTCCTTCCTTCCTTCCTTCCTAGTTCCATTTAGTTTATCTTCATCACTATAGCGTATGTAAGGTTTTCTTCGTTATGCAACCACAACTATATTGAGTCTGTGTATGTTGGTGATTTATTTATTTATTTATTTATTTATTTTATTAGTTTTCTATACCGCCCTATTCCCGAAGGACTCAGGGCGGTTTACAGGGTAGCATATAAAAGACAATATAAAAAGATAATATAAAATTAAAATGAATTAAATTAAAGCCCAACAATTAAAATATTAAAAAACTAAAACCCCTTCAGTCCAGGTGATGATGATATATTTGACTATTTTTTTAAAAAATGACATATTTTTATAAGAATCTTGTATTGACATTAGACAGCAAATACCAGAAGTGTAAGAAATAGTAGCAAGATGCTGAAAGACGATTGTGTACATTATAACAGCAATATATACTGTTTGGGCCCTTGTGGTTTTCTATGCTTGGTTGTTTTTTTTGCAGACATCCCATTACCAGACTGGGTAACATCATCAGTGCAGTAAGGAATGAACTTTGTGGACTGAGAAAAAAAACAGCTGAAACAATTCAGTCTACAGTAGCTACAGTACATAGATATTCTCAGTAGGACTATGCCAGCCAAGCTCCTTGTCTAGATTCATGTGTTCTAGAGGATTCTGTTCTGTCATCAATGCAAGATTTAAAAAAAAGGTCTAGTCAGTGGCTCTTTTTGTGAATGGTAAGGTTACATGCATGTAGGTTCATCTAGCTCTGATGAAAAGGTTCCAAATAATAAAGAGTGACTAAATCTAGGAAAAAAGGGACGTGGTGGTTCAGTGGGTTAGGACGCTGAGCTTGTCGATCAGATGGTCAGCAGTTTGGCGGGTCGAATCCCGAGTGCCTCATAACAGAGTGAGCGCCTGTTACTCATCCCAGCTTCTGCCACCCTAGCAGTTCGAAAGCACGTAAAAATGCAAGTAGAAAAATAGGGACCACTACGATGGGAAGGTAACAGCGTTCCGTGCGCCTTTGGCGTCTAGTCATGCCGGCCACATGACCATGGAGACGTCCTCGGACAAGCGCTGGCTCTTCGGCTTTGAAACGGAAATGAGCACCGGCCCCTAGAGTTGGAAACAACTAGCACGCATGTGTGGGGGAACCTTTACCTTTACCTTAAATCTAAGAACTCTTAAAATTTTGGCAATTTAAAGAGTTCCTAGATTTAGTCATTCTTTATTTATTATTTCCTCCACAACTACATGAGATCACCTGGCATTCCTTCAGATTCTGTGTCAAGAATAAGAAACTTTCTAGTAACGAGTTAGTGATGGCAGGCATTAACAATTTCTCTTTACTTGAACTCAGTCTCCTTTCTGGATTCATGCTGTTGTCCAAACATCACCACAACTCACCAGTAGACATCCTTTAATTAATCATTGGGATGTATGCAACCGTCTATATATTAATGTGGTCCCCAGTCTAGTAATATGAAAGAATGAAAACAGAGAGCCCAAGGTATTTGAACAAGCACCAAGGTCCACAGCAGAACATCCAACACCATGTTACTCTGGGAAGAGCCCCAGTGAAATTTTGATCCATGCTATTCAAAATGATGCAGGAGGTTCTCTTTTTCCACTATACCAAGGGATGGCTGATCACACTACCCTCCCCACGCTGTTCTCCACTTTGGAACAGCAAACTTACTAGAATGTGTACTGCTATATTTTGCCTCTATGGTTTCCTCTCTGTGACAAATAGGAGATGGACCGAGAGAGAAAATTATAGAGCCACAGAATTCTAGGCTGTCATTCTACCTGCAGTTCTTGAGGCTAATTTATTGTTTTCTCTCTTTACAGCTATGTCACTAAAACAGAAACAGATGGCATAGAATCACAGAATTAGAAAGGGCTGTTCATGCCCCCAAGTCCAATGCTCTGATCAGAGAAGAAATGCAAATTAAAGATGCAGTGGGGTAATTTAACCTTTAGACCACTATCTCACTGGATAATTGGTTCCATCGTTAAACTGTTCTTCCTGTTAGGAAGTTTTTTTTCTAACATAAAATTGGAAACTGAATCCATTATTTGATACTCTGTTTTCTGTAATGATGGAGAACAAAGCTTGACCTTCTGCATCTACAAGGTGTCCTTTCTGATAGCTAAACAAGTTCTCAGTCATCCTTTCCCAAGGCTAAACATCTCTAGCAGCTTCCATCATTCTTGATAGATTGTTCTTGATCTTCTGCCACCGATCTTCCTCATTAATCTTCCCTTGGCCTGTTCCAAATTCTCTGAACTCTGGTGCCGAAAATGGGAAATAGCAAAGATGTGATCTGAAGTAGAGGTAAAGTATGAGGCAGTCTAATTGTTACACTAAGGTTCTCCAACCTTTCTAGAGCAGTGTACATTTCTGGACTTTTGAGTTATAAGTACTCTCACAAAATGGTTGCCAGGCCAAATATAGCCAATCACAAAACAGTCAGGTACAAGAAGGCAACCAAACACCAGCCTTCAGTCACTCACCCTTTCATTTTCAAATAATGCCTTTTGGATTTTAGGTAACAGCTAACTATATTGATGGAAAAATTGCTAAGCAAATGCAGCAATACGACAATGCAAACCCTGCCTTTATCTACCTGCATGTCAACCTTCGATGCATGCACAAGAGTACCCTTGTTTGCATCATAACATAATGGTGCATGTTATCTCACTGCTTCATCCCCAACAGCACAAGAAAACACACAGCCATAACTGCTGTGCTGCAATTCCAATAAAGTCCTATACTGTAGAAGGAGACAGTCTAAACCTACTTCCAAGTCCTTTTCCTTCGTGCCAGATTTCTTTGCCACATCCTTTGGACACCCATCTCCATGTGTCCTTGTTTTCATAGGCATGAGATTTGCTATGCCACTGTTTCTCGCTGTCAGTGTAAGAACTAACTCTCACAGATGCTTTGCAACATGTTAGCTTCGCATTTGTGCTTCTAAGAATTAAGCATAAATAAAATTAAGCAGGGCAGGGAACTGGAAGGGGACAAGGAACAGGTTAGCAGGTGCCATGTTGGAGACCCCAGAGGCTAGACTCTTTTTAGTTTGCAGCTAGAAGAAAATTAGACTAAAGGACTGAAGCTTGCTACAGTCATCATCTGAAGAAATCCAAGCTAAATGTAAGACCAGGCAAGAAACTGAAAAATGAGTTGTGTCAAAAAAAAAATTAACAACAGAGGGTCATATGACACCCTAAAGACTAATACATTTAAGATGGATAAGTATTTGGTGATTATTATCCACTTCATTTATCAGAATAAACTGTTCTTGCCATGCAGAGAAAAAAGGAACGCTATAATTAATACTAAATAAAGGATTCACTCCTTAAATAAGAAACAAGGCTAAATACTGGATCTCCCAAGCAATGGGAGTGAAGTGTTGCTATTATAACATATATACCAACCAGACACTATTGCTATGCTGAGAAAATTTCTTTCTTTTCCCCTTCTCTACAACTTCCATGTTTAGCAGAGGTGGTGGGTTCAGAGCTAAATCTCTTCTGCCCCCACCCCAGGATAAACATCTGCCTTTGCAAGTTGTCTTTCTCCCCTGAAAACTCACCTCTCCCCTTTTAGGAGTCGTTTCTCCCTCAGAAAAATCATTCTGAAACATACTGCTATGGAGATATCTTCACATTTACTTATGCTATTCTCTGTGCTTGATTTTCATTTTCTTGCATACAATGTTCAGGTACCCTCTGTGTGACCTACGGGGCTGCCTACTGCCTCTCCAAATATTTCCACCAACCACACTGCCATTATTGCAATTGTTCAGGTGGGAAGAGTGTGAAAAGATATAGAAATTTGTATATTTCAACGTTGTTCATTCTCCAAGTGACTGAATTCACACAATACAATACTGTGTGACTTCAACTATCCAGATATCAACCGGGAGACAAACTGCAGTGAGTGGGAGATCAAACAGATTCTTAATCAACCTAGCCAACACTTTTATCATCCAAAAGGTGGCGGAGGGAACTAGAAGTAAAGCTATACAGGACCTAATCCTTACTAATCAAGAAGTGATAGAGGGAGTTGAAGTCGCCAAAACCTTGGGTGAAAGTGGCGTCGTGCTGAAATTTAATATAATGCAAACACAAATAATAAATTCAGAGTCTGAAACTTCAAAAAAAGCTGATTTTAACAAGCTCAGAGAGAACCTAGGAAAGATTCCATGGACTAAAATCATAAA
This sequence comes from Vipera berus, assembly GCF_964194415.1. NCBI lineage: Eukaryota > Metazoa > Chordata > Lepidosauria > Squamata > Viperidae > Vipera > Vipera berus. Next base: position 20,158,827 of record NC_138204.1, on the reverse strand, counting down.
AGGGAAAACAACGCAAGAAGTGTGGGAAGCTCTGAAAAATCTATCATAAAAGCTCAGTCCAGCACAATACCACTGAAAAAGAAAAAACAAGAAATTGAAGAAGAAACCAGCATGGCTGCACAAAGCTCTCTCTGACAAACTGAAAGACAAAAAGGACAAGTACAAAAAATGGAAAGAGGGACACATAACTAAGGCTGATTATCAGCAGACAGCCAGAACATGCAAAGATGGAGTCAGGAAAGCAAAGGCTCAGAATGAACTAAAACTTGCAACAGAAATCAAGGACAATAAAAAAAAAGTTTCTTTCAACATATTAATAACAAGAAAAAAGTCAAGGAAACTGTAGGTCCACTAAAGAGAGAAGATGGCAAGAAAGTAACAGGCAGTAGGGAGAAAGCAGAGCTACTTAACTCATTCTTTGCATCAGTCTTCACACACACACAAAATTATAGCCCAACATAAATTACTGCAAAAGACAAACTAGAAACAAAAATTAAAATAAGCAAGAAAATGGTAAGAGAACACCTATCCGACCTTGATGAATATAAATCACCAGGACTCGACAGATTACATCCCAGAGTTTTGAAGCAGCTGGGAGATGTTATCTCAGAACCATTGCACCATATCTTTCAAAAATCCTGGAACACCAGGGAAGTACCTTAGGATTGGAAAAGGGCTAATGTGGTTCCCATCTTCAAGAAAGTGGGGGGGGGAGAAACAGACCCAGGAAATTACAGACCAATCAGTCTAACATCAATACCTGGGAAGATCCTGTAAAAATAATTAAAAAAACAGATCTATGAACAACTAGAAGCAAAGTTATAACCAGTACCAGCACAAGTTTGTCAAAACAGATCATGCCAAACCAATCTCATTTCATTCTTTGATAAAGTGACTAAATTAGTAGACCAGCGAAATGCTGTGGACATGATACACTTAGATTTCAGTAAGGCATTTGATGAAGTAGACCACTGCCTACTCCTTGGTAAGCTAGAAAAAGGTGGATACAACACCATCAGATGGATCTGTAGCTGGCTGACAAACCGTACTCAGTGAGTAGTGCTCAATGGTATTACATCCACATAGAGAGAAGTAAACAGTGAGGTACCACAAGGCTCCGTCCTAGGCCCAGTACTCTTCAATATCTTCATAAATGACTTAGATTAGGGAATTGAAGGAGAACTCATCAAATTTGCAGATGACACTAAACTGGCAGGAATAGCCAACAGCCCAGAAGACAAGCTCAGGATCCAAAAAGATCTTGACAAACTTGAACAATGGGCCCTATCCACCAAAATGAGTTTTAATGTGGAGAAAAGCAAAGTTTTACATTTAGGCAAGAAAAATCAAAGGTTTAAGTACAGATTAGGCGAGACTTGGCTGAAATACAGCAACTGTAAGAGGGACCTTGGAGTCCTAGTAGACGATCACTTGACTATGAGCCAGCAGTGTGCAGCAGCAGCCAAAAAAGCTAATACAATCCTGGGTTGTATAAACAGAGGCATAGAATCAAGATCACGTGAAGTATTAGTACCGCTTTGTAAAACCCTAATAAGACCACACTTGCAGCCAATTTTGGTCACCATATCACAAAAAAGATGTTGAGACCTTGGAAATAGTGCAAAGAAGAGCAACTAACATGACCAAAGGCCTGGAGACTAAAACATATGAAGAACAGCTGTAGAACTTGGGTTTGGCTAATCTAAAGAAAAGAAAAAACAGGGGCACCATGATAGCAATATTTCAGTATTTGAGGGGCTGCCATAAAGAAAATGGGGTCAAACTATTCTCCAAAGCAGCAGAGGGCAGGACACAAAACAATGGTTGGAAACTGACCAAAGAGAAAAGCAACCTGGAATTAAGGAGAAACTTCCCAACAGTGAGGACAGTTAACCAGTGGAACAACTTGCCTTCATAAATCATGGGCACTCCATCATTGGAGGTTTTAAAGAAGAGACTAGACAGTCACTTAGAAGACTTCCAAGGTCCCTTCCAGATTCTATTCTATTCTATTCTATTCTATTCTATTCTATTCTATTCTATTCTATTCTATTCTATTCTATTCTATTCTATTCTATTCTATTCACCTCTAACCCCAAGAGAACAAAACATAGTAAGATGCTATGCCCACATGAAAAAAAGTCATACTAACACTTAAAGTCATAGCTTGGTCATTCATTAAAGTCATTCAACAGCTAAGACAATGATCGAGTTTCCATACTGAAAAATAGATTTCCCAGTCTTTCAGCTATAATGCTTTGTGCAAACCCAGCCATTGTGTTCAATTTCAATTGTTATAATCCCCCAGCCAGCTATTGGTTGGGAAATTTTGGCAATTAGTCTTACACATCTGGATAGCACTAAGTTGAGGAAACCATCTGTTTGTGTGTCTCTGTGTGCGTGCATGCACTTGCATGAGTATGTTTCTGTGTGTGCGTATTTCAGTCTATAATTTCTTTATTAATGTGTCATGCATTTTGTTTCAACACATACATTTCATTACATTAAACAGATCTATATTCTAGGATGAAACTAAGTTAGATTTCTATGGGAGTTGAGAGCCAGAGTTTCTCAGGGCAGAGATGTCAGTTATATCAACAATCAACAGGCATACAAGGTAAAGAAGGACAGCGGGAAAGGTCCATTAAAATAAGCAAAAGGTGGGGAGGGGAGAAAGTATTGGAATTAAGCTAGTATAAAGGCAGAATTACAATTTCACGTTGACAGAAATGAATCAGCTGTTTTTGTAACTTCTTCCTGATCCACAATGAATACTTCTATCTAGCCAAGCATGTTGTATGTCAAAGGCCTTAAGCTGAATTCAGACCTAAAGACTAGTCAAACCATCCTGAGTTGAGCTGGCTATTTGAAAAAGTTTGCCAAGTTTGCCAGCAAGCCTGACAATTTCCATGTGGTATATCAGCTAAAAATAACAGAATGGTATATCCCTGATCTACCTTTGTGGGCTGGTTCCTTGATTGACATATCTGCACATTTCCCTAGTTGCATTAGCTAAGCCTATTCAGTATCATCAAGCCATAACAATACCCTCCCCCAAACCCAGAGCACAACTGCTGTGTTTACATACAAAGATGATTGTTGGGAGGAATCAAAACTGACAAGATGGCAGATGTAATGCTGCAGTCCAAGCCATGCCCACAAAAGGGTTGGGCTTTGATAACAATGACATATCTGCCATCTTGCCTGTTATGATTCACCCTGCAAATCCTGATGTTTATATGAAATGTTTTACTCAACCAAATCAATAGCCTATTTTACACAATATATTAAGACAATGCCAAACCACCATCCTTTCAACTCCAATAATCTAGTCTGGGTTTGAAGAAACCAAATCCAGGTGAGTCCGATATTGTTTTGGTTTAGCAAGTTATGTGAAGCTAAGCAAGTGTAGCGTAGAAGGGGTACCAGAACTTGGGGGTGGAGTTAAAAGAGGGATCAGTCTAGAATCCCTACGTAGCCATAAGCAAATTAACTCCAACTTCTCCTCGAAGTCTGTTGACCCTTATCTAACCTTCAGGCAAGATGGACAGCCTATAAATTTTATAAATAAATAAATAAACAAATGGTTTTTTCAAGTTTGGCCATGTTCTTTCGTTCCTGACATGTAATATTTTCAACAAATCATAGTTAACACAACTGTGATTAAACATGATGTTGGAACCGCCATTATATATCCTTATTCTGTATTGCTGCTGCAATCCTTTACCCATTTACCTAACAACAAATACTCATGAACTCAGTGGAAAATACTTTGGGTGTAGAAATGCACTGGTTTGCCACTGGATGCCATCTGTAATTAGCTTTGGTTTTTCATCTTTTAAAGGGGTGAATAATAAAGATTCCTGACATGAAGCAAAATAAATATGTATTTTAATCATACTCCTAATAATGACTTGTCTGTAATTTCCATAACATTCCTCTGCACTCCCTCAGGTCAATAGACCTTCAGGCTCAGTATGAAGTGGGAAGACATAAAGTCTCAGGTATATTTACTTGGAAATGAGTTTATGGAAGAATTTAGCTCAGCTTACTTGTTGGAGGTTTGTGTCTGAAGCCTGAGTAGCAAAAGCAGTGAAAGAGTTTTTGTTGGTCCAAGTGTAAATTTTCAAGTGACCCGGAATGTAAGAATATAAGAAGAATATAAAAAATATAAGTAAGTCCAACATTTGACATTGTTTAGTTTCCAACCAAGTGCAGCCCAGAAAAAGATGGGCCGTAGCCCTTTTCCATCTTTGCTCCCTTCCTACTAGCTGATATTAGGTACAATGCCCATCATTCTGTAGGTATTAAACAATCGTCATGTCTCCCAGCCATTCCTAGCCTGTTTTCCACGCATGTTTTCTGTTCTCTTTTAGAACTATCTAAATTAATATCTACCTCCACATCTGATAGCAAATTTTGCAGTTAAATTTAGGTTGTGCAAAGAATTCCTTCTTTTTTGCTTTCAGTCCTGAGTTTCTAGTCATGCCCCAAGTTCTCACACTGTGAGGAAGAAGAACTTGGCTCTAGAAACATTTTCCATATCACCTAAGCACCCTTTTATAAGCTGCTAAATAGCTTTCTTTCCTTGTTTTCCATCTAAGCTATTCTAAAAAGCCGGTCCTTTTAATCTTTTTGAAGGGGAACCACTCTAATCATCCAGCATCCTTCTAATTGGCTCTGTTGGCATCCTTCCCCATCTATAGCATCATGTCTGACATGTGGTGACCAGAACTGTATACAGTTTCCAAAGCATAGCCTCGCTTGCTATAAATTGCTACAACGGCATTTCCATGTTGGCAGTTGTTGTTGTTGTTGTTTTTCCAATGAAACGGCGGAGTTTACGACCACCACCACCACCACCCTCACTTTACCTCAGTCTCTCATTGGATTTTCATTCAGCAAGGATGTCTAATTTATGGCGTTGTGTTTTTTTCCTGGTTAGTCCCTATGGCTAGCTCAGATGATCCCAATGAGGTGCTGAAATTTGGAGCCATTTCCTCCCCCCCCCAGGAGAAAGCAGTCTAAAAGCAGAGTTAAGAGCTGTCTCCAAAAGCTAAGTCGGACTCCTTCCCACTCTTCTCTCCTCCAAACACGTCCCTTCATCTAAAAGTCTGCGATCCCTACGCCAGTTTCGCTTGACCCTGGATCAATTCAACCCCCTACCCCCCCACACACACCCACTCCTCTCAACTTCCAGGTAAGACGCCGGCTCCGGCAGACTTGAACTCAGCCCTCCCCTCCTCCCCAGATGCCCCGTTTCACCTTTCCCCGTCGGCTCCCCTTCCTCCCCCCCCCCCCCCGCAGCCCCACCTCCTTACCTTTGCTACATCTCCAGAAGCGGCGTCCGGGGAAACCAGCAGCTTTCCCGTCCTCCTGGACAGCGACGCCACCGAGCGCACCAGCGGCTTCCAGCAAGGCTGGAGGGGAGCCCGGGTCTCCACGCCCTCTGGGTTGTCTCCGTCCCTCCTTCCCGGCTGGGTTTGGAGATGTGCCCGCCACTCGCTCGCTCGCTCGCTTCCCCCCGCAGCTCCTCCTCGCTGTGCTCTGCTGCCTGCGACGTCCCGATAGCGGCCAGCTTTATCGAGCCCTCGCAGCTTCTCGCCCGAACCGGGGCGCCTCTTCCTGGAAGACGCGTTGCAGCAGAGGCCGGAGACAAGACTCCTCTGCCCGCCGCTGCCTCTGCCCCGCTCCGGTTGCTCCTTCTCCTCCTCCCCTCCCTCCTCGACGGGCGGGGGCGGGGGCTGGGAAAACACGGAGGTTCCCTCACGTTAAGACCCGTTTCGAGGCCACCGGGGACCGGAGGGACGCGGCCAACCTTCCTCCGGCGCCCCTGTAGCGAGGCCATCATCTCCCCGAAGTTGCTAGCCAACCAGCCGTCCATCCCCCCGGGGGGGGGGAAGCACACCCTGGCAGAGGGAGAAAGGAAGACTAGATTGACAAGGGAAGGGGGCTGGTGGAAGCTGTTTGCGCACTGGGTGGGCTCCCAGGTACCTGCACAGGAAATCAGGCAGGTGAAGGTGGGAAATCTGTTCCCCTGGAAAGACCTGGGTTCCAGTTAGTGGGGAAAGGGCGATTGGAAAAGTTCTCATTTGCCCAGGAGAGTTTTTGTCCAGCCAGCGTTAGTGTCTCTTTTACAACACTTGTGTGCTCTCCTCCAACTCCAACTCCTTGTGTGCTCTCCTCCAACTCCAACTCCTCCAAGTTGGAGGAGAGGGAGAAGGAGCAAACTACCTTCCATGGCATGGTCTTCACATCCTTGCTGCTTCTAGGCCAGGGGTAGGCAACCTCGGCACTTTTATGATTCGTGGACTTCAACTCCCAGAATTCCTGAGCCAGCATAGCATAGCTGGCTCAGGAATTCTGGGAGTTGTTTTTTTTTAATTTTATTTTATTTTAATTCCATTTATATCCCGCCCTTCTCCGAAGACTCAGGGCGGCTTACAAGCTTAGCAGTAGCCTTCATTCTATGTATATGCCTGCTTATTAGGGCTTTCACACACACACCCAAGCGGCATTATTACAAAGTCAGCTTAATTGCCCCCAACAATCTGGGTCCTCATTTTTACCTACCTCGGAAGGATGGAAGGCTGAGTCAACCTTGAGCCTGGTGGGATGCGAACCTGCACTAATTGCAGGCAGCTGGTGTTACTTAAGGAGGCGTTAGCCCACTGCTCCACCAAGGCTCTTGAAGTTGAAGTTGAAGTCCACGAGTCATAAAAGAGCCGAGGTTGCCTACGCCTGTTCTAGGCCGAATGCAAAGTGTATTACCAAGTCCTGGAGGGGGAAATAACTCCCCAGGTCCTTCAAGGACAAATTCCAGCATCTGCAGGAAGCCCGCTGGCTGTCCAAGAGAAGGGATGCCAAGTGCTTTAGTTCAGCAACTTGGAAACCTAAGCCTTCTGCATCACAGACCTAGAAGGGAAAAGGCACAGTTGGGGACGGTGCTGTATATAACAAAAAAAGTCAAGCTAGTAACTGTGATGGTGCAATCAAAGCTCTGCCTGCTTTATTTCATCCCTTGGGGACACCTCTATTGGGAGATGCTGATTTTTCCCCTTGCTTGATGCTGATCATTGCTCGAAAAGATTAGATGAATGTCTAACAAAGAGACTTCTTGTCAGAACAAGAGCCTTGATGGATTTCTCCAGGATTTGATTTGCTCTACCATTTTCAAAGATATGGGCTGCCTTCTTCATAAAATCAGGGGGATCACTTCTCCAACTAACCGTATCAATTAAGATATACAGAACAGCATGCAAACTTTCGTACCTCTTCATCCAGAAAGAATTGCAGGGTAATTGCAGAACAACAGTCTTGATTTGAGTGGAGTTGTGAGAAAGCATGAGAAGTGGATTTCTCTGAGCTGAGAAATGACTTTTGTTGCATTCTATTCCAATTTGATGGGCCAAAGCAATTCACAAATACCTGTTGTCCCCACCCGTTTTCCCAGCAAAGTCAGCTCAGGTCATTTCACACATTTAAATAGTCCCCTGTCCCTCCTGTAATTGACACTGTCACTAGTTCGATGTAGGATTTAATAAATTTTCACCAGAGTTATTGAGGGTTGACAATGCCCCCTTGTGATTGCCATTCTGTAACTGCAGCTCAGTTACAACATGTATCAGAACAGTCACACACACAGACACCCCCAACTGGTCTTGTATTGGAATATATCTCACATGAATACAACTCACCGGAAAAATCATAGCCCATCACAGCATGTGGAGTTTATTAAGATGATACTCTAAATGTTGGAAGGATATAGGATATAGCTTATCCTAATGTTTCATCTGTAAAAAATAAACAATAATTCAGGTTGAAGCCTACAGGTATCTGACATTTTACAGCTATGTAAAAGTGTAACTTATCCAAGCAAGTTAATAATGTGATTAGTAAAGAATGTGTGTAAAGAGAAAGTTGCTAAAGACAAAACTGAATGGTGGAAACATAAGTACCTGGGCCATACCTGTGATGTGATACATTGCTGGAAATATTAACGGAACACAAGCTGAACTAAACAGTTTGGACCAAAAAACTATAAACCTGATGAATACTTACTATGCATTACATCCCCATAGTGATATTGATAGATATACCTGCTCCACAGAAATGAAAGCAGAGGTTTACTTCAGGTCAAACAAACTGTTGAAGCAAAAAAGCATGCATTGACTAATTATATAAAAAACAGCCAAAAATTACAAGTTAAAAATTAGAAGTTACTGAATTTACAGGAAACAAAATATGAATATTGAAACAATTTAATAAAAACAAGAATAGAATGCTAGCAAGGAAAAATATTACATGGTCAATTTCTACAAAATATGGGGGGGAGTGGATAAAAATAAAATCTGGCAATGGCTTTCACCTGAAACATCAAAAAAAAAACCTGAAGGGTTGCTTTTGGCTGCATAAGAGCAAGCTGTTAAGACTAATGCAATCAAGACCAGATTTTTTTTAAAAAATCCAATGATTCAAAGTTCAGATTGTACAAAGAAGCAGAAGAAACAATAGATCATATACTTAATATATGCAAGATTATAAACAGTGATGTAACACAGCTGCCATAATTTATTCACTAGAACATCTGTAAAAAAATATCATTTGCCAGTAATGAAAATTGGTAGCAAGACAGAGTTGAAAAAGTAATTGAAAATGAACATGTTAAAATATTGTGAGATTTCTGAATAAAAACTCATAAAGTCTTGGCTCATAACAAATCATATGTAACTGTGGTTGAAAAGAAGAAAGTATGGATAATTGATTGGCAATAAGAGAGGACTAGAAGACTGGAGAAGATCGCAAAGTATCAAGATTAAAATTGAAACATTATGACATGAAGTGGCCATAGTGATCCCATGGCTTTTGGCACAGTGGATGCCATGTCAGAAAAATTTTGAATGGCATATTGATAAAATTTCCATCTGTCAATTACAAAAGGCCACACTGCTTGGTTATCCTTGGATATGGCACATATACTATCCCAATACATTATGACATCTTAATATCTGGTATATGAAGGCCAACACCAACTAAATAACTGGCAGCTGTGATTTCACCTATTGCTCAATGTATGAGCTTTCTGGAGCATCTTAACTATAATTAAAGAACCAACTGCTTCTTTAATTCTCCTTCTCCCTTTTCTGCTTTCCTACTCTTTCTGAATTTGCTCCCCATTCAAAATTCATCTTCCCTCTCTCCCAGTTCTCTTTCTGCGCTCTTTATATCATTGTTGCTTAAATTTCTTAATTTTGGGGGAAAGTGCTTAAGCAATTTTTTTTAAATTCAACAGAACCTATTGCTGCCACCCATTGACAGCAATTTATCATTACAGTTTCATGCAATCTTTAGGTTTATTCACTTCTATCTTCCAGTTACACCATACTCTTCCACAGGGTGCATATGTATATAGTTTTTTAAGTGGAAACACAAATATGTTTTTAAGAATAGGTACAAAAATCTCCTTGAGGTTTGCTTCAGTCCTGAAATTATTCAGTAATGGAGGAAGCCCCAGACTAATTAGGTTATACTTATGTATGAATGAAATCATTATCACCATCTGAAATCCAGAGGAATGGGCAGAATAGAGCAGTGCATTAATAGCTTGATTGGCTTTCAGTATTAATGTATCTCTCTTTGGAAATGGATCTAGAGCAGAGGATTATTTGCTAATTATTTGCAAAAACATTCTGAACCAGCCGAAAGAAAAAAAAAAGATTAATTATTGGGGGGAGGGGGGGTCATCTCTTTGAACATTCAAAAAAGTGTCAAAAACATTGTTGATAAATATGAGAAAGTGACCCCAACTGTGATAATTGCAACATGCAGGGAACAGTGTGCAGTTCCAATTTCTTCCTTATTTCTTTCAAAAAATCCACTTTTTTCTGTGCTTCTATGTGAAGTACTTCTGGACTCCATGTGCTGCTAAGTGCAACACATTTCACAGTTGTAGTACTATCAGTTTCATTTGAGGGATGCTGTTCTGGGAAGGTGGGTGTGACATATCAGGAGAAATCAAGCTGGGAACTCTTCTGTAGGCATCATAAAACTGATCAGATAGTTTTATCACAGAGAAATGTGAGAAAAGAAGATTGTGAAATCTGCTGGAGAACAGACAAAGCATTAAGGAAACAGCAGAAGGAGGATAGCTTCTGATTTCTGTTTCTTCAAAAAAAATGGATGGAAATAATTTATGTAAAACCAGAAGAATCATGTATATTAAAGTATAGGAGTAGAGCAGCTATTTCTTGAATCTGCATGCTTATACAAGCAGGAAACTATTGCTATAAAAAAACCCCATATATAGCAGCAGCAGGAGTCTTGATTACTAAGAATATTATTAGCATCTCCTTCATGGCCACCAGTTTCAACAACTTTATTCATAAAATCTGATTACAAAGCTAAAACATTTTCTGGGTTTGCATAATCCAGTAGATTAAAAATAAATCAAACAAGAGTTTTAAGTCCATACCAGATAGGAAGCCACAAAAAATAACTATGGTTAACCCTAAACAAGCCTGGCGTATTAAGTGAATTCACTAAAGATGTATCAAATAAATAAATAATATTTTCCTGTTGGACAAACCCAGCCATTGGAATTTTTCAGGTGGCAAATGCTGGCTTAAACTACCATCTCTTCATCTAGCTCTATTTTATTTCACCCAAACAGTGAAAATTGTTACCATAACCAGCACTTGCTCGGATTACATGAGAAGTCTCTATTTATTGTTCTCCATGCAGACTTTTTGTGTCAAGTTGATAGCCTTGCCTTTTTTCCACAATAAATGTCTGGCTTCTCAGAATGTATGATTTCTAGTTCTTTCTGGTGAGAATTTGGCCTTGTCACTTCTTGTACTCATCACAAAATATCTCTTCATGATCTATAACTTGGAACTGTATCTTCCTTCAGCATAGTTCTGAATTACTGTTTTATGACATTTATTATTTTAATGGCCTCCCTTGGTTATGCAGTTCAGCCCCTCTCAGTTATACATTTTTTCAGACTCAAGCTGGTATTTGGATCAATCAATCAATCATTAATTTAAGAAACAAGCAAGCAGAATTCCATAATGCACTGAATATTTTGGGAAACAAAACTGTACAAATCTACATTTTATTGTTCCTGGCTGATTTTTCCACCTTTGGAATCTGCTTTTTAAAAAGCTGTATGTGTTCAGTTGAGGGTCTGATCAAGTTCTGAATTTTATCACTAGGGGGCTTTAAAAATTTTAATCATAACATATGTTAGGGCATGTTTGAGCAATTTATGGATAAAATTTAAACATTCAGCAAGTTTTACTAAGATCTACAAAGCAACACAGGTCACCAATAGGTTATTGGCTATTTAAGACAGGGTTAAATTTAAATGTTAGCAACTCTGTACAAGCCCTACATTTCAAAAAGCACACCCCCAAAGTAATAAACAATACAATTTGGGAACCATTTTTCTAGCATTCAACCATTCAGTGCCAAATCTATGAAAAACTGTAGCTTCCAAGTTGATCTTGAGTTACAGCTCTGATCTGTCCTCACCACCTGATCAGGTAAGATTTGTAAGGGAAGAGTATAGGCTTCTGTTGAGCTTCAAGTGCCCTTTGGGTCACAAAAATTATGTACTCCAATTGTATGGAATCAGGTAAATCAGGAGAAGGCAAATTCTGGATCTTTGGGATATGTAGAGGGGAAGCAATGTTATGATGCAAAATGGAAGGGGTTATGCAGTTCACATAGTTTATCTTTTCCTTAACTATTTCTATGGTGATACTACATATTTGATAGGTTCCATGTCTCAGCATGTCAGAAAGCAATTTTATTGATTTCCAGAAATTATATTTTGTCTCCGAGAAGCACAAAGTCAAGGGTCCAATGCCTTATGGGCTCTAGGAACGTAGATTGCCTACCTCTGAAATAAACCAAGGATTGATCAACAACTTACTCCTCAATCACCAGTTGAGGTCACCATTGTATCTCAAAGATGTGGAAAAAACTGTGACACTCATGTTTCTACTGTAATAAACATAATTTGGCGGTGGGGGGGAGGTTTCCCATCAAAATGTGGGGTGTTTTTCTTCTCCATGTAACTAATTATGCCCAAAGACCAAGGCATCATCCATCTGCTTCCACTCAAAAACTCTGATGCCACTCAAGTGATTTTCTTGAAAATTAAAAGCTATTTTCAAAAGTCAGTGGCGTCCAAACAAAGACTGTGTGGTTAAATTCCTAACAAATGCTGCTCATGGATCTTGGAATATAAATTCCAGCCACAGTAAGTGAACCAAGCAAAACATTATCATTATTCCCATGACAGTATAATATTAAAATAATAAATGGTGATAACATATATATGGGGAGTAGAATGACTTGGAACTTTAGTTATTATGCTAGACAATGTCTAAAATTTTAACTGTTTTTGAAGCTTACCCTCATACCTTAGCTTAACGTCACTTGAGAGTAATCCATTTTTGACTCTATAAAAAGCAACAAAATATAAATGCAAACTAAAGCTGTACGCTTGCACTGTTAAAGAATTAAATTACATGATTGTTTTACCTTACCTGCTGCTTCAAACAGCAGCCAGCTTTATAGAATAATTAGTGAATGAGCTACACAGCTGTTTCTCTGTGTTGATAAACACCATTATTACAGAGAAAATGGATGCTACTGTATTCCTCATGATCACAATTATATCAGTCATATTATTCCAATTTTTAAATACAGGTAGTCAGTGCTTTTTTTGTAAAAGAAAAAGGTGCCGGAACTCACACATGTCATACAACCTGCCTTGCCTACCGTACAAGGTTCCATCCAAAAAAGGTGCCGGAACTCCGTTCTGAGCGTTCTATGAGAAAAAAAGCCCTGCAGGTAGTCCTTGACTTATAACCATAATTGGTGCATGAATTTCCACTAGCAAGCAAGACAGTTGTTAAGTTAATCATGCCAGATTTTACAACCTTTTTGCCATAATTGTTAAGCAAATCATTGCAGTTATTAAGTGAATCATGTGGTCATTAAACAAATTCTTCTTCCTTTATTAACTTTGCTTGTAGGAAGCCAGCTAGGAAGGTTGCAAATAATGATCACATGACCCTGGGATGCTGCTACCATCATAATCACATGCCCACTGCCAAGGGCCTGAATTTTGACCATGTGACTATGGAGATGTTGTGACATTCAAAAGTGCAAGTGTCAAGAATGAAACTTTGGCAGCTATGTGCCTCTTCATTTCACCTTGCCATTAGAGTAAGGGGAGGGACATATTGCTTTAGAATGGGTTACATGGAGAAATGAAACCTCTGTGATTCCACTGAAAACCATGAGATCCTGAAATCTTTCCAAGGATACTGCAGCAGGTGTGGAGAGGAAGTAGACAGTTCCCATAACAAAGTGAAATTGTTTATATGGACGTGAGAGGGTGTGGGGGGGAGGGTGACCGGAGAAATCATTGTTTAATTCTATGAACTGGTGTCTGGAAACCTCAGAGTTAGTTTTGCTTCGACATTAAACATGCCATGTATTCAATAAACTAAGATTTTCAGAAACAGAATGAACCTGGTCTTTTATTTGGAGCTGGATGTTGAGAGCAAGGACATGTCATATGTCCCTTTTTTTCCCAGTGCTGTTATAACTTTAAAGGATCACTAAACAAATGGTTGCACGTTGAGGACTAGCTGTAAGGCCTTCTTTAATCCTGGTAAATCATTTGAGTATCCCATCATCCTGTATAAAAAAAAATACATAGTGATTGCTGCTGTGTTTTTCTCCTAATGTCCTATGCTAATTAAATAAAAATGCCATTTATTTTATCTGTTGTGTGGGCTTTCAAACTTTGCACTGGTTTTGAAAATAATTTTTGAAGGACAATTTTTCCCCATGCAATTTTGGCTTTGCATGCATGGTAGTGGTGATTAAAGCTGCAAGTCTTTAGGTGGCTGACAGAAAACAAAATACATTCCATCTTTAATTGCCCACTGGAACTCTTATCAGGTATACTTCAGCTCAGGCACAAGAAGGCTCAGTTAAGAGAAACAGACTCTTTTCATCTGCGCTACCCATTGCAGAATTAAAGCATGAGCTCACAAAACACTGGCAGGAATTTCCAAGATTCAGCCATCACTGTGAGCTGGAATCAATCACTTGATGTCCACACCTCGACAGAACCTTCCATTATTCATTTAGTTTTGACAAACAGTTTGAAAAACCATGTATTCCCCACCCCACGTGCATAGGACAAGCCTGAATAAAAGCATTTACAAGCTCCAAAATTGAGTTGTTTCAGTATAATGTAGAAAATTTAAATGGTATCTTATTGCTAATTGCCACCTAAATCCGTAACTGGCAGCAGATGTGTCAATGAGGAATTTCACTGAGGTCAGGAGATCAAATAGCAATCACCTCCTCGACACTGGAAAAGCAATTTTCCTCCTATCTGGATGCAGGCTGAAACAAAGAAATTCAACACTACCAATGTAAACACTGCACAAGATTTAGCACACCCCACAATGTGGTGCCCTCCAGGTGTGCACAATACGTTATAATACGTTGGATTATCATGGTGGCGCAGTGGTTAGAACGCATTGCTCACTGCTAAGAGTTTAATGCTGACTCTATAAACCACCTAGAGATAGCTGCAAAGCACTATGAAGCTGTATATAAGTCTAAGTGCTATTGCTATTCCAGACTCCTGGCAAATAACCAATAAATTTTACAAAAACATAATCCATTAAAATGTAAATAAAATTAATAATAATTTCTTAGAGGTCCACAATAAGTATTTATTTAATGTATATGGTCACTCATCTCATATACACGACTCTGGAAATCTAAACAATGAAAATAAAAACAAAACAGCTAACATTGAAAATAACTTTGATAACATAAAAATAACGTTGATAAAATTTGATGCTGTCTGAGCCTGATGGTTTCCTGCAGTCATTTCATTATCCAGACTAGTTAACGTCATGATATTACCTTGTTTAGTAATGAAACATTTGCAAGAAAACCACCTAGCCCAGAGAGCACCAAGGACCCCACAGTTCAACCTTGAATTACAAGTTTTCTCTTCTGTCAGTATTGATGACATTCCTCACTCAAATCAGCCATGAAAATGGACCACTTGCATTCCCAGGGCACCTGGTTGGATGGCAGATCTAAGATTGTAATGCCTTGCAAAAGACCAGCAAAGTTGGGGCAAGTCTAATCTTGGGGGAAGGGGAAATGATATTTCGATGGTGGGCATTATAGCAGAAAAAGATTCTTCCTGGGTGCTGCCAGATGGGACTCTCTAGCAGACAGGATCCAGAACACACCTCCTCTGTTGAATCGAACAGGATGGTAGACACCAATGAGGAGATGTGGTCTGATAAATAACCTATAAATACTCAACAATAAAGGGACGCGGTGGCTCAGTGGGTTAGGACACTGAGCTTGTCGATCAGAAGGTCGGCAGTTTGGTGGGTCGAATCCCGAGTGCCGCGTAGCAGAGTGAGCGCCTGTTACTCGTCCCAGCTTCTGCCAACCTAGCAGTTCGAAAGCACGTAAAAAAATGCAAGTAGAAAAATAGGGACCACTACGGTGGGAAGGTAACAGCGTTCCGTGCGCCTTTGGCATCTAGTCATGCCGGCCACATGACCATGGAGACGTCCTCGGACAAGCGCTGGCTCTTTGGCTTTGAAACGGAGATGAGCACCGGCCCCTAGAGTCGGAAACGACTAGCATGCATGTGCGGGGGAACCTTTACCTTTACCTTTACTTAACAATAAATAATATATCACAGAGCAGCAATATCAGCACACTAATCAAGAGAAACATAGATAACATCATCTCAGACTCCATGTGCTTCCTGGAAGAACTCCACATTCAATAACTTCTGAAAGAATAACACAGAATTAAGTTTGATTTTCAGAGGAAGGCTGATCCATTGAAGTCCTACTCATCTGACAGAAGTGAGGAGCCAATTTTACCCCTGAACCCATGCATCAGTTGAGTGGATTCCAATTGGAGAGTATCGTAAACCCATTGCTAGCCCTCTCCTGAGCATCTGAGCTCAGCTCTGGCTGAAATATATACTGTAGATGTCTGTCCATGCTATTCCTGGGACTACCCAGTGAGAAGAATGCTGGTGACCTCTACCCCAATTCTTCCCTTCATCTCTAGCATTTTGCTAGCATGTGATTCTTCATAGGTTGCTAAACTAGAATTCCCAGATTGCTCACCAAGAGCAATCCTGATAGGAATAGAGTTTGAGCTTCAGTAAATGGAGAGTCATAAATTGTGCACTCCTGAGTCAATACTTGACACCAGCTATCTAACTGGAGCTTCCCCGATAAGAATTTATTAACAGGGTTAATAACTTGGTCCTTCTAAGCTCTGTGGAGTTCTGCAGTTTTCTACTGGCTCTGATTCCTGACTTGTTGCATTGTCTGAATGCACATTTTAATCCTGCCCTATGGCTTGTTCCTCAATTCTGCTTTTTGGCTCACTGTTTTGTCCTGATCAAGATATCATTCAGTGACTCCTGGCTTTTCAGTCATCTTTGGGTCTTTTCACAATGAGGAGTTGAAGTACTAACCATTTATTATCCATAAAGGATGTTTTCTAAATTGAACCACAATCAATTATCTGTCAATAATTGTATCAAGTTAGCACTTCAAAAAGAGAAATGTCAAAGTAGGCAATAATCAGAACATACGAACCCATTTTTAAAAACACAGATACCAAAGTACAATGAGTCAGAATACCGTCAATAAAAGACGAGTTTCTCAAACTTGGCAGTGTCGTGAACTATTGTTACAAAATAGTAACAATATCACAAATCCAGGAATCTGCTTGAAATAATACCGATGAAAATTTTAGTGGATTTGGAATGGAAGACAGGCAAAAAGAATCTTCCACGTAAATACTTTTTTTTCAATTGAATGGCATTTTGTGATATAAAGAGGTTAGAAAATTGGGTCCTGATTCTCTTACTGAGAGAAAGTAGCTTAATATCCATCTTATAAGTACAGGGTACTCAGAGTAGGAATACAGAAAGCTATTTTTATCATTAATCCTTTTAATACTGTTGATGGATAGGAAAGGTAAGGGTTCCCCCGCACATGCGTGCTAGTCGTTTCCGACTCTAGGGGCCGGTGCTCATCTCCGTTTCAAAGCCAAAGAGCCAGCGCTTGTCCAAGGACGTCTCCGTGGTCATGTGGCCGGCATGACTAGACGCCAAAGGCGCACGGAACGCTGATTACCTTCCCACCGTAGTGGTCCCTATTTTTCTACTTGCATTTTTACGTGCTTTCGAACTGCTAGGTTGGCAGAAGCTGGGACGAGTAACAGGTGCTCACTCTGTTACGCGGCACTCGGGATTCGACTGCCAACCTTCTGATCGACAAGCTCAGTATCCTAACCCACTGAGCCACCGTGTCCCCCCGGATGGTAGTATACAGTTATATAATTAAATTTTTTTTAACAGCTTTACTAATTAAGAGGCATTATCTGCAATCCTAGACACACAACACATACTTCTTTTAAGAGCTGAATTAATGTAATACAGGGCTGCTGAACTACAGGTGTTCCTCGACTTACAATGACAAGTGGCACCAGAATTTCCATTGCTAAGCAAGATATGGTTGTTGAGTGAGTTGTGTACAATTTTACAATCTTTTGTGCCATGGTGAAGTGAATCACTGCAATTGTTAAGTGAATCATATGGTCATTAAGTAAATCTACCTTCCCTTACTGACTTTGCTTGTTGGAAGACAGCTGGGAAATTTGCAAATCATGGTCACATGACCCCGATATGCTGCCATTGTCATAAATACCTATCAGTTGCCAAGCGCCAGAATTTTGATCACATGACTGTGACAATGTTGCAATGATCATGAGTGCAAGGACCAGTTGTAAGTCCTTTTTTTGATGTCTTTGTAAGTCTGAATGGTTGCTAAATGAATGGTTCTAAGTCAAGATCAACCTGTACATGGGCACACATGCACATACACAGAGAGAGAGCTATATATTTAAAAAGTGGGATAAAAATCTAATAAAAATAATAACAGTGAAGTTTTGAAGCTGGTAAGTTGCAGCTATGCAACTGAATAGATGGTGTTTACTCAGAGATACAGCTGTGATGTGCCATCATTAGTTTGACATTTTTTTTATGTTTATTTCAGAACAAAATACAGAAATGTGGATCAGTTTTGCATTAGTGATGAGAACAAATAAGATTATAAATACACCCAGAATTAAAATATTTGCATTTCCCCCCTAAAGATTTCTTTCAGTATAATCGCAATTGGTTATGTTCTATGTAATTATCTCAACCATTCATAAGATAAAGACAGTCATACCGGCTATAAAAATTAACATATTTATAATGCAAATATTTTGTCTTAACCTGGAAATGGTGTATATGTCAGTATCTACATTCTTTTCAGCTTATAATGATGATTTATCTCATTGAAGCATGAAGTTTAATCATACTTCATTCTTATTTAATGAGTAACTCTATATTTCTGAAAGGTTTCAGAAGAGGTGTCTATGGTTCTCAAGCCTACAATTATGCACACAGATTATTGTCCTAGCTCTTGAAGAAGCCAACTTATATTCATATTCATTTATATCCATCTTGCTATTTGAAATGCTTGAAATTCCCCAACAATGATTCAGAACCATCCTGATAAAAGTGGACATTAAATCTTATGAAAAGACCATGCAGCAAAGGTTGAAAGAAGATTCTTATAGAACTGCTATGCTAAAAAAAACAGATGGAGAAAGGAGGGAGGGAGGAAGGGAGGGAGGGAAGGAGGAAGGAAGGAAGGAAGGAAGGAAGGAAGGAAGGAAGGAAGGAAGGAAGGAAGGAAGGAAGGAAGGAAGGAAAGAAGGAAGGAAGGAAAACAATTAGTAGATAATGCAAAAAGCATGGATCAGATTAATTTCAGTAGCAAAAGAAAATTAATACTGCAGCACAAATAACTTCATGACATTGAGTGGAAGTATGGAAAATTAAGAATCTGTTGCATCAGACCAAAGTCTGATCAAGTCCAGGCTCCAGCATTACATTCTTTCTTTCCTACTAACCAGATTTGAAGAACACTGTAAATAAAACTCTCTCGTGGGTGTTTTAGGAACTGAAAATCCTGAACCTCTGGTACAGATAGTGTGCCTAATTGTTGCTGATTTCCTTGTCCTCTACGACTTTGTCTAATCCCCTTTTATTGACAACAAATTCTATACTTTAACAGCATCATGATATGGATGGGGAGAAACAGGCTTCGACTTAATCCCGCCAAGACTGAGTGGCTGTGCATACTAGCATCTTGGACTAACCAGCCTATTCCATTGTTAATTATGAGGGGGTGAGGTGTTACCCCCCGTAGATAGGGTCCGCAATTTGGGCATCCTCCTGGACTCACGGCTCAGTTTGGAAGATCATATAGGAGCCGTGGCCAGGGGGGCTTTTGCCCAGGTTCGCCTGGTGCACCAGTTGCGGCCCTACCTGGACCGAGACGCCCTACGTACAGTCACTCATGCGCTCGTGACCTCCCGGATAGACTACTGCAATGCTCTCTACATGGGGCTGCCCTTGAAGACCACTCGGAGGCTTCAACTGGTGCAGAATGCAGCCGCACGAGTTGTGATGGGGGTTTCCCGATACTCCCATGTAACACCTCTTCTCCGCGAGCTGCATTGGCTTCCAGTTGCCCTCCAGGTGAGATTCAAGGTGTTGGTGATGACCTATGG
This sequence comes from Vipera berus, assembly GCF_964194415.1. Classification (NCBI taxonomy): domain Eukaryota; kingdom Metazoa; phylum Chordata; class Lepidosauria; order Squamata; family Viperidae; genus Vipera; species Vipera berus. The sequence goes on along the minus strand of NC_138204.1, from coordinate 20,139,102 downwards.
AGCCCTTAATGGCATGGGTCCGGATTATCTTCGGGAGTACCTGCTGCCAGCATCAACTTCCCATCATCCTGTGCGCTCCCACAGGGAGGGCCTCCTCAGGGTGCTGCTGGTCAGGGAGATAAAAATTCAAAAATATGGTAAAATACTAGTGGGGTGCCAGTTTCTCATGACATCTAAAATTAACTTACAAAAGAATTAAATTCAGAGATAGCTTGAGACTGTTTTAATACAGTACATTATAATGCATTACAAGAATAAAAGACTAAGGATGTCCGGAATCATGACTTCAGTTTAATATTTTAGCAATAGAAAATTTAATTTTATAAAACAGATTTTTGAATTGTTGCTTATGGGCAGATGGGCAAGATAATACTTCAGGAGCGGCAGCCTAAACCTCAGGGGTATCACAGAATGCCTGTCCAACTGTGATGTCACATAGAGCTGTTCTCTAAACATGGAATAATGACTTTATAGTATAGTAAGATAGATTCTGGTTGATGAATTGGGTAAAACCAGAGTTTTACCAAGGAGGCGATGGGTGATTCTGCAAATAAATAATTGCCCTGGTTCATATAAATGATTTGGGATGGACAATCTATAGTCTCAGGAACACATACTGTCCCCAGATTGGGTTTTGTTTTTTGTTTTTTTAATCTTTCCAGGAATTTTTGTAAGGGTATGTGGAAATGACCTTGGGAGACAAAGCTGAGTCCAAATGAAGCATCTCTGAAGGGACCCTCCTTGGTTTTCAAGAGGGTAAATTAAGGGAGAGGAGAAGTACATGCAGACTAGCGAGAATCTCCTACTGTAACCTTACAAAGGGAGTTTTATACCTTATGATTGGTGCTTCTTGTCTGATTTACCCTGAAGGGCTGACAGCTTCTTCTATCTCTTGTAACCAGAATATATTGCAGTATAGCAGGCCAACTCTACCCACAACCAGGAGTTTGATCCTGACTGGCTCAAGGTTGACTCAAGCTTCCATGCTTCCGAGGTCAGTAAAATAAGGACCACCTATTGTTAGGGGCAATGTGCTGACATTTGTAAACTGCTCAGGGAGTGCTGTAAAGCACTACGGAGCAGTATATAAGTCTAAATGCTATTGCTATTGCTAGTCCCACCCATTTGGTACCACAAGAAAATGTGTAAACCATACAATAAATTTCACCCTACTTTAAAAATTAAGCTGCAGAGAGCTACCACATCATTTAAATTCAGCTTCAGCCCTGTATCTCCAGTTTATGTCATGCATACTGTAGCTCATTAACATTTCTCCTTCTCTCAAATGATAACTGCAGTCCCTGGTCACCAAAGAGTTGACCACCATTGCCAAAAACTATGATTAATAAACCACAGCAGCTGGATTCATGCAACATATCAAGTTAAAACCCAATTAACTCTATTCTGGTTTGTGCAACATATAAAACCAATCATTGCTCCGCAGCTCATAACACACTAAATCAAGAGTCTGCTAACATCTCTTCTGACTGATAATTTTTATCGGTAAGCTTTTGAGAACTTAACTCAGTCTCTGAGCCCAGTGTGTAGATTGGTTCCTAGAATTGTTGCTGCTAGAAGTTGTACACACAATGTTAGAATGGATTCTATGTACAGTTTAATATATACTCACCATAACTGCTCTTTAATGCATGCCTGTATAAGTCTGTTATCATTAGCCAAAAGTGGATAGAAGACAATTGTAACAAATATGGGAATTCTGAGAAGTTGAAAATACTACCATCAAAACTAACCATCTCTTACAGTATCTGAGGTTTCACATCTGATGACTCAGCTTAGTCATCATATTATGGGCTTCTCCATACCATAGGTAGTCATCAAATTATGAGGGACCAAAACCTCTACCACTAAGCAAGTCAGCCATTAAGTGAGTCATGCCCAATTTCATGACATTCTTGCCACAGTCATTAAGTGAATACAGTTTTCCCCGTTGTCTTTGAGGCCATCTGGGAAGGTTGCAAAGAGTGTTTACATGACCCCAGGATGCTGCAACTGTTGTTTTATTTATTTCATTTTGCGGATGGCATCAAAACAGGTCCTGCAATCACTGATATACAAATTTAGTTTAAATGCAGCTGTTGTAAATACACGCCAATTGCCTGAATTTTGAGTCTGCAGCGGCGGGAATGCTATGACAATCATAAGTGCAAAGACCATTCATAGGTGGATTTTTTTTTCAGCTCGGTCATAACTTCGAAAGGGCATTAAATGAATGGTCTTAATGGCCTTGGTGGAGCAGTGGGCTAATGCCTCCTTAAGTAACACCAGCTGCCTGCAATTAGTGCAGGTTCGCATCCCACCAGGCTCAAGGTTGACTCAGCCGTCCATCCTTCCCAGGTAGGTAAAATGAGGACCCAGATTGTTGGGGGCAATTAAGCTGACTTTGTAATAATGCCGCTTGGGGTGTGTGTGTGAAAGCCCTAATAAGCAGGCATATACATAGAATGAAGGCTACTGCTAAGTTTGTAAGCCGCCCTGAGTCTTCGGAGAAGGGCGGGATATAAATGGAATTAAAATTAAAAAAAAAATCAAGGACTACTTATACCAAATTATAGCATCATCCATCCTTTACTTAGTGCAAAACTACACCTTCATACAATTGGCTATTTCTAATAGGCTGGTCCATTAACCTGCCTCCGATGCCTCCCTTCCCAGCCACTGCTAATCAATTTGCCTCCTTCCAAAATAATAGCTGAGAAAAGCCTAACAAATTTTCCACACCTTGAAGCTTCCCCTCAAAATAAAGGGGTGAAATATTAGTTTAACACCAACCCAGGTAGAGATGACTGTAGTCTATCTCACTCTTGGAAGGATGAAAACAGCATCATAGAGGCAAAGCAGAACCTTGCCAGTATATATTTTTGCTATTCTTATGTGTAAATGGGGATAAAGTCTTGACTGAGGCGAGAATAAGAGCCAGCAAACTTCAGCTAATCTATACTCTGTAAATGGAACCGCCTGTACCAGCTTAGTGACAAATTGTTTCATAAACTTCCTGTTTCTCTTACATTTAGAATATTAAGACCGAGAAGTTTAATTCAACAGTGGCTCAGAATCATCTATAACAGACATGTCAAACACAAGGCCCGGGGGCCAGATCCGGCCCGCGAAGTGGTTTCATGCGGCCCGCGAAGCCATCCTGGAAACAGTGAGGGGACGGCCCCCACTGCCTTGGCCCTGGCCCAGAGGCCCTCCTTCTGCCAGAGACCCCCAGATCTGTCCCACTCCTGCCCAGGCCCCCATAGGCACCCTTGATGCCAATGATGTAGAGCTGGCCATGCCCACCCAGTAGGCCATACGCACTCTAGCCACGCCCACCCAGTAGGCCACGCCCACCCTGGCCACACCCACCCAGCCCCCTGAGGGCAACCGCAATGCTGATGTGGCCCTCAATGAAATTGAGTTTGACACCCCTGATCTATAAGATGACAATTGCTAAAGACACCCTTTGTGGACTATAATCCTGCTATGTTATTTCTCCAAACTAATACAGTATTGAAACAGCAACTGAAAAAGATAAGGTTGGTTAAAATATAAACAGGAGCTGTGAGAGACAGGGTACAATAAGTACAACATTGAGAGCACAACTGCTTCCATTTCAAGCTGATTTGGGGTTGTCTTAATGTAAATAAGGGAGGGCCCACACTAATACATGAAAAAGGGCTATTTTAAAAAGCTCAACCTGAAATATTTAGAGGCAACACCCAGTCATTTTGAAATAAATATAATGGAAAATCTCCTCCAACCCACGCCCAGCAGCATCTAAATTGTAGGCTGGAATTCATCTGGGAAAATTCTGAATGAATCCTAGTTGGTATCAGTATTTGCTCTTCCATGACCAAAGGAAATATAAACATTAAACCATTAAAGAAATTGCTGTTGGAACTGGAACAGCTGTTATGGGACACAAAAGAAAGTTTGTAATATTTCAGTCAGTGAACAGTATAATTTAGTTGCCATTCAAGGGAGAAAAGAGGCTGAGTTCACACAACAAAACACCATTTTTCTTCAAACAAATTTAATACATGGTCAATAATGCCAAATACAATTTCTTTTTACTGTATTTGTCTTTGCTGTTCCAGAAATTATTCTGATATTTGTATATATCCCTCCTAGAGAAACCACAGCAGCAATTTTAGTCCCGTACCAGTGCCGTGAAGTTGGGTTCAAAATGCCATAAGCGAGTTTCTAAAACATATTAAATTATAATTTGTTTATGATTTGTTGAATAGCAATAACATTTAAGTTTATATACTGCCCCATAGCACCTTACAGCACTCTCTGGGAGGTTTACAATATAGAAGCATTATTTGCATATTGCCCCCAACAATCTGGGTTCTCATTTTACTGACCTCGAAAGGATAGAAGGCTGAGTCAACCGTGAGCCCCGTCAGGATCGAACTCCTGACTATGGTCAGAGTTTGCTGCAATACTGCACTTTAACCACTGTGCCATCAGGGCATAATGAGTAATGAATAATAATGAATGATTCAATCTACTAGAATAACTAAATAAATGTAATTATAAACTAAATAAATAAATAAATGCAATTACGCTTAGTGTTTCTCAAACTTCCCACTATTAGGGACCACTAAATAAATATTTATAAAACATAGAGACCCCCATACAATTTTTCTACATTCTTTTAAGAGCATGGGTGTTCCTTTTGGTCAATAAGATACTATAACAATCTCTGCATTTGTGAATGCCTTCTCATCTCTTAATTTTTAAAGGCCTTTTTAACACCTCCCAAAAAGTATTCAAAATTGTTTGTTTATTACTTCAATTATTTTACACATCCCATACAGTAACATCACTCAGCACAACCTCACAAGTTAGGAATTGCCCTTCAGTAGAAGCTTCTTGAATGCCAAGAGATGAGCGTGAGTGCAAACCCTATTTGCATTTTTTCCCCTGGGTTATTAATTTAAAATCACGGTTCCAATTAGCACTTAGATTACGCAGACTTGCAATCAGTATTTGCACCTGAGATGAGTTCACCCATTTCAGCTTTCTGAATTTTAGTACTCACATTGCTATTTTTTTAATCCCTTGTACATGTCAATGTACAGTTTTCAGCCACAATTTCATTGTTGTGAACCAGTTGATTGTTGGGTTACCCAGGAATGTAGGAACTGTGGCAGCAGAAGTCTTACTAACTGAGTATAGTTGACTCAGAAAGACAGGGCTGAGACAATAAATATGCAGAGATAGAGTGGATCATCTGTTGAGCTTGTGGACCTACTTTTAATGTTTAGCCCTCAACCTTGGTTACTTTAATATGATGGACTTCAACCCAGAATTCCCCAGAAACCATGGCTGGCTGAGGAACTCTTGGAGTTGAAGTCCACCAATCTTAAAGGTATTAAAATTGAGAAACACTATTCTAAATCAATTTTAAAAAATGAAACAAGCAGACAGGAGGCAGATTTATACAAGTGTTTTATCTCATAACTGACAATTATCTCTTTTACATGGCGTACAACATATATCTCAGCTCATTTTCTCGTCCTATTTTTCTGCAAGAACTCTTCATTTTTCCCCCTCTATGATTTTAAGATGATTGTTTGGGGGGGCAGGAGGGGAAAACAATTTCTATATGCCACAAATTACTTTACAAAAAGGGAAAATCAAGTTGAGAAGTTTTCTATTTGCATTGTGAAGCTGACTAAAGAACTGTGAAATTAAGAAATTGGATTCTCTGGCAAAATTAGGTTATGAGGGTGATATAAAAGAAGGGAGGGGAGGATCTTCAATCTCTGTTTTTCCCCAAGGGAATAGCAAGAAATATAATTAAAAATACTCTTTAACAAATGCATAGGAGTGATAATTCAAAATTGTGCTTATTTGCGGAAATAACATAAAACAAACCCAATTAACAAACCTGGTTTCATTGGGCTTACATAAAACAGCGAACTCTAACCTAACTACAAGTCCTGGATTCCCATAACTTAACAAGCTAAAAAGTGGCTATGATTCTTCGTATCATGCAAACACAGATATAGCAATATACATTTTCTCTTTTTCTAAGCAGGTGCATCAGAGAAAAGAAACTAAAATTTTTCCTCATTTTATAAGTTTCCTCCTAAGAGCATTTACAAATATGGTTTAGTTTGATAGAATGTCAGCTAATAATAGAGACAGGTTGTTGTGGGAGAAGGATTTCAACATTTTAATGGCAATTGCAACAACACCCACATCATCTGATAGATTATGACACATGCATACACCCATACTCTGAAGATATATTGAACTATAACTGGGAGTATTATTTTGATGAAGCAATACTGTTTAATAAAATAATTAATCCAGTGCTTCATCTGCACCATTATATATTTTACGTCATGTTATATATTTAAATGCTCATTCTCTTAAAACATAAGGTCCTGCTTTTAAATATGTTCATTTATAAAATAAATTATACTCTGCTCTCAGAAGAGGCCTCCATTGTTACAAAATACACCCAGACAGAATAATAAAATAATAAGAGTTGGAAGAGACATTGGAGGTCGACTAGTTCAGCCCCATGCTCAGGCAGGAGGCACTATACCATTTCAGACAAATGGTCGTTCAATCTCTTCTTTAAAACCTCCAGTGTTGGAACACCCACAACTTCTGGAGGCATCATTTCACTGATTAATTGTTTTAACTGTCAGGAAATTTCACCTTGGTTCTAGTTTGGTTCTCTCCTTGATTAGTTTCCATCCGTTGCTTCTTGTTCTGCCTTCAGGCACTTTGGAGAATAGATTGACTCCCTTTTCTTTGTGGCAGCCCCTGAGATATTGGAACACTGCTATCATGTCACTCCAGTCCTTCTTTTCATTAAACATACCCAATCATATGTTTCAGCCTTTAGTTACTAATTTCAGTTACTATTTCCAAATGTAATTTTTGAAGGATTCTGGTAATGACCAATTACTCAAGCTGCAAAGAATTGTGGCTGAACTGTTAGATAGGTTTTCATAATCTATAGGCTACTTTAGAAGATCTGTCCATTGCTATCATGTCACCCCACAGACAATCCAAATAAACAAGCTGTAAACAGCAAGAAGTATTAAAACGAGTCGATAAAACTGATACACAAGAAAGAAAAAGCAAATTCTCCTAGTTTCAGCTAAGCTTCAGCCCTTCAGATACTCTAAGAAAAGATGGACTGGTTCTGGAGCCCATACTAACATATTTTTTTAATGAAATAAAATGGAAAGTTAATTTAAATTTAAGTCATAATTACAAAGTCACTTAGTGGCACAATTAAAAATTGGAGTGTTTCCTGGTTTAATGAAAAACTGATGCTGTTCTCCCATTTGAAGAGTTTTCCAAGGATGTCAGTTGTTTTATTAAAATATATATTCAATAATCTCTACATGTACCAAAGCTAAATTATATACTCAAGGTTCACTTCAACAGAGAGTACACAATATCTAAATATCTGTGGCTTTGATTTTAAAACTGGAAATGCTACATAGGGCTGGACTGGATGGAAGGAGCTGATCTTTTAAAAATTATGATCTGAAGAGGATTGGATTTTTGGCAGAACTAGAAAAAAAACATAATAATCTAAAAGTCTAGCCAAGCTTTTAGTCTCCAATAATCCAAGACAGAGCTGTTCTCAGAGCCTTGGCCTCTAGCAGAAATGTAAGAAGAATGTACGAAAGAAACAATCATAAAAAGATAGTGTAAGGAATAAAGTTATCTTAAGTACAACAAAACAAACTCTCAAATGTTGTCCACAGCACATCTTTAATTGGTGCATTAGCTTCACTGGTTGACTGATTAATTCTTTTGACATATAACCAATTCAGTTTCATAAATAAATAAATAAACCTTTATTGTCAAAGTACAACATGTGTACATTGAGATTAGCTGAGCCTCCCCCCCCCGTGCTCTCTCCCCCCAACACACAGTGACAACAAACCCTCCATCCCACCACACTATGTGAACCAAACTACACCACACACCGGCCTCCCAAGTCAATTCTGCATAAGATTATGTCCCATTTAAAAGCCTAACCGCCCACGGATAAAAGCTATTTTTCAGCCTGTTGGTACGGCTGGCTATATTCCTATATCTCCTACCGGATGGTAGGAGAGTAAAGAGATGCCGTCCAGGGTGTGAGTCATCCCTGAGAATCTTCCTCACTCTTCCAAGGCAACGAGCCCTGGCAATGTCATCCAGTGGTGTCAGGGAACAGCCCACAATGTCTTGTGCTGTGCTCACCACCCTCTGTAATGCTTTCCTATCCGCGGCTGTCAGACCAGCATACCAGACCACAATACCATACGAGAGGACGCTCTCTATAGTAGACCGGTAAAAGAGGGTCATTAGCTGTTGTTCTACCCTGTTCTTCCGCAAGACCCTAAGAAAGTGAAGCCTCTGTTGGGCCTTTCTAGCCACCTGAGTTGTGTTAACTTTCCAGGTCAGATCTTCACAGAGGTAGACTCCCAGAAATTTAAAGGAGGAAACTCTCTCTACACAGTTCTCTCTGATGTAAAGTGGGGCAGGTTTCTCCTTTTTTCTCCGGAAGTCTAACACCATCTCTTTCGTCTTGCCGATGTTTAGGTGCAAGTTGTTACTACACCATATGGATAGTTTTTGTACCTCCGCCCTATATGCTGTCTCATCCCCACCTGTAATAAGACCCACCACAGTTGTATCATCTGCGAACTTGATTATCACAGTGGATGGGTCAGATGATACACAATCATAAGTGTATAAAGAGTACAGGTAGGGGCTAAGCACACAGCCCTGTGGCGTGCCGGTGCAAAGCTTCATGTTGAAATATTAGGAACATTCACTAGAAAAGAATGAACAGTATTACTTTCTATAGTTATGGGAGAGACTCTTTGTACTGATGAACACGGTGATAAAATGAATTGTCCTTTATTTTACAGAGTAACATTCATAAGAGATTACTAAAAATCTAACTAAACATTCTTGATTACTTTTTCATACTAGCCCTTCAAATAAAAGGAAAAAGGTAGAAAAATAGTAAAGAAGACTGTACTATAATTGTAAAAATAATCCTGCTGCAATACTGTTTATCTTTTAAATAACTTTTTATTTTTGTTTTTATCATTTTGCATTTTTTGTTTTCTTTTTTTAGTTCATATTGTTTTATTATTCAAATATACAGTTTCATTTTACCATTTTACAACGTAAGTTACAAGAGTTGTGATTAACTGGTGTTATTTGTGTTATTTAAAGGTAAAGGTAAAGGTTCCCCCGCACATGCGTGCTAGTCGTTTCCGACTCTAGGGGGCGGTGCTCATCTCCGTTTCAAAGCCGAAGAGCCAGCGCTTGTCCGAGGACGTCTCCGTGGTCATGTGGCCAGCATGACTAGATGCCAAAGGCACACGGAACGCTGTTACCTTCCCACCGTAGTGGTCCCTATTTTTCTACTTGCATTTTTACGTACTTTCGAACTGCTAGGTTGGCAGAAGCTGGGACGAGTAACAGGCGCTCACTCTGCTACGCGGCACTAGGGATTCGACCCGCCAAACTGCCGACCCGCCAAACTGCCGTGTTATTTACACATGCAGTATTATTACTTAGTATGATTTACAACTGAAAATAACTATTCATGAAATTAGAGGCCACTTGAATAATTTTCATCTGATTCATCCAATTCGGAATTGTTGGAATCAATCAATTTTAATTGCAACTACCGTATTTCCTTTAATTGGTTCACTTTAAGGTTGAGTTCACATACTGACTTATTCCAAAGACTGTTTTGCACAGTTAAGCCTTTGTTTGCTTAATCATAGTTTATTCATAAATCACAGATATAGATTGAATTAGCTTCACCAAGCAAAAACTCAGGCCTGATCTGTTTGTTTTGGTTACAAGATTGCTGAATCCAATGCATGCATCACATTGAGCCTGTTACATTCTAAACTGGCTAATAATACTGGCCCACCTGGACAACTACTTCAAATCAGGAAATTACATAGAGAACTTTACTCTTTTGACTTCTCTGAGAAATACTGAAAGTACAACACAGTCTAGATTCAGACAGGGTTAAGATACATTAGACCTTGTTAGTTTTTGTGTGATTGTGAACTGTGAGTTTGAAACAACAGTTAATAGTTAAACCTAGCCATTTGTGATTTAATAATCTATCATTAAACTAGGGCTTACACAATGCATGAATTAGGCTACTGCAGATAATGAACTAAACGGTTCACTCTTCCAACTTTTAACTCAGATCCAACTCATCAAACTGGTTCACACATTGCACTAAGCCGTATTTGGATCAACCATGGTTTTAAAAAAGCTACAATTTATACAAATTGTAGCTTTTAATATCACAGTCAAATCACTTTATGATATGTGAACCCAGTGACAGTATTGGATTTCATTTGCATGTTGCATTCTTTGGAAGTCAGTCAGAAAATAGCAATGGACAGATCTTTTAAAGTAGCCTATAGGATCTGAAAACCTATGTAACAGTTCAGCCACAATCTGCTTTCACATTCTTTGCGGTCTGAGTAAGTTCTTGGTCATTACAAGAATCCTTCAAAAATTACATTTGGAAATGGTAACTCAAATTACTATTGAAGGCTAAAACATATAAAGAATGGTTGGGAATGGGTATGCGTAGTTTAATGAAAAGAAGGACTGGGGGTGACATGATAGCAGTGTTCCAAATCTAAGGGGCTGCCACAAAAAAGAGCGTTTCAAGCTATTCTCTGAGGACAGGACAAGAAAAAGTGGGTGAAAACTAGTCAAGGAGACAACCAACCTAGAACTTTTTTACCATTAATAGTGCATACTTACACAGACAAAATGAATTAGAATTGCAAAATGAATTAGAAACAGATGTTTGCACGAGTGTTCTTCCCCCCACCAATGAATTAGGTACAGATTTGGGGGTTTTTCTGTGTTTTTTTCCTCTGCATATTTATAAGGATTTTTAAGGATTACAGCCTTTATTAACTAAATAATCATGAGTGAATTGAATATAATATATTGAACGTTCCTGAAAAAACTGAGTGACTGTTTTAAAATCACTGGAAGATTTTAAACCTTAACTGCCCTAGAGCGTAAACCTTATTGCCCCGATAGTAAATTTTATTGCCCTGGGATGCTGCAATTATCACTCTTTTGTAGATTATAAATGATCAGAGACTGCAATATTTTTACAATATTTTTCCATTTTTAAACACTTTAAATATCTTTGTGGATTTTTGTGGACTATCTTTATATAATTCTTATACTAGACGTTGTGGGTGCTTCATCACTGGAGGTTTTTAAGAAGAGACTGGACAGTCACTTGTCTGAAATGATATAGGGACTCCTGCTGGAGCAGGGGGCTGGACTAGACCAGGGGTAGGCATGGCTGGCTCAGGAATTCTGGGAGTTGAAGTCCACGAGTCATAAAAGAGCCAAGGTTGCCTACCCCTGGACTAGACCTCGAAAGTCCTTTCCAACTCTGTAATTCTGTTATTACCATCATGTATTAGAATCAGTCAGCTGGCAAATCAAAGTGTGAAGTGCCATGTGTTAGCATTTCAAGGCTTCATCCAGATGATTTTCTATAGGAAATAAGCTAAAGGTTTTCTCAATATCTACAAAATTATTTTTTAACTTAAGTCAGATTTACATGGGAGTATTTCAACCAGCCTCAATAAGGATAACGTGTGGGTAAGCCTATCTAAGGGACGCAGTGGCTCAGTGGGTTAGGAGGCTGAGCTTGTCGATCAGAAGGTTGGCAGTTTGGCGGGTCGAATCCCGAGTGCCGCGTAACAGAGTGAGCGCCTGTTACTCGTCCCAGCTTCTGCCAACCTAGCAGTTCGAAAGCACGTAAAAATGCAAGCAGAAAAATAGGGACCACCACGGTGGGAAGGTAACAGCGTTCCGTGCGCCTTTGTCGTCTAGTCATGCCGGCCACATGACCACGGAGACGTCCTCGGACAAGCGCTGGCTCTTCGGCTTTGAAACGGAGATAAGCACCAGCCCCCAGAGTCAGAAACGACTAGCACGCATGTGCGGGGGAACCTTTACCTTTACCTTTAAGCCTATCTAGGAGACATGCTGTAAAAAAGAATTAACATGTATTTGATATTTAGTATTTACTCCTATCTATGTGTAATCAAAAGCAGGTCTCAATTTAACAAGTCTTTCTCTGAGCAACCGGCACCAGACTGCAATCTTCTTTCACAAATGCTTCTTTATGGAAAACAGAAAAATACAGCTTCCTTCTTTACAAAAAAAAAATCTGAGCACCTTTTAATACTTCAAACTGATTTAAAGTTTGAACATGTTGCATTTTGGCATTAGGATAAAAAAGAAACAAAAACCTCCCCATCTGAGCTTGAACAGCTCCATGAAAACAGAACATTCCTTTCTTTGGGGGCAGTGGAAAAAAAAAATCTGTGTTGAGTCTGACTCATGGATTTTTTTCACAGCTTGTGACTGTAATAACTATTGAAGCCAGTGCTCTTTCCAGGATCAGAAACCTTGTCCATTTCTCTTCTATATGAAACTAAGCAGTCTGTCTTTTTTTTTCTCTGCCTTTCCCTCATTGTTGTGATGTAATCAAACGGTGTGATAAATACTTTTTCACCAGTTTGGACCCGCCCATTCCACTTAATGACTGTACCTTGCTGACTTCAAGAAAGCTTCTGGACACACCCTTCTTATCAGAAACTCCAACCATTTCAGGAATGTAAGAGGATAATTAAACTTCCTTCATAGAAACCCAATAAACCTCTAGTAAAAAAACTACCCATGTAAGATTGGTTTAACACTCAAAGCTCAACAGCTTAGCTTGTCTAGCTCAGAAGTGGGTAGGATGACCCACTGGACAAAACCTCCTCAGAAACTTGTGACATTCTTCATATTGCAGTGTAATTCTGTAGTAAAAATAGGAAAAAAAATCTGAAACTGTCTTTTCTTATACATTCTGGAAATCTGAAAATGAAATTAAAACTTTAGTCCCTTTTTTCTTGAGTATCCAACATTTAGAGAGAGCAGGTGATTTCCACAAAGCAAGAATCCTAAAATGGGTAATCACAAAGCAGTTGAGCTGAAATATTTTGAACTATACAAATAAAATTATTATTATTATTATTATTATTACTATTACTATTATTATTATTATTATTATTATTATTATTATTATTATTATTATTATTATTATTATATGTATACTGTACATACCGAATCCTAAATGCAGATAATTATTATTTATTATGAAATTTATTTAAATGTGGGTATACTCAAAAATAGATCCCTTTTCATTCTATGAAGCAACCTACTCCACAGTCTGGATATAAATAATCACAACTGTTTACTTTTTTAAAAAAAGCATAATTTCCAATTATTGCCCAACAATGTGAATAAATTTGATATTTTTATTCCATCTTTCAAAAAAGATCACCAGAAATTCATTTGTTTTCTTCATATGAGAGACAGTGACAATGTATACACATTTGGCCATGTGAAAAAGAATTTTAATTACACAATTCAGTGCATTTAACTCAAACATTTATTCTTTTTATATGTCAAGTTGCAATCTTTCATAAGCCATGGTCCATCAACTGATGGGTTCATGAATATAGACCAGGGGTGTCAAACTGCCAGCCCACGGGCTAGATGTATCATATCCAAACCGCGCCCACCCCATTGCCAGCAATGTAAAAAAAGTCGTGATGTCACGACACGTCACGTGACGTTGCGAGTTTGACACCCCTGATATAGACCTCCAGTGATCATTATGGTTTTGGTCAATTAAGACTTTTATATAATGCTTTTTCACAAGACAGTATAGATCAGCTTACCAACATTACTCATAGTCATGCCACTTGCAATATACTTCACCAACAGGAAGTACTGTACTAGTGAGTTTGGGCACATTTTAACAGTATACAAATACAGCCAAAGTTCAGCTTTACCCCAAGCACATTCACTCTATTCTATGCAAACCAACTACCTCTTATTTAGAGACTATTTTGCAAGCCAGCATAAGTTTACCACATTCAAGTTCTTTCTTCTTGCTTTTAAGAAAATAGTCTTCACTCCCCAAAATTACACTAAAGTAAACTTGTTAGACATTAAGTCTACATTCTCTTTTAGAGGGGTAATTCTTGTCTCTGCAGATATGGGTGTACTCATTCACCATGTGAAACCATCAACCAGGGGAGGTGTATAAATAAACAAGGAACCTCTAAACTAAAAGGATAAACTAAAAGATATAATAAAACTCCTATATACTTGCCTTAACTGGTGAAAATGTATTAATACTACAATGACTTCACAAGGGTCCATTGAAGGAAGCCCTTTTTCATTTTTTCAAGCTTTAATCTGGTATAATTCATTGCAGTAGAATATGGACTAAATACTGGACACTGTAATTGCTATATTGAACCCTTTAATTCAGGGGTGTCAAACTCAATTTCATTGAGGGCCGCATCAGCATTGCGGTTGCCCTCAAGGGGCCGGGTGGGTATGGCCAGGGTGGGCGTGGCCTACTGGGTGGGTGTGGCTAGAGTGCATATGGCCTACTGGGTGGGCATGGCCAGCTCTACATTGTTCACATCAAGGGTGCCTATGGGGGGCCTAGGCAGGAGCGGGACAGATCTGAGGGTCTCTGGCAGAAGGAGGGTCTCTGGGCCAGGGCCAAGGCAGTGGGGGCCGTTCCCTCACTGTTTCCAGGATGGCTTTGCGGGCCACATGAAACCACTTCGCGGGCCGGATCTGGCCCCCGGGCCTTGTGTTTGACATGTCTGCTTTAATTGATTCATACCCTAGTACTAATTGTATCACTTTGTTAAATAAATATATTTTTATATAGTCAAAAATGCCTTTTCAAAAATAAAATGTATATTCCATAATCATCAACCACAGCTAGATGCAGGGATCCAAATCCAAAGGAATATTAATGCAATAAGATAAAATTTATTTATTTATTTTTATTTTAATTCCATTTATATCCCGCCCTTCTCCGAAGACTCAGGGCGGCTTACAAGCTTAGCAGTAGCCTTCATTCTATGTATATGCCTGCTTATTAGGGCTTTCACACACACACACCCCAAGCGGCATTACTACAAAGTCAGTTTAATTGCCCCCAACAATCTGGGGTATTATTAAAAAAATAAATTATTCAAAATTAAGATATAAAAGATATTTCTAGATTAGTAGGCACTTACATTTTTCCTGGTCCTGAGATTGTTTTAGGTACAACTGAAAAATTTTAAACCAGCATATTAGAATATTATAATCTCTATATACTAAATATTACATTATCTTAGTGTTTGCAATTTTAGTTCACAGCCATTTTGGAATTAATGAATTTTAGACCTTTAATATCATTTTGCATTTTAACCTGTTCCCTTTTATGCCTTCTGCAATGCTCTGCCTAATTCAGATATTTTGAAATCTGAAAAGCTTATATGTTTGCCATGTATGATACCCAATGCACAGTATGTAAATATTCATAGATCTTACAACAGCCTGTTTGCAAAAAATATATTTTACTATGAGCTAACAACCAGTAGTTTGTCCTCATAACTCATCATTTAGCCAGCGATAATTTCCCACAACCCTCCTATTCCTCTATAAATCTTCTATATGATCTCCCAGCATTTCTGGTCCTTTTTAAATGAACAATGCTTTGCCATGGCTTATCTTCCTTCCACAGCACAATGTGGAAGGCACAATTATTTTTCTCTTTTGCGTTGATTGGGGGCTTTTTTCAGGCAAAATACGATTGTCTGAATCTTTCACCTGGATTTTCACATCACCCTTGCTAAATTGCAGTGAAGCATGATGATTGTTGTTGTTAGCTCCGAAGTCGTGTCCGACCCATCGCGACCCTATGGACAACATTCCTCCAGGCCTTCCTGTCCTCTACCATCTTCTGGAGTCCATTTAAGCTCACGCCTACTGCTTCAGTGACTCCATCCAGCCACCTCATTCTCTGTCGTCCCCTTCTTCTATTGCCCTCGATCTTTCCCAGCATTAGGCTCTTCTCCAGTGAGTCCTTCCTTCTCATTAGGTGGCCAAAGTATTTGAGTTTTAGCTTCAGGATCTGGCCTTCTAAAGAGCAGTCAGGATTGATCTCCTCTAGGACTGACCGGTTTGATCACCTTGCAGTCCAAGGGACTCGCAGGAGTCTTCTCCAGCACCATAGTTCAAAGGCCTCAATTCTTTGGCGCTCAGCCTTTCTTATGGTCCAACTTTCACTGCCATACATTGCAACTGGGAAGACCATAGCCTTGACTATACGCACTCTTGTTGACAGGGTGATGTCTCTGCTTTTTAGTGTGCTGTCTAGATTTGCCATGGCTTTCCTCCCCAGGAGCAAGCGTCTTTTAATTTCTTGGCTACAGTCCCCATCTGCAGTGATCTTGGAGCTCAGGAAAATAAAATCTGTCACTACTTCCATTTCTTCCCCATCTATTTGCCAGGAATTGAGAGGGCCGGATGCCATGATCTTGGTTTTCTTAATGTTAAGTTTCAACCCAAGTTTTGCACTCTCCTTCTTCACCCACAACAAGAGGCTCTTTAGTTCTTCTTCACTTTCTGCCATTAGAGTGGTATCATCTGCGTATCTTAGGTTGTTGATATTTCTTCCGGCAATCTTAATTCCAACTTTTGATTCATCTAGCCCTGCCTTTCTCATGATGTGCTCTGCATATAAGCTAAATAGGCAGGGCGACAGTATACAGCCTTGCCAGACTCCTTTCCCAATTTTGAACCAATCAGTGGTTCCGTGTCCAGTTCTCACTGTTGCTTCTTGACCCGCATATAGGTTTCTCAAGAGACAAATAAGATGGTCTGGTACTCCCATCTCTTTAAGAACTTGCCACAGTTTGTTATGATCCACACAATCAAAGGCTTTAGCATAGTCAATGAAGCAGAAGTAGATGTTTTTCTGGAACTCCCTAGCATGATGATAAATTGGGCCAATTGTATTTATTCGATCCACCTCATCCATACAACTACTGCATGGCTGAACACAACTGGGGTTCCAGATCCTGGAGTCTGCATCCTAATGTCCGTCTTCTCCCTGATCAAGATCAGCCTATGGGCCTCCTTAGGATCAAAGCTTCTGGACTGACATTCCTTCAGCTAAGCAAGTTCCTTGGGAGCTGTTGGGGAATAAAACGAAAGGGAAAAATCCTGTATTTCTTGCTGGGGGACAAAAGGGCACGGTACAAAAAGAGGAATTACACAGAGAAGGCTTCTTGTTCTGAAACTTGCGCTTCCACCTGCAACCCCCACCTGCGGACAGAATTTCCCGATCTCTTTCCCCCAATTAACTGTCTATGGCGTGAACCAAACGCGCATGCGCCTTCCTCTAATCCATCTTTGGAATCCAGGCCAGCAGGTATTTCACCTTTTTTGCCGGGCGCAAGCGCATTGGCCCGCCCCCGGTGGCCCTGCTCTAGCAGGTGTATCGCCTCTTTCCTCTTTCTCCCGCAGAAACAAGCGCGCAGGCGCGTTAGGATTCGCAGGTGCGGTTGGGCTGTCCCTCCCGGCGCATGCGTGCCCTGCTCACCGTCTCACACACACACACACCCCATCCCGATTCCCCTCCCTGGAGGTGCAGGTGCCAGCGCTAGGCAGTCCGGCCGGCAGACGCACGCACGCACCCACGTACGCACGCACGCCCCCTCTGCTTTAGCTCCCGGGCAGGCGAGCTTGCGTCGGCTATTCCGCAGAGCCAGGCGGGAGGCGGCGGGTTTAGCGGAAGGCGGCCGAGCAGCGAGGCGCTGCTGCTCTCCCCCTTCGCCTCGCCGACCCGACCTTCGAGTTTCCGCGCGGCATGAACCGGGTCCAACGAGGTGGAGGAGGCAGTGGTAGCGGGGGAAGCCACGGCCTCGGCGCTATGGAAGTGAAGAGCAAGGTGGGTGGCGTCCGCGAAGCGGAGTGGGAGCTGGATAGATAGGCTTCCTCGTGGGTGGCTTCAGTGGCTGGGAGAGGGAGGAAAATCCCCCCCCCCAAAAGTCCGATTTTTTAAAAAATTGTAGTTAAAGGAGGGAAGACAACATTGCTAAGGGAGACGGCTGTCTTGTTTCGGGGCGAGGAAGGGTTTCGTTTAATTAAGGATTGGTTTTTATTACCCATTGTAGCAGAGGGTGAGTGTGCTCCTGACCATGTAGAGAGGGCATTTCTATTGAGGACTTAATAATCCCATCCACCTATTTGGCGCTCGCATTGTACCTGTTGTAGGGTGTAGGGAAATAGTTTCGATCAGAGGTGGTGACTACAGTTCACCACCAACCTTGAATTACGACCTTTTCCTAAAAAAAAAAATCAGATAGGATTAGGATGTGATTATATACTAAGAAGAAACAACATTCTGTGTGTATTGCCTGTGTGGATTGATGATGAATTGTCCACAAATTTATCTCATTTTTTGTCACTGAAACCTACCCCTACCCTCCCCCCTTCTTATGACATGTTAGGTGACATTCATATGGGATTAAGTGTCAGTTGGAAGGTGAGTCGAGAACTAGGTAGTAATTTTGTCTCCAGAATCCTGCTTCATAAAAAAATGTACTTTAAATCAGTAAGGTGCAACAATTGCACTATAGGAATTCACTAGAAGATGACTTAACTCTTCTGAGTTAAGTATTAACCATTTTGTTTTGTACAGGAAAATGCTAGAATTCCCTGTTGTCTTTATAATCTCTGTCTTTGTAAAGATACAGTAAGAAGCTTTAAAGGGAGTATGGATTATTATAGAAGTAGGAGATGTAGGCCAATATTCATGATTGGTATAAACTAATAGGGTGTGGTTATGTGTAGGCATTACCTCTTTGCCACAGTTTGCGTTCCGCTCTACACACAGCATATTTGTTCCCGGCTGTAATAACTAGTTTTGCCCAGACAGAAGAATCTCAGAAATTGTATTAGAATTCTGTTCTTTTGCTATTTGTGGGAGAAGTATTCTTCTTTTTATCAAGTATCTGTCTTACCTGAGGAAGCAGTGATTAGTCACCATATCCATTTCCAGGCATAGCAGTTAATCCACAGATTCTGCAGAGTGCCATACAACCTTAGGTGACATTTAAAAGATGTTATGTACTACATTATTTAGAAGTTGTTCTCAATACCTTTTATGTATTTTTTTAGTCTAAACATTTTTAATCTGGTTGCAGATGAGATCACATTTTAAGAACTTGTAAAATCTCTTATGAACAGGGTGTAGGGGATGCCATTTTGAGCCTTCTGTTTCCTTTAGCCATGTAAATTTAAGTATACCCAAGACATTGCTCACCAGGATACCGTAAGCATTTTTGAAATTTGTGCACACCTCGGTGCTTGAGTTCTGATATTAAAAGTTAACAAAATTGATGTAATAATACAATTTTACAGTGGATTATTTTTGAAAAAAGCATAGACTAATTTCCATTTTAGGGGATTTTGGAATATTCAGAGGCCCTGAATATGCTAATTGTATCTGTACAAAATATGTACCCTGAGGTGATTTCTAAACTTGTGTGTTATTGTACACACCCAAGTACATTATACTTTTCTATAGATTAAGCTGCTCTTTTTATTGTTTGTGTAGTCATGCCACAAATTAAAGAGGTACGCTGTGATACACATGACATTTTGAGTAACAGGATGTGTCCTACTATAGTCTGACTAGGAGAGAACATTTTATCATTCATTTACTTTTGTGTTAACTATTAGTAGATACGGTGAAGTGTTTTGGCATTGTTCTTTATTAAGAGGAAAAACTATGTTTTGACAGTAATTGCTATGAGTTATAGTTTAAATCCTTTTATTGATGATAGTTAAAATTTTAGATAAGCAACAAATGTGATCCTTAAAAAACATTTACCTGGCCTCCAGGGTTTTAGATTTAATGTGAAATACAATCTGCATATTCTTGTTCTTTTCCCTATTTATGTAGTGAGGTTTACCACTCCTTTAAAATATTAATGTATTCCTAATCTAAGTTCTCTAAGTTCCTTTTTTTTAACTTTCTTTTTACTAAGACAATTTGCTTGCAATGGTCACCATATAGCAATAATATGTAGATTTTCCAGATTGGCTGCGTTTCTAAACTGCAAGTTCCAAACCTTTCTGAAAATGAAGGTATAACTGCAATTCCTAGTTGTACCAGAGTAACAATATATTTTGTGTATTGCCACTTTTCATGTTTCTTTTGAACATGTACTGTTGCATACAGAAAGCAGGGCATGAAATCACTCTTTCCTAAAGCTCTAATGTTTATTTCTTTAATTATGAATAACAAAAGCTAATGAGTATAAAATGTTTATCTTTTCCTCATAACTATACATCTGTTAGTGATCTGTAGTGAAACTTGATGAAAATAAGTGGGAAAATATTTATAGAATCATGTAAGGACCATAAAGCAGAGAACTAGGTTTTTTTACACATGCATACATTGGATTTTGTAGTAAAAAATTACAGTCTGAGAATTCACTGTATATGAAGAATCCAAATCAGAAAAAAACTGACTGGCACCAGTCAGGGGGAATATGTTCCATCCATGTTATTATATTCCTGTATAGCAAATACCATTATTTCATGACTGCATCTTCAACATGACTTTCATTTTGAGAGGATATCTAGCACTACAAATATTTTTATACTTAGAAAGTTAATTTGGGAAACTGAACAATCCTGAAGGTGTGGGACAGACTTAAGACAACCTTTTATCCTGAACAAAAGTGGAGCCTGGAGATTATCATATTTTCCCCTTTCATCTTTCATCTGATCCTTGATCTTTTAACTATGGCATGATGATGTGGTCAGGAGAAGAGATTTTTTTTATCTCTATTACCCTCTTAAGTATACATCTGTTTATGATCTGTAATGAAGCTTAATAAAAATAGATGGGAAAATAATTATAGAATAAAGTAAAAAAAAACTTAAAGCAAAAAAAATTGTGGGTAATTATTTTATAAGTACAAGAAATACACAAATAAGACATCATGGAGGGAAATGTAATGGCATGCAAGAAAAAAAAATGAATAAGCTAAGGGAGCAATCTTCCAAAGCACTCTAACCAAGATGAAAATAATAAAATAATAATAAATGCAGGCTTAGTTTTCTTTACTAAAAAAAATCAGCCCTGTGGAAAATGTATCAAATCTCAAACAAGTGAACTATGGAAATCCAATATGTGTCAGTGGCTATGGTGTCTGATCTAGTTTTTAGTTCTTTATGAGCCATGGAAGCTCCCTGGATGACTGCATCGGTCACTTTCTCTTAATCCACTTTTTATATCATACGATGTTGTTGTTATAGGACAAAAATAGGTCTTTTCTGATACTTAGATATAAGCACACACTGAATAAAAATAGTAATACTGAACAAGATTGGCTTGGCTTGGTTTGGATCATGGAAAAGTGAGGGAACAAAGCATAAAGGTTGCAGAGTAAATATTTGGAAACAGCCTATAATTCTATGAATGTGACAGAAGTTATGCAGTTTTTTAAAAATGTAGATATACAAGTATGACAGCATAACACAACATCTATTTTGTTTGATTATTGTATAATATAAACTTAATAGACTGTATAGGATTTTATTTATTGACTGATTTAGAAAATTTAGTTGTCTACTTGTTCACAGCAACTCTAGATGGCTTACAAACAATAAAGATGTTTACAAGAATGCAAGATGGTTTGAAATTAAGCCCATTTATTTAAATGCTTTACAAGCCATGGTGGAGTATTGAGGTTGTTCTCTTGCAGCCTAGTCAGCCTCATAGGATTGTTGTGAAAATAGAAGGCGGGAGGTATTCTAGGTTATACAAATAAAGCTGAGATATAAATCTAATAAAAAGACTTAAATCAGGAATGATTTTTTATTTCTTTGATCAGTTCATCCATATGTGATAACTGTTTTCACAACTAGTTCTAAGTTCAGGTTTCATCACTGTATTATTGACTGCTAAAATTATGAACCCTATCCTTTCCTGAATTAGGAAGCGCCATTCCCAGTTGCTAATGCCTTGATCATCTCAGTTGCAATGTGGTCTACACTGGGCTGCCTTTGAAGAGCACTTAGAAGCTACAATTGACCCAGCATGTAGTGATGCAGACAGTATGCCTGTGTTGCACCATTGCTCTGCAAGCTGCTCTGGTCCCCCAAATAGACTTCAAGGTGACAATTGCCACCTATAAAAACCTTCATGAGGCAGGGCAATTTGTGGGACTCCTTTGTCCAATTATCTCTGCCTATCCCACTAACTCTGGCAAGGTAGGCATGTTCCAGGTCCCATCTGCTAAGAAATACCAACTGGTGGGATCAAGAAATTTGCCTTCTCTGTCATTGTGCCTGTCCTTTGGAACACCACGTCCCTTAAGATTCACTTGACCATAAACCTGCTGACATTTTGTATATCTTTGTAAACCTGGATGTTGTCTTGAACATCTAGGGTCTGGAAATTGATTGAGCCTATCTATGGAATCTGTGACTATGTAAAATGGTCTTGTAAAATCAAGGGGGTCAGGAATCTCTTGAAGATTAAGGCAAAATCTCCAGCCACAAGTCTGCATGTAAGCCTCTGTAAAATTTAAGCCAAATTCAGACCTCAGCAAAGTTGGAAATGTATCAAGTTTCTTAAAAAATTAGGCCAAGCAAGTTGAAATGTTACTTGAAATTCACATACACTTGAACTTTAGTTTAAAAACTGATCAAACATGCATGTATGTAGATTTCCTAGTGCTGTAAATAATATTTGCTGTTGCTTTGGCTCATTAGTAATTTCTGTAGGTGAGGGCGGTTACTTGTTTCTCTGCATTTTGACTACTTTGGTTTATCTTAACATTTTTTTAAAACATTGTTAGACTACACAGAGAAGAAGTTGAAAAAATATCCTGGAAGAAGGTAATGGGCAAGTGCTTTTCCTGCCCAAACCCCCTCTGCGTTGATGCTGTCAGCAGAACTGGAAAAGCTTCTTCATCTTTAGGCATTGTCTATTGATTGATTGGACTCAAATGTAGAAAATATCATTTGAATCTTTTTTCCATTGCTATTTCTGTCAAAGGCATTGTGAGATGTTCAGAGTGCAGCATATTGGAATATCCACAGGTGCAACTGTTGGACAAGGAAACTTATAAATTCCTCTTCTACTTGCACACCTAATATACAGGCTTAAATAATTACGTAATTGACATGCATGAACCAAAAAAATCTAGCATCCTGTCCATTCAGGTGTTAAATGCTTCTACTACATACATTCCTTATTAAATAATACCCTCCAAAGCTAGGAAGGTAATGATTTAGAAGGATGTAGAGAAGTACTTTGGTATTTCCTTTCAGAATAAATTTCAGATTATGAAGTGAGTGAGGAAGAACATGGAGCATTTTGTAACAGAAGAGCATATAGAATTCAATTGCAGTGGAACCTGAAAAGGGGAAGTGGTTTAGGAGATTTACTGTGTAATCTTGTGCATACTTACTGAATAGCCAGATTGTGTTGGATAGAGAACACATTTGTTGGTTCATATTGTTGGAAAGAGAAATTTATAAATGAAGAGATCCATTTGTTTGCTGTGCCGTAATTACTGCTTTTCAAAGTTACTGAATATTATATGTCAAAATCATGTATGAATGACAAGAATCTTGGGAATAGTGAGAATGGGGAAGAGCAGTGGCTTGACATTTATTTATTTAAGAAAATTTATATGACCACCTAACTCACTCTCAGTGACTTGGCAATTTACCAAAATAAAAACCCTATATAAAAACAATAAAAAGCAATAGCCTCACCCCTACCTGCTGGCAACGACAGTCACTCAAATAAGCCACTTGATCAGCTCCATCCCACTCTAGGTTTTTCAGGCCTGTTGGCAAAACCAGGTCTTCAGGGCCTTGTAAAAGAGTGTCAGAATGGGGACCAAACATATCTTCATGGGGATGATGTTCCACAGAGAGGGAGCCACCATGGAAAATGCCCTTCTTCTTGGTCCAGCTGGATGTACTTCCTCCCTCTGGAATGTAATGTGGGAACAGTTACCCTGTTTGCCGTGCTTGATTGGCAGTTCCGCCATCTTATTTCAATGGGATTTTGGCCATAGTGTGTTTGTGTATTATCTTTCCTTTTATGTGTGATTCTGTTTTAATGGGGAATAGGAAGTTTGTTTTTGTCTTGTGCTTTTATTTTCCTTGTTGTGCACTACCCAGAGTCTTACGGTCAAACCAGACAAAAGTTGAATAAGTTATATGCAATTGCAGTGTGTTTTAGCTTCTCAAATTTTAACTCAATCACTTGAAAATTAAATATAACTGAAAATTTGCCTGAAATGAAAAATTATTCAGCCCATATTTCTGTTCTTGTTGGGTTGCATAAACAGTCACGATAAGTGAAGTCCTTGGTGCTCTCTGAGCTTGGTTGCTTGCTTGCAGATGTTTCATTATTCAACTCATGATGATATTATTAGTGAAGTAATGAAACATCTGCAAGCAAACAGCCACACTCCACATTAAGGACTCCACAGTTCAACTCTGAATTACATGTATTCTGTTAGGGTCATGACAGGTGGGAATTCGTTATATACCACATGTGAAGTGTTTTGGCATATAGAGACCACAGAAGGGTGCAAAATGAAACATCAGAGAAAGAGAATGATATTGTAATGCAAAGCTATATAGAAATGATTGGGAACAAGAACTTTCATTTTTTAATCTTGGGTGCAATCCCTACCATGAATTTGACAATTTGACAGTTATAAAGTATTCTGATATATTTCCTATCGTCTGAGTGTTGCTAATGTTTTCTGGTTCTTATAGTTTGGTGCAGAGTTCCGACGGTTTTCTTTGGAGAGATCAAAGCCTGGCAAATTTGAGGAATTCTATGGATTACTTCAACATGTTCACAAAATACCCAATGTTGAGGTCTTAGTTGGATATACAGACATTCATGGAGATCTGCTACCAATTAATAATGATGACAACTACCACAAAGCAGTCTCTACTGCTAATCCTTTGCTTCGGATTTTTATACAGAGAAAAGGTAAGCATTCCATTAGTATTAAAGCCTTCAGTGAGTTTCTTTATGTTAAATTTATTTATTTATTTATTTATTTATTTATTTATTTATTTATTTATTTATTTATTTATTTATTTATTTATTTAATTAGATTTTTATACCGCCCTATTCCCGAAGGACTCAGGGCGGTTTACAGGGCAGCATAAAATACAATATAAAGATAATATAAAATTAAAATAGATTAAATTAATTAAGCCCAACAATTAAAACAATATATAAAAAGCTAAAACCCCTTCAGTCCAGGCCTGATAGATCGAAAAACCAGGTTTTCAGGATGCTATTTTTTATTTTTTTTCTGTTTTTTGCTTGAATTAAACTTAGTGCTGGCTTGAGAATTCCTGAATTATTTAATCCTGAATTGCTTCTGTCCTTTTTTTCTTGTTACATGATCTAAAATTGTACAAAGTGTGGTAGTTTCCATCTTGTTTCATTTTGTTTCAGTACATAAGATTAAATGGAATGGTGCTTTCCCTCTCCCCAGATTTTTGACAGGGCATGACTGTCACCTGAAACACCTTTAATGTAATCCTTGGATCATGCCTTATAAGTTTGATATCAGTCTCACCTCCTTTGTAGCATTTGAATATCGCTTGCTGAGTTTGATCATGAAGGAATACATGCACAATAGTGATAGTTAATTGCAGATGTCAAAAACACCAGCACAATCACATGGAAAAATATAATTTGATTATCTTAGATGGCATATTAAGAAATAGAGCCTTAATCTAAGTTTTAAAGTTATTCATGACTTCTACTTTTTTTTAAAAAAAAAAGCTCTATTGAGAAGCTTCTTTTTTATTAGATTTTTACCCTGCCTTTATCACTTTTTCATAAGTAAGTCAGTGGGGTGAACCTCCTCCTCTTTGAGGTGGGTTGGGCTGAGTGAGAGGGACCGGCCCAAAGTCACGCAGCCAGCTTTCAGGCCCGAGGTAACGTCTCTGATTCTTCCCTTCTTCAGATCCAGTCAGCTGTGGTTGGATCAAGAAGGAGCCTGTTGGCTACATATTCCTCCCTTTGTGTTTTCATTACTTCTACTGTTGCCCAAATGAAAGAAGCTGCAATTTAAGTGCTGTTTACCAATAAGATACGTTGCTTCCTCAGGCAAAGAAAAATAAAAATGGCTGTGTATGCTGTTCTTGAGAGATGAAACATGTTTTATTGGTCTAAAAGGTTTCTTTGAATTAGACTGCAATTCTTATGAAGGAGGAGGTGTGTGAAAGAGGAGAGGGAAGGGAAATTAGCTGATTCTTCTTATGCTTCGACAAGCTAGGACAGTGGTTCTCAACCTTGTCAGCTTGAAGATGTGTGGACATCAGACTGGGGAATTTTGGGAGTTAAAAGTCCATACATCTTCAAGCTGCCAAGGTTGAGAAACACTGCTCTAGGAATCAAATCTCAGGCTAGCAGGATACCACAGTTTGGTTTTGCATTACATCTAGGAAGCAGAGGTAGTCCTTGACTTATGACCGTAACCGAGCCGAACATTTCTGTTGCTAAGCGAGACGGTAGTTAAGTGAGTTTTGCTCCATTTCAGGACCTTTCTTGCCACAGTTAGGTGAATAACTGCAGTAGTGAAGTTAGTGAAGTGAATCTGGCTTCCCCATTGACTTTGCTTGTCAGAAGGTTGCAAAAGGACACTGCTACCGTCATAACTGTGAGCCAGTTGCCAAGCATCTGAACTTTGATCACATGGCTGTGAGAGGCTGAAATGGTTGCAAGTGTGAAAAATGGTCATAAGTCACATTTTTTTAGTACCACTGTAACTATGGTCACTAAATGAATGGTTATAAGTTGAGGACTAACTTTAATAAACACTGAAGTAAGGTTTCTCAAGACAGATACGTGCATGTCAAGTTAAGCAACGAGAACTGCAGCTGCTCTGTATGGAATGATGGACAGAAATGAATGAGCTGGAACAAAGGAATCTCAAGAGCTAGAGCAGGGGTAGGCAACCTCGGCTCTTTTATGACTCATGGACTTCAACTCCCAGAATTCCTGAGCCAGCTTGGCTGGCTCAGGAATTCTGGGAGTTGAAGTCCATGAGTCATAAAAGAGCCGAGGTTGCCTACCCCTGAGCTAGAGGAAGGAAAGAAGAACGAATCAATTTTTTTGACTCCGTTATATTTTTTACACGGAGGACTAGAGATATAGAAATCAGTAATAGAACCTTTAAATGTATTTGGAGGACTGTATAATGGTTCTTGGCAAATGTGTGAGGAATGGGGGACTTTTTGATTTTGGACACATCAAAAGAAAAAGTCTTGTTTCCAGTGACCATTACTTTGAATCCCCCTTCCCCCCCCCCCCCGCTGGCTTGAAAGGTGGGGCCAATTTAGATAGATAGATAGATAGATAGATAGATAGATAGATAGATAGATAGATAGATAGCAGACAGACAGACAGACAGACAGACAGACAGACAGACAGACAGACAGACGTAGATTCTAAAGAATAAACAAAATTTGGAAATACTTCGGTTGTCTTAGTTAAAATGTAAGTTTATTTACAGAGGGCTTGAAATATATTTATCTGAATTAGCTAATAAAATGAAAAATCCATTGGTATTTCAACCTTTCTATGAGTCAGGTTTAACTGATGTTCTCTTGTTCAAAGTACCCTTGATAGAAAACTTATTTGGCTACTGTGAAATGAGTATTAAACATAATGATGGGGACGCTGAATAGTGGATGGTGGCTGAACATTGATTGGTAAACAATGGAATACACATTCCAGCAGCCAATTTCATGTATAGTCAGTGTATCAGGTCATTGTATTGTACTCTAGAATCTAAATAGCTTGGATATGCCAAGATAGTGTCTATTTCTGTGTTTTACAGTCACACAAAGAATCCATTCTGCTTCTGAGTGAAAGCAGAGGCCCCTTTGGTTGCCCCAGTCACTCCCCTTCAGTGGCAAGTCATAATTATTGAAACCCAGAGCCAAATAATCCAATTGTTTACGCAACCATATATTTAAGGCCACAGTCCTAACGCAAGTAACTCCCAATTTATTGCCTGCATACAAGTAAAGGTGTTTGCCATTCTGCTCGCTCCTGGTTTTTTTGATATCAAATGTTTGCTCCTGATGTTTTTACTTTCCCCAGCATTTTTATCATATGTATTTCCCCCAGTGTCAATTTTGATAAGATCTAAGCTGAATCTCTTGAAGCAAAATACTGATTCATAAGTCAAATTTAGCGACTGTGGCTAAAATCCTTTAATAGTCATATGATTAGAGCAAATCCACTTTGTAGGGATGGGATTACTTCTCACATTTAAGCACCATGTATATATATTGTTTCTCTAACAATGTGTACATAATGCATCCATATTTTCTGATCAACTAAAAGAGTTTTGCAGTTCTAAATTTGGATAGGAAACACCTCGTGTTTCTTCCAAAGATATTGAAATTTTATATTGATTTTACAAATACTGAGAACTGGTTCATACAGTTTATTTGTTCAGGTTTTTTTTTAATCACAGCTCTGTCATGGCTAAAATATTAGTACATTTTAGGGGATCATATGTGGCAACCTTCTGTGTTTTAGCTCCTAACCTGTGGCTAGGCTCATTATAAATGTTAATCCTTTACCTCCCCCTAGCCTGCATTTTATCTATGGGAAAGGTTTTGAAATAATGGTTCATCAACGGCTTGGTAATTCAATAATTCTGTACAAATTCTAAAAACAGAGATTGGATATAGTAAAGACCTCCTTTACAATTATACTGCATAGAAATGTTTTCAGTACCCAAGTCTTGAAATTTATGATACAGAATTACTTTGAAATGCTGTTTAGAGCATTGTGTAGATGTGTGTGTGTGTGTGTGTGTGTGTGTGTGTCTTTATGTTATGTGCAGTGGCTTAGCAGTTAGACATGCTGACCTTATCAGCTGTAAAGCTGACAGCCTGGATTCGAGACCCAGACGCTGCACAACGTGGTGAGGTCCCATTACTTGCCCCAGTTCCTGCGCACCTATCAGTTTGAAAGCATGCAACTGCAAGTAGTTACATAGGTACCACTTCGATGGGAAGATACCAGTGTTCCGTGCACTTCAGCAAGTAGTCATGCTGGACACATGACCACAGAAATGTATTCGTACAATGCTGACTCACTCCGCTAAGAAACAGAGATGGGCACCACCCCTTAGAGCAGGACAAAACTGGACAGGGAAAACTTTTACCGTTACTTTTAAGTTTTAATTGCAGTTCTTTAACCAAACTTGATTCTTACAGAGTAGGTTGCTTTTTGCTTGTATGTATCTGAACTCAGTGACAAAGTTTCCTGTGCATGACATTTAGTCATGCTAAATGAGATTTCTGCAAAATTATGATCCCAGGAACCTTAGGAAGAAAAAAAGAACCTGTTCTCTCATTCTGGAGTGCAGGACATAGAATAATGGATCTGTGGTAAGGGGAAATAGATTCTCATTGAATGCTAGAAAAAAACTTCCTAAAATAGAAATAGTTCACAATTCCCTAGACAGATCCCCTTTATTGGATCTGCTTAATCAGAGGCTACATGGCAATCTATCTGTGGTTTAATTTGGATTCCAGCCCAAACAGGGTATTGACCTAGGTCAGAGGTCTCCAACCTTTCCGGGCTCGAAGACCAGAGGGAAGGAGAGTAGCTGGTACGGCACTAGTGGCCCCGTTCATCCATGCAGTATGCGCTGGAGCCGTGTGCATATGCGAACAACCATGCACACCACAGTGGCTAGCGGCCCTGTTAGTGCATGTGCAGATGAGCAGTGCAACCCACCTGGGCTAGCATCCCTGTTCGCGTATGCACAAAAGAGCCGCAGACACCCACCCCACGCTAGCATCCCCGTTCGCGCCTGTGCGCAAACGGGACCACGGATGCTAGCGAGTGGGGGGTGAGAATGCGCGCCCACGTGGGTGTGCACTGACCAGCCATTTCTGCGGCCCGCTGGCCAAGAGCCCACAGCCCATAGGTTGGGGACCCCTGGCCTAGGTGGCTTCTTTCAACTGTATGGTTAAAAATAGTTTTTCTGAAACAAAATATCCAGAGAATTAATCATAGTTCAGTGAAAGAAGACATGCTTGCTGAAATGTTAAGAGTGAAAAAACTAGTTCAACTTACACAATAGCCATTAAGAGAAGTAATCTGATAGTTTAGACTTTGCACTGAAAGCAGCATTTTGTAATAATATGCATATGCAACTTTACTACTCATTTGCAAAAGGCTGTGTTTTCTTATCGGGCTTAATTTTTGCTAAGGAATTTAGAATTTGTGTCTCTTGATAAGGAGTACATCCAAAGTTATGCAAGAAATCTCTTGTGTGCAAATGTATATCCTCCTCCACCAACAACACACATACACACAGCCTCTCTGGAATCTGTAACTTCCTGGGAGGCAGCATGGAAAGGCAGGAAATAGTAAGCTCTGATAGCAGATATCATCTCATTACAGAAATAACACCATTTAACACAGATAAAAAACTCTGTCTAATGTAATTGCTCAGTTAAGTCTTCATCCAAGAGATATAAGTAGATGTGTATGCACTTTTTAAAAAAAACCCACATAATCTTTGTTTCAAACCTTGCATATATTAGCATAAGGTATACATTTTAATAGCACTTTTCTTTTAATCTTTGCAAGTGTTTTCATTTACTCTTACGCTTGTGAAAAATGGGGAAAGGGGTGGTCTTTTCACTTCCTTACTATTTGCATAACCACTGGCAGAATATTTAGTTAAAACAATATCCAGATTTAATACAGCTTTGGAAATTCAGGAATTGGATTTGACACAAATGAAAATATGAAAATAATTCCTACTTGTAGTAGAAGCTTTGTACAAATGGAATTTCATGATTGGATATAAAATATTGACTAATATTTGGTGCACATTAAAGAATAACAACAGAACAGACGCAGCAGCAAATTCATTTATGAGTGGATGTGTTAACAAGCCAGTCATTGCTTGGTTATCTCAAGGGTGCTTTTTTCTCCAAAAGGCAACTGGATTGTTGTTGTTGTTGTTGTTTTTTCTACTTTGAGGAAGAAGAAGAAAACATTGCTTGGTTAACCAACTCAAGTATTATATCAAGTATCAACTGTTGCTTGGTTAGCCAACTCAAATATTAATACTGAACATGAACTCTGGATGTGTGCTCTCAAGGGAAACGGGGGGAAAATGTTCTTAGTTTGTTCATGGCTTGGTTTTCTGGTGTCTTAACAATGGAAAAGCCTCAGACCTACTTACAGTAATGGCAGACTAGGTGCAGATGGTTTATTGGCCCTATTTGCTCAAATGAAGATTGTATGGGTGTTAGCTAATGCTAAGACAACTTCTTTATAAGGTTTGTTGTGGCTTGCAAACTACTGAGTGAAGAAATAGCAATAGCATTTAGACTTACATACCACTTCGCATTGCTTTACAGCCCTCTCTAAGTGGTTTACAGAGTCAGCATATTGCCCCTCAACAATCTAGGTCCTCATTTTACCAACCTCGGAAGGATGGACGGCTGAGTCAACCTTGAACCAATCAGAATCTAACTCCTTGAGTGAGCAGTGAGCTAGCCTGCAGTACTGCATTCTAACCATTCTAACTGCTGCACTTGAAAATAACCAATTTTCAAACAAAAAAGTTCCAAAAGTAAGGGGGGAGGGGAGGTTGTTGCATATACAATGTATAATTGTACTACTCTTATTGCCATTTCATGCTTTCAGAGTTGCTAACAGGCAGTCAAGTACCGTATTTTCAGGCGTATAAGACGACTGGGCCTATAAGATGACCCCCAACTTTTGAGATGATTTTCATGGGTTAAAGTCTTATACGCCGGAAAATACAGGTAAGTAGGAAGTCACGGCTGCTTCTCAATTAGGTGAAGGTTTATCAAGAGCTTTTGGCCTCGAGATCAGCTTTGCTCTGCCTCGCCTAAACCTCGTCTCCTCTCGCCTTGGCGCCCCCTTCTACTTCAGCCACACGAGCTGGCTGTTTCGGCCAGGAGCGACGAGCATTGTGGCCCAACACTTCGGGGAGGCACCAGGTCTGAAAGAAGGCGGTTCTTTCCATAGGTTAGTTAATGAACAGGGCGGCGGAAGAATGGGGGGGGAAGAAACGGGCTCAGCCCTGCGCCACAAGTTTAAGATTCACACACACACCCCTCCCCAAGGCCACCTTCTACTTCAGGGCGGAGGGGCGACCCCGGGCTGCTGAAGCCCCAGCGCCAGCTTTCCGCTGCAGTCTGCCTGTCGCAATTCCCGAGCTGCGCCTTCCCGGACGGGTCTTGCTATAGGTTTGCCGCGGCACCACACCCTGAAGTCAAACTCCCAGGGTCAGGTGAAGCTTAGCTCTGCACGAACATGTCAGGTTGGCCTCCGCCTGGCTTCCCGCGCTCCCTTGAGCTTTCGTGCTCGCGGAGCGCCAGCAGCTCGGCACATGCTTAACTCCCACTCCCTTCCAGAAAAAAAAAGGGCTGCTGCCGTAGGACGCCGGTAAGCTGGAGCCTCAGCCTCGATTGGGCTGGTCAGTTTATTTATGAGGAGGTCGTCTTTCGCCATTCTCGAGCGCTGGATTTGTCCGTTTCCACTAACGTCTCTGCTCCCGAGGATTTACTATTTTCCGGCGTATAAGGCGACTCGACATATAAGATGACCCCCGACTTTTGAGAAAATTTTCATGCGTTAAAAAGTCGTCTTATACGCCGGAAACAATACAACATAAATCTATATTTTGCTGCAGGTGTTGATAAAGGCTTTGGGGTGGTTTAAATCAGTGCAGTTGGCCAATGCAATCTTTAGGTGGTATATTCAGTATGCAGACTTTGGTTCACTTCAAGGGTATGTTTATTAAAAGCAGTTCACCTTTTCTGCCCTGTAGGCATTCCTGTCACTTTTGATAACAGCTTTTACTTCTGGTTTATTATTGCTGCAAATTTAAACTGATTAGTTGTTGTCAGAACAATGGTTCCTCTGTACGGAAGAATACTCCTTAAAATAAATTATTCAAGAGTTATCACAAGGCTATGTAGTCATGCATGCCGGCCCTGCTGAGATTTTAAATTATACTGTATATACTGACAGAATTGCATCGCACGCTCAGCTGTGTTTTGGTTTAGCTCAGAGTGTCACTCAGACCCAGAAATACAGTTATTTCATGGCAAGCTAAGAAGCTTTTAATAATAGAATATGACTAAGTTTGTTCTTGGTTAAGCAGTATTGGCTGCTATCACTTAGCATGTTGTCTGAATCCATTAAATTATGATTAAACATCAAGTAGTCTTCCAGAAAAAGGATATGGGATATAGGATCAACTCCGGAGCAGAATATTCCTTTCTGCTAGTTTATTTTCCCCACCATTTGAGAGCCATATCACCAAAGTAGAATTGATTAGAAAACTAAGATATACTTTAACTTGCCATCTGTAATTTTTGAGATGTTTAGAATAGTACATGATCTGAAGAGGAAACCAGTTTTAGGGGTTATATCAATATTATTTTTTAATAAAGTGTGTGTGAGAGAGAGTTGGTTGCCCTGTCTCCAAACTATTGTGTGCTGCTGTTGTGCCATAAAACAGATAAAGATAATCTTCATTTAGGAGGATATATCCTCTTTTATCTTAGAGACCAGTCACAGTTATGATAGTGATTAAAAAGTAACTTTGTGACCAATGCCCACATTTACAACCTTTGCACTCTCTCTCTCTCTCTCTCTCTCTCTCTCTCTCTCTCTCTCTCTCTCTCTCTCTCTCTCTCTCTCTCTCTCTCTCTCTCTCTCTCTCTCTCTCTCTCTCTCTCTCTCTCTCTCGTGTTTGCCATGATTGCCAGTAGGTGTCCTATACCTACACTTATTCTCCCACCCTTCCCCAACTTTGCAGAGTGGACAGATTGCCTAAATATCTTCCTATGCTACTTTTCTCCAGAGGTCATCTTCCCTAAAAATGGCTAACCAGCCAAGCTTGCAGCTGCTGCCTGAAACAGACTAGTCCTTAATCAGTTTCACATTGAAGGCTTTTTTGTTTGCCTCTTAAGTGACTTGGCTCACAACTGCAAGCACACTAAGCAAACAGCCAGCACAAGTGCATTCCTTTTGATGTGTACCGCACATTGTGTGCCTGATTACTCTCATGTAATCCCTGCCTCTTCGTTTCAACTTCCCAATTGCAGTCACTAAAGGAGGACTATCTGTATATTTATCCAAAGCAAATTACAGTTGTCATTTGCATAACAATTTTATTACAAGTGTTCCTGAATCATTTAAAAACAATGTGCCATTGAACATTGTGAAATGAAATTCAGGTTGTTAGCTTCAAAAATAGATAAAGTTTATTTGGAAATACAGAAATTTATTTCTAAGGAATCATTTTGATATAATGGTTTTCATTTCATTTCATATGAAGTTCTGTCTATATTATGTAGGGTCTTTATATTCATGGATTATTTAATTTACTCTTTTCAATTTATAGTATGTTTCCTTTAGCTGTGACAACACTGCATTACTATAATTTTATTTAGAAGTTAGCATTCTTACCTGGTTATGATGAAGTTGATTTTTTTTTTGGTGGGGGCCTGATATTCTTTCTTGAATAACATTTAGTGGACCTTGATCTCTGATCAACAGATAACACCAGAATTTGCTGCTGCTAAGTTCATTAGTTTCAGAACAATAGTCGGAAGCTGAATATTCTGTATTGAGTAAGTGATGTGGTCATTAAGCGAAACTTCATGTGACAGCACAACTTAGCAATGGCAATTCCAGTAGTCCCAGTTGTGGTTATTCAGTTGTGATAGCATTGTCATTAAACAAGAATCTCATGCTTCTGCCCTGATGTGCTTGCCTTCACTTCAACTCCCCCATCTGCTTATCTTTACCCCCCCCCCCATCTTCTTTTTTGGGCATCCTGTACTCCACCACACACCCCTGCTACCCCGACTGCCACCCTCCACTGCCAACAACTGACTTTGCCATCTTCTTCCTCCTGGTGGTGGCCCACAATCTAGGTACTGGACAAGGGTGCAGTCTTAGGATGTTCATGGTGAGGGCCAGAAGACAGTGAGCCTTGTCTGCTGAACAAGTTTGCCAGACCTAGCTGGGGAAGAGGCAAGGGAATAGTGAGGTTTAGCACTCTCCATTCACTTACTTTGTGTCAAACTCAGGCAACCTGATCCACTCATGTAGAATTCAAGCTGACTACTTTATTATATGCTGCCTATAATACAGGAATCTCCCCAGACTGCTTGCCTTCCTTTGGGAAGAGGTAGATAAGGTTCCGTGGAGCTGGGGGAGGGGGGAATCAGCTCTAGATCTTTTGCAGCTATGCAACAATTCAAGGATAATTCCCCACTTGAGCCCTCTTCCCTGCCCTAACTGGGTATTCCCCAACATTTTGATAGATACTTACTCCTCACAAAGCACCACAACTGTATGTTCTCTTTTTAATCTCTCTCTCCATCCATTTCCCCATTCGGTCAAACTACAGAACTACAGAAAATTGACTACTTACTCTACTTATTAGGTATTTCTCACTTTTAGTTATTCATAGTATTTTTCCTTGATCCTTGAACATTAATTTTCAGTTCTTGTTACATTGTACGGTGTGTCAGATTTGCTGCAAATTATTTGGTTTCTCAGCCAACAACATGGGTTCACATGTATGTAAACCTAATCATATATTCATAACCCTAACCAACTCGCCTCCAAAGTCACCATCAGTATTTCTTATAAATATATCAACCACTCAAGGAACATCACACATCTTTGTCTTATTCCCTGCTTAAAGTTAAACTATCCCCCAAGCATTCCATTTGTTGTACTCATATTTTACTCCCATTATGAAATGCTCTTGAGGTATTTAGCAAACAGTCTTTAACTCCATATTCATCCAAGGTATTGAGCATTACCCAAACCTACAAATGTACAGCAGCTTTAATTGCATTTACACACTTCTTTGTTTTTTTAATTAATTTTTATTGAGATGTTTCAACAATTAAAAAATACAAATTTTGAATTAAAGAAGTATAAAGAAAATTGATAAGAAAATGAACAAGAAATGGAGAAAAAGAAATAGAAATGGAGAAAAAAGGAACAATTCCAAAGAAAAGGCTTTCTATCTTCCTGATAGCAGTTACAAATTTATATTTTTCTCAAAGATTACATGATAATTTCCTTCTTTCCATAAGCTACCCTTTCTAATCTTGAAACCCATAAATCACAAGTTCATTTTTCAGCAAAAGTCCATATGAGGTTTCTAGTCACTAATAAATGACATTTATATATTTCTAAAATATGTGAAAACTTGCGAATTTTTCTGGAATACGTGCCTAATATAAAACCATACTACATGCTCCCATTTTTCATTTGTATTCCATTTATTTAAGGGATTTCTAAAGCTGCTGTTCTCACAATTTGTGACTCTGGATGGTGGACATTGATAAAAATCAGAAAATAAGAACAGAAAAAATGTAATACTATGCAAGATCCAAATAAGGAAACCAGTCAAAATTCTACCAAACTATTTTCCCAGGGAGACTTAACTAATCTAACCAGATTGTAGTTTTTCCATTGTCTCCTACTTTCCCCTTTGTTATAGGATTAGAGTTAGATGTGTGGACTTCAACTCCCAGAATTCCTCAGCTCTATGTCCACTCTCATAATAAAAAAAAATATTTCCATCAAGATATGTTGATACAGGGTTTGTTTGTTTAAAAAGATCCCCCTCCCATTTCTGTGAATGGACTGTTTCCTTGCTCAAATAACAGATTTGGGTTATTTTCTAACTGTTTCGGAACTTGAAATGTTATCTGCATTCTTCCACTAGAGGATAAAATAGAACGGATTAGATTCCGTGGAAAACAGCTTGTTGGCACCACTGATACTCTCCTCTAGTTTTCCTAGCCATTCTAGGTTTTTGAGTTTACAGGAATATGTGAGACCTCACGGATGTTATCACAGTTCCTCATGAATATGGAGTTTTGCTTAGAGTTCTTACTGTCAGAGAACATTCCTATGACGGCTTTTGTAGGGTGTGTGGATTTTTTGTCAAATTAGGTGGTCCCTAACATTAGAATTATTTATAATCCATTTTCCAGTGTAGAAACAATTTACACACTGTTTTTCTGTGGCAAGTTGTGAAATGCCATAAACGATAATGTGTAACTTGATTGAAAATGAACTCAAGTATGTTTATGTTAGAATAAAACAACTTTTAGAGTCTTGCAACATCTTCTAGACATCTGTAGATAATTTTCCTGGAAGTATGAATACCCTTATCAAAGTAGATTTCAAGATTCTGCTGGGTTTAGCATATTTCAGATGACTCTGTTACGCTGTACCATTGCGTACCAGTTACCTCAGCTCTAATTTTCAAACAGCATTGCTCTGAAAAGACATTTTTTGTCAAATATAAAAAAGGGTTCATGTGCAATACTTACAAATTAAATATGACTGTAGAAATACAAGTATTTCCTCAAAACTTATTTTCTTCTCTTTGAACTGAAGTATTTTGCAGTAGTTGAGCATTTTTCTACTTGGTATGCAGGTTGCTGGGAATATTGGTTTGTGGTTCAGCCACTTGTTAAAAGTATCTTCCAGTGTTTAAATATGTTACTTATTTAGTCTGTTGCCAGTGATTTTACTTACTCTGGAAGAGGGCAGAGAAGAAACTTTGTGGAATGGTATTTGTTTTCAGGAGATTAAAACCAGGTCATTTAGCTGTTATCCAGATACTTGGCAGCAGTGGGTCCCCTGGCACTCTGCCCATCCTCATGCTTTTTATTCTCATATACTGAAAGTTGAGAAGTAAAAAAAAATGTAGCATAGAAGTACATTTGGAGTAAAGAATGCTCAGGTACATATCTTACCTCAAATGACTGATTCTTTGTTTTAAATGCTTTGAGTTTCTGCTTTTTTAGCAGACATATCTGCGCTAAAATCCCAGAACAAAAAGAAAAAGATCCAAAATCTGTAATGGACCTAATATCACCTTTAAGCAAAATGAATTTTTAGAAATTCATAGAACATAGAATAATGAGGCTGGAGGAGACCCTGAAGTTCTTCTATTCCCACCCCTTCTTTGACCAGGAGACACTTTATCATTCTGGACAGATTGTTGTCCAGGCTCTTCTTAAAAACCTCCAGTGATGGAGCACCCACAACCTCTGGCAGGTTCTGAAGCCATTCCACTGATAATTGTTCTCACTATCAGGAAATTTCTTCTTACTTCTTCGTTGGATCTGACTTTAATGATCTTCCAGCTGTTACTTCTTGTGCTGCCCTCAGGCGGTTTGGAGAGTAGGTTGACTCCCTCTTCTCCGTGACAGCCCCTCAAGTACTGGAATAGACTAGAGATACCTGGTCCCCACAACAATCATTATACAGTTTAACCTTATGACCAGAACTGGATGCAGTGTTCCAATTGCAGTCTTACCAGCATAGAATAAAGCAATACTGTCATTTCACATGATTCTGATTCTGTCCCTCTTTTGGTGCAGCCTAAGACTGCATTGGCTTTTTTTGGCAGCTGCAGCACACTTCTGGCTTATGTATAAGTGATTGTCCCCTTTGTTGTTGTTATTGTTAGTTGCGAAGTCGTGTCCGACCCATCACGACCCCATGGACAATGTTCCTCCAGGCCTTCTTGTCCTCTACCATCTTCTGCAGTCCATTTAGGCTCATACCTACTGCTTCAGTGACTCCATCCGGCCACCTCATTCTCTGTCATCCCCTTCTTCTCTTGCCCTCAATCTTTCCCACCATTAGGCTCTTCTTGAGTGAGTCCTTCCTTCTCATTAGGTGGCCAAAGTATTTGAGTTTCAATTGGTTTTTCTTGTTTCTTTTACTTTTCTAATCACTGAATTGTATTCTGTTGGATAGAGCATAGTGTTCATGTCTGTTGAGATCCTTTTGTATCTTGAATCTAATTCTAGCTTGTTAGCTATTCCCTCCAGCTTGGTGACATCTGCAAATTTGATGAACTGCCTTTCTGTCCCCTCATTTAAATTGTTTATGAAAATGTTGAAGAGTGCTGGCCCTAAGAACCTTGAAGTACCCCCCTGCATGCTTCCCTCCATTTAGATGGAGGGAAGTACCCCCCTGCATGCTTCCCTCCATTTAGATGTACAGTAATTCCTTTGAAGACTACGCGTTGAGTGCGGTTGGTCAACCAGTTATGAATCTATCTGGTGGTGATGCTGCCTATCCCACATTTTTCTATCTTACCAAGAAATAGGCTATGATCTACTTTGTCAAATACCTTACTGAAGTCTAAGTAAACTTATGTCCACAACAATTTTCTGATCCACTAATTTAGTCACTTTGTCAAAGACGGCAGTAAGGTTTCTATTATGATCTGTTTTTAACAAACCCATGTTGGTTTTTAGTAATCGCTCTACTTGTTTCTAAGTGCTCACAAATCCATATTTTAACCCATGAAGGTGGATTTTTCCTAACCAAGTATATAACAAAAAGGCTTCAGCCTTTAGAACAGAGGTCACCAGCCCAGGTCCGTGGCATGCCAGCAACCGGTTCATGCAACAAGCAAATACTGCTAAGCTTGTAAGCCGCCCTGAGTCTTTGGAGAAGGGCGGGATATAAATGGAATTAAAATAAATAAAAATAAAAAATAAAAAAAAATTCGTGGGATGCAGGTAGCAGGCAAAGGCACATCCTCTCCAGTCCGCAGAATAAGCTTTCTCTATGGAACCGGTCCCTGATGCCCAAAAGGTTGGAGGCCACTGCTTTAAAAGCTATTTCCCAAAACTTTTGTTTGGGGGCAACTTGCTGTATGACTGCCTGTTAACCTGATCAGCCCATATTTATATACCGCAAAGGTCTACCAACTTTTAAGGTATTCTTAAATACAGAGTAATTTGGTATAGCTGGGACAATCTAGTCACATTTCTTATGTCAGGCACATTACAGAATACAGAATAGTGGAAGGGACTTTGGAAGTCTTCTATTCCAACCCCCTACTCAGGCAGGAAACCCTATACCATTTCAGACAAATGGCTGTCCAGTCTCTTCTTAAAAACTTCCGGTGTTGAAGCATTCACAACTTCTGGAGGCAAGTTGTTCCACTGATTAATTGTTAATCAGTACCATTAATTTCCTAGTTTATACCCTCTTTGACTGTTGAGTTTTTGCAAATTCAAACACTTGCAACTATTTGGTAAAATTTCAACTGCTCCAATAAATGATTCTGTTTTTATTCCTCTGTGGTACTGGTAATGATAAAATAGGGCAAGGTAGCAATATTTTTGTGGTCATACATTGAATTTTTGGGAAAAGTGTAATATTTTATTCTTGTTTTTGAATTTTTCTTGCTTGCTTTCTTCTTGCAAGAAACCATAATGACCTTATTTGGTTATATGTTGTTGACATTTCAGCAGAGTGATTCTGGGCATATCTTTGTGGGCAGCAGAAAAGGTGTGTTTTATTAGACTGTGTAATATATACCATGAAGGTGTTGGACCCCAGTCAAAGCCAAGAAGTAGGGGTGTGTGTGTGTGTGTATAAAATTTCCTGCTATTGTTCTACAGCCTTTATCAACTTACTTTCTATTATCATCTTATCAATATCTTGACCAGCTTGTAAAATAAATTAGTAGGAGAAAAGTGTTATATCATGTTGAAAACTTCAAACAGAATCTTTTAATGAGTGATGTTTTAGAGGTTCTTTGGAATATGTTTTGCCTTGTAAGAATTACTAATACATTATTTTCTCCTTCTCCTTCACTTTTGTAGAAGATGCAGACTATAGTGCCTTTGGGACAGATACCATGACAAGGAAGAAAAACGTCTTATCCAATGTGCTGCGTCCTGATAACCATAGGAAAAAGCCACACATTGTTATTAGCTTGCCACAGGACTTCAGGCCAGTGTCTTCTATTATTGATGTGGACATACTTCCAGAAACTCACCGCCGAGTGCGGCTTTATAAATATGGAACTGAGAAGCCTCTAGGATTTTATATACGAGATGGCTCTAGTGTCAGAGTAACCCCACATGGGCTAGAAAAAGTTCCTGGTATATTCATATCCAGGCTGGTTCCTGGAGGTCTGGCTCAAAGCACAGGTTTACTGGCTGTTAATGATGAAGTCCTAGAAGTGAACGGTATAGAAGTTTCAGGAAAAAGCCTCGATCAAGTTACAGATATGATGATTGCCAACAGTCGTAATCTGATAATTACTGTGAGACCAGCAAACCAGAGGAACAATGTTGTTAGGCACAGCCGGACTTCTGGTAGCTCAGGACAGTCTACTGATAACAGCATTCCAAGTTACACTCCACACATTGTGCCACGCTACCAGCCCGAGGAAGAAGACAGTGATGAAGATGATATAATCATTGAAGATAATGGGGAGCCACAGCAAATTCCAAAAGCTGCTCCATCCAGTGAAAGTCTGGATTCACTGACACAAACTGAGACCCACCATGAGCCAATGCAGAATGGCTTCGTTTCTTCCAGAGAAGTCAACTTGTACTGTTCGACAAGCAGCATTAATGTGGAATTTAAAATTCAGGGTTCTGACCAAAAGACCTTAGAAGAAGATGGGACAATCATCACATTGTGAAAGTGCTTCATTTGCTTTTTCAAATTAAGAGGCCAAAAACTATACCTACTTGGCAGCACCTATACCAGGGGTAGGCAACCTCGGCTCTTTTATGACTCATGGACTTCAACTCCCAGAATTCCTGAGTCAGCTATGCTGACTGAGGAATTCTGGGAGTTGAAGTCCATGAGTCATAAAAGAGCCGAGGTTGCCTACCCCTGACCTATACAGTACATACCTCTCAATTACTATATTTCAGTGGCTTTTTATAGTAACAGAATGGAGTTGTGATTCACTTCATTTGTTCCATTTTGAAATCTAGCTGAGTAATATTTTTTGAAATATGGGCTGGCTCTCATCTTACATTTTCAAGACAGAACAAGGGTGTGATGTCCTTTTTCCATTTATAAGGACGAGTTTTTGGTTCTTATCATGGGTCTATCTGCATATTTTTATCTCATTGCACACATCTTGAAGTCAAATGAGATCCAGCCCAGAGAATGCCTTATTTTAACCTAAAATATTAATAAAAGTAATTAAATATGAGATACCACAATTTTAACCAGTGTCCCAATATGTATTAATTAAAAAGTTACAGAATGATTTATAATAGCATATATAATAATTTCGGTTTTCATAAATCTTAATGCAACTATGCACACAACTATACTTTGGATTTACTAATGGAATGGTTAGTTGGGAGGTATAACTATTGTTGTTTTTAATTTATGAATCTTTGTATTGTGATTTATTCCTGGTGCTGGAAGAATAAATTTCCAGTGGATAAGACAACATACTAAAAGCTAGTTAAATTGTTCCCTTAGGTCAGGGGTCTTCAAACTTGGCCCTTTTATGACTTGTGGACTTCAACTCCCAGAATTCCTCAGCCATAGTGTGTGGCTGAGGAATTCTGAGAGTTGAAGTCCACAAGTCATAAAAGGGAACAAGTTTGAAGATCCCTACCTTAGGTCTATCACTTATAATTATCTACCCATTCAGTGAAAAATTGTGTGATCAAAATATTGCAGTACAACTCAACTCCACTAAAAGCAACGGGGATTTTCTATTGACTTCAGTGGTTTTTGCAGAATGTGGTGTCAGGACCTGGTGTCTTTGAGCAGCTGCAAGACCCATTCCTTTTATCTTGCTCCCCACCCCTACCTGTTTTTTTAATATTCAGAACTAGAATTAACCTAACCTAACACAGTTTAGGTCGTTCAATGGAATTAAGAGAATTTTGGGAATGCTCATTGCTGCTTGGAGTACTGCCAGTACAACCCAGGTGAGCAAACAACTTCCTTAACGGAAGAGGAGGTCCATTTCAGAACCATTTGCCCAGAAAGCTACCAAGCCAAGAAGTTGACTCTGGGGGTTTTATTATATCTATAATGTGAATGCTTTTTGTGGGGTTTTTAATTCCAAATGCAAGTTCTAAGGATAGATTTGGCAATCAGGTATCTTATATATAGACTTGTTTTTAACGATTAGAAGTATCTTCTACAGTGGAAGAGATCTTTAAAGAAGGCAAAGTGTATAATCAGGAACATGAGAAATATAATTTGAACTTCTTTCCCTTAGACAAAAGGCTTTTTTAAAAAAAATATAAAGCTCTAAGCAAAGGAAATTTTATATTTAACCTTTAGGCATATGTTTATATCTTTTTTCTTTATGTAGTTGTGATTGAGGAACAATCCAGAATTGCAGGAAAAATTATTCCACAATAGAAATTACTGTGTGTATGTTCGGTACTACTGTGAATTAGCTTGACGAATTATATTGTAGATGTTAAACTTTTAACTGTCATGGAAGCATGGAATCCAAAATTTTAGTGAAAGAACTGGATGTTAATTTATTGTGGAAATATATTGGTTTCTGTGTTGCTTAACTCCTTGATTCTGGTTTTTTTGACATTTCTGTAAGCATTCTGATTATATTTTATCATTTTGCATCTATTGTATTTACAATTACAGCGTTAAAGAAATGTTTATTATGTATTGTGCTTAATTTCCATTCCTTAAGATTGTAGCCTCAATCAGGTAGCTTGTATTATCAGAGGAATGTGTATGTTATAAATATATATTGTATATAAATATGCACACACATGTGTATGTGTGTGTGTGTGTGTACCTGTAAAAAAACATCCTTGTTTTTGAAGCAGCATCATGTCTAAGAAAACCAGAGCTCTTTTTTGAGTTTGGCAAAATCTTTGAACTCTATAGAGGGAGAGAGGCTAGTGCTTATTGCTACTAAAATGACAGGCTGCATCACATATTATTACAATGTAATGCAGTTGCCAGGATGACAGAACTATAGCGAGATTTATGACTACTGTGTTCTTACTGAATCTTCAAAAAATCAAGTTGTTTAAACATAATGTACGTATTAGCTTGAGATGTTTAACTATATAGAGAGATCTCAGTCATAGTACAGAGCTTCAGTATACAATAACTGGCATAGACGTCTACATACTACCTCTAAATTTTTTGTCAGTTAGCATCTTGGGGAGAAGCAGAAGGGGCAGTTTTTCAAGCTCAGCAACTTTAAGATGGGTGGACTTATAACTGGCTGAGGAATTCTGGGAGTTGAAGTCCACACATCTTAAAGATGCAGAACATTGGACTAGAGAGAGATAGCTAGGGGTTGACCTGCGTGCAACTTTTAACACCCAAAAAAGGGTAAGATATTTGGTCTGCAAAGTGCCCTGGTTTTCTCCTAGATATTTTATATATGCCTCACATTTGGCTTTTTATTAAAGCTTCTCTATTATACGTATGAGTGAATAATTGCATTGTTTCATCAGAGAATCAAAACTTAAATCTTTTAATCCTTTAGGAAAGATGAACATTTTAAGCCTCTTCCCTTGTAGTTTGGAATCAGATTAGCCTCTTAAGTGCACCTTATCTGAACAAAAGGAAAACGTGGCTACAATGATACACTTTTTTGGAGTTGCTCTTTCAGCTCCAGATGAAGTCAAACTAAACTGTGAAATCTTTGTTCTTCCATAAGTGTGTTGTGTAGGATTTTGTCATGTACTGTTCCGACTTACATATTTTCTAATTAAAAACTTTATGCAACATAATTTTTACATGAACATGTATAAAATCTC
Organism: Vipera berus; assembly: GCF_964194415.1. Lineage (NCBI taxonomy): Eukaryota > Metazoa > Chordata > Lepidosauria > Squamata > Viperidae > Vipera > Vipera berus. The sequence continues at coordinate 20,094,483 of NC_138204.1, read as the reverse complement.
AAATGTCAGTATTTTTCTTACCACTTTAATGTATGATGTACGACTAAATGAACTTTGATTTTACAAAAATCAGTTGGCACTAATCATATGCTAGTCATATTTTTTAGAAACTTGGTAATAAAAATTATGACTATTGCTAATTTGAAGCTTGAAAGAATGGTTTGTTATGTAGGCTGTAGATGTTTGAAACATCACTTCCTGATCCTCCAAGGTATATTTATTTGACAAGATTCTTGCTTTTTAAAGGGGGAGATCTCTAGGACCAAGCCCTGAAATTCCACAAGGCTAAAGATGGTTGTGCCATGACAGAGAATGCACCTCCACACAACCTGAACCTCCATGAATGGAAGTGATTATTTGTCACTCAAGGTTGAACTCTGGGGATCTTCATGCTCTGTAGAGCTTGGTGGTTTTCTTGCAGATATTTCATTGCCAAACTAGGTGACATCATCAGGTGCTAAAAGGGAGTGGGGTTTGCTCTCAGTTTATATACCGTATTTTCCAGCATATAAGACGACTGGGCGTATAAGACGACCCCCGACTTTTGAGAGGATTTTCAAGATTTTTCGTCTTATACGCCGGAAAATACTTACATGCCAGTTGCCAAGTGTCTGACACAAGCCCGATTCAGACCCGTCTGATGCAGATGGTGCAAAGCCCTGCCGGTTCCCGCCCGACGCCGGACGGTTCCGCCGGTGCCGCCTCAAGAGGGAAGGGCGTGAGGCGCCTGCCACGGCTCCCTGAGGACTCCTTAGCAGCCGGGGAGTGCGTGTGTCCGTAGGACTGCCCTGCCGGCTCCCGCCTGATGCCGGATGGCTCCGCCGGTGCCGCCTCGAGAGGGAAGGGCGTGAGGTGCCTGCCATGGCTCCCCGAGCAATCCTTAGTCGGGGAGCGCGCACGTGTGCAGGACTGCCCTGCCGGCTCCCGCCCGATGCCGGACGGCTCCGCCGGTGCCGCCTCGAGAGGGAAGGGCATGAGGCGCCTGCCACGGCTCCCTGAGGACTCCTTAGCAGCCGGGGAGCACACGCATGCGCAGAACTGCCCTACTGGCTCCCACCTGACGCCAGCCTGCCCTGCTTCCTCCACAGTGAGAGGGGAGGGCGTGCCTTCCCGGGCTCGTCGACTTGCAGCCACACCAGAGCCGAAAGGGGCTTTTCCTTCCACCCACCCTTTGGAATAAACGCAAGAGCTCCCGGGGTCTGGCGTTTGCAAGGGGGAGGGGAAGGGGCTTAGAGGCTCTTGGGGGTGGGAAGGGAGAGTCACGGAGGGGGGACTGGACTAAGGAGGCTTGAAGTTGCTTTGCAAGAACGGGGGCGCTCGATTGATTTATGTACTATTTTCCGGCATATAAGACGACTGGGCGTATAAGACGACCCCCCCAACTTTTGAGATGATTTTCATGGGTTAAAAAGTCATCTTATACGCCGGAAAATACGGTACTACAGTAGTGGTTTGCCCTATTGCTATTTGTGGGAGTGGTCTTGGTTCCTTGAGTGGGCAGTTGTTTAATTGTTTGGTAATGAAACATCTACAAGAAAACCACCAAGCTCACAGAGCACCAATAACCCCCCCCCCCAAGATTAAGATTCCTGAAGACTTAAACTTTCCTTGGAAATTCTTTTTCAGCTCTTCTGCCATATTTAATAGGTCCACTGAAACACTTCAGATTCATTCTCCAGCACAATCCCAGGAAAAATTGTAGCTGCTTTAAAGTTTTGCAAGTCCTAAACTAGTGCATGTTTCCAAGTATCATTAGACTGGATATTCCAAAGCACCATATAGCTCTAACTCCAGCAATCCCGTTATTTAAATAATGAAGTATATCAGCTGAAAAACACACTTCCATTATTTAAATTACTGACACTTGTCTCCAAAATAATTAAGATTATTATTGTTAAGATTAGGATGAGTTAAAACAAGTTAATTTCAAATGATGTGGAGTGGGAGATATGAAAAATTGAAATACTAGAAATAGTGTTGAAAATAACAGTTTAGGTCCCAATTTTGCATAAACAGTATACTCCTTTATAATATATTTATAGTTATAACTATAATTATAAAGACCTTACTTAAGTCACAGAGTAGGTGTAGAGTAGTTGCACTGTCAACATGGTGAAATATAATTCATTTAGGCTCCATTTATCAATTTATAAGTACAAAAGGCTTTGGTCTGTGTGCAGATGCAAGATGCCATTCTTACAAATGAGAAATGATTGCCTAGTAAGTCCACGGCTGTGATCCACATATCCAGTTAGTCTACACAATTTTAAATTTAAATTCTATTCATGAATACGGGATGAAATCATTTATGAAAAGGTAGCTGGAGTTGTATTCTAAAAGTAGGAGCGCAAAAGTATATGAGATTGGAGAAAGCTGAGATCAAATGGGTTTTGGGGACAAGATGCTATAAGGTCCTTCAGTAAGATAATAATAATAAATAATAATAATAATAAACCTTTATTGTCAAAGTACAACATGTGTACATTGAGATTAGCTGAGCCTCCCCCCCCCCCGTGCTCTCTCCCCCCAACACACAGTGACAACAAACCCTCCATTCCACCACACTGTGTGAACCAACTACACCACGCACCGGCCTCCCAAGTCAAGGATGAAGGTTTGGCAGCTTTATCAGCAGTTTTTCTTTCCTGCTACTGCTGAATGTTAACTTGATAGTGTCCAGTACAGGTCATGGTATCTAACACCATAAAGAAGGAATAATGACATGCTGACTGATCACTGGCAAAATATCTGACTATGACGTTCTTCTGAAGTCCAGAGATACTGTAAATAAAAATAAGGCATTTTGTTTTTCAGCATGTCAGCATCCCATTCCTTTCTCTTTTTTTAAATGAGAAATATCATTTGTTTAGAACAAAAATACAGATAAGCATTGACAGCCTGACTAACGTCAGTGTAAGTCAGTGAGGGCGAACCAATGGCATACATGTCATAAATGATATGCCACAGTGTTTTGAGGAACACACCAGTATTCAACACCAAAAAACAAGCATTCTCAAAAGTGTGCCATTTCCTTGTGCAATTTTTGGAGGCTGTGTGGGAATGGGGTGTGCTTGCATGAGGCCTCTGGATCCTTTGAAAGTCACGCAAGAGGACTGCGCCCTCATGCAGTTGCCAGAGCCTTTCAAAATTGCATGAGAATGGGGCCTGCTTTTGTGAGGATTTCAGAGCCTGCAGAGGAGCATTCTCCGAAGCCACTTCAAGAATGGAGGCCTTGTGCGACCCACAACAGCCTCAGGGCGACCCACAGGCCACAGGGGCCTGAGGAAAAAAAGAGAAGGTAAGTGGCATACAGCAGATCCTGGGGAGTGCTGGGCCATGGGAGTAATCATGCCATTGGGCATATGCAGTAGCCCTAGGACTGAAATTGGCCAGGGCCCTACCAGAGGACCAGCCTGGGTGCTGCCGCTAAGTGCCATTCTTCAGGATGGCCTAGAAGAGGGAGATAAACAAATGTTCCTCTTTTGTAGGGGATATGTGTGTGTGCGTGTGCGTGTGTGTGTGTGTGTTTGACAGGCTAACAGAATCAAGTTAGGTATTTTCTGAATTTTTGACAGGCCAAGCCCCCCCCCCAAAATTCACCATTACCGGTGTACTTTGTGGCATAAAAAACATATTGAACCCCTTTGAAAATCTTGACAAGAGGAAACTGCAAATCAAATCTCTTTCAAGATTTTGCATGGTATATAAGATACCACTGGAGGGGCATGAAAAAGAAGATCTGAGTTGTAGATATATGATACATTTCAGATGATGAAGAAGCACTCAAAATTAAATTCATTTGTAATTCAATTCAGATATAAATGAAATAAATTCAAATGTAAACTTTCCCCCTCTAGCACTGGTTTTAGATTTTCGGTTTGTTTTTCTCTCACTCTCTTTTTGGAGTATCTCCCTGGGTTTATTACTCAGATCACTTAAAAGCCTTTGTGGGTTGATGCACGCATTTGATCCTTGAATAAGAAAGTTTTCAGAGCTTTGACTAAAGGCACAGCACTGAGGCTACTCCAGACTGCCTAGTATAACTGGGTCAAAACAATTATATAACTAAAGCTACACCAATACTGTTACCTTGGATGCCTAAAATCATATAGAAACTGCTCTGTGTTTATGTATTCTGTGATTAAAGTCTAGAACAGGTTCTGTTGGACAAATACTTGCAGGTATCTCTTGTGTAACCATGGGTGTGTACCTTGCACTCACTGCTTGTTTTTTATAGGCTGGCTTTTACCTACACAGCACCATGCCTCAATTCTTGAGCTGTCTTTTTGTACCCAAGCCATTTTCTGCAATCTGAACTCTGCTGTTTCTTGTATTTACACTGAAAATTCTTCAGGCATTGAAAAGGGAGGGTACAAGGTGGAGATGAGCAAAAAGAGGAGGAAATTGTCAAACTGAAAACCCCACAATGTGAAATAGGAGCAGGAGTTACAAGGATACAGAATAAAAATGCAAGCAGAAATCACATTCCTTTACAATTTACACCGGTTTTAAATTTCCAGTACATGCAACGTTACTGAATAACATACATATTTCCTTCAGAATAATAGAATTATAGTAAGAAAGATCTAATCGTATATGCCAACATGACAGATTTGAATTCAAGAAACATGCCCAAAAAAATAACAAGAATTGCTTAAGGGAGGGAGGAAGGAAGAGAGGGGAGCTACCAGAAAGCCCCTTTTTTAACCATATTTTTATCTATCAATTTGTTTTATTTTTATTTTTTTATTTTAATTCCATTTATATCCCGCCCTTCTCCGAAGACTCAGGGCGGCTTACAAGCTTAGCAGTAGCCTTCATTCTATGTATAAGCCTGCTTATTAGGGCTTTCACACACACCCCAAGCGGCATTATTACAAAGTCAGCTTATTGCCCCCAACAATCTGGGTCCTCATTTTACCTACCTCGGAATGATGGAATGCTGAGTCAACCTTGAGCCTGGTGGGATGCGAACCTGCACTAATTGCAGGCAGCTGGTGTTACTTAAGGAGGCATTAGCCCACTGCTCCACCAAGGCTCTTTTGCCTCTTTTTAAAAAATGCTTTTCTCTTTTATAATCATTTATATATGTATTGTATGTGTATGCATTCTTTTTCTTTTTCTCTGTTTTTGCTTTATTTTTAACAACAACAACAATAATAGTAATAGTAATAGTAATAATAGAGTTGGAATGGACATACTGTAGGAGGTCTTCTAGCTCAACCCCCTGCTCAGGCAGGAAACCCTATACCATTTCAGACAAATGGCTGTCCAGTCTCTTCTTAAAACCCTCCAGGGTTGGAGCATTCACAACTTCTGGAAGGAGGTTGTTCCACTGATTAATTGTTCTAACTGTCAGGAAATTTCTTCTTGGTTCTAGGTTGCTTCTCTCCATTAGTTTCCATCCATTGCTTCTTGTCCTGCCTTCAGGTGCTTTGGAGAATAGCTTGACACCCTCTTCTTTGTGGCAACCCCTGAGATATTGGAACACTACTATCATGTCACCCCCTAGTCCTTCTCTTCATTAAACTTGACATACCCGATTCCAGCAACCGTTCTTTATATGTTTTAGCCTCCAGTCCCCTGATCATCTTTGTTACTCTTCTCTGTACTCTTTTTAGAGTCTTAACATCTTTTTTACATCGTGGTGACCAAAACTGGATGCAGTATTCCAAGTGTGACCTTACCAAGGCATTGTAAAGTGGTATTAACACTTCATGTGATCTTTATTCTATCCCTCTGTTAATGCAGCCTAGCACTGTGTTGGCTTTTTTGGCAGCTGCAGTATGCTGCTGGCTCATATTTAAGTGATTGTCCACTAGGACTCCGAGATCCCTTTCACAGTTACTACTATTGAGCACGGTACCACCTATAGTATACCTGTGCATTTGGTTTTTCTTGTCTAAATGTAGACCCTTCCTTTTTTCACCACTGAATTTCATTTTGTTAGATAGCACCCAATGTTCAAGTCTGTCAAGATCCTTCTGTATCTTAAGCCTATCTTCTGGAGTGTTGGCTATTCCTGCCAGCCTGGTGTTGTCTGCAAATTTGATGAGTTCCCCATCTATCCCCTCATCCAAATCACTGATGAAGACGTTGAAGAGTACTGGGCCAAGAACACAGCCCTGGGCCATCCACTTCCCTCCATATAGACGCAGTTCCATTGAGGACCACGCACTGAGTATGGCTGTTCAGCCAGCTACGAATCCATCTGGTGGTGATGCTGTCTAACCCTCATTTTTCTATCTTATCAAGTAGGTAGGTTGTGGTCTACTTTATCCAATGCCTTATTGAAGTCCAAGTAAATTATATCCACAGTATTCCTCTGGTCCACTAATTTTGTCACTTGGTCAAAGAATGCAATAAGATTGCTCTGGCATGATCTGTTTTTGACAAACCCATGTTGGCTTTTGGTAATGACTTTGTTTGCCTCTAGGTGTTCGCTGATTCACTGCTTGATTATCTTTTCCAGGATCTTCCCAGACATTGAGGTCAGGCTGATAGGTCTGTAGTTTCCTGGATCTATTTTTTCCCCTTTTTTGAAGATGGGAACTACATCAGCTCTTTTCCAGTCCTCTGAGATCACATCTGCCAGTCCCTTCAGAACCTTGGGGTGTAATCCATCTGGTCCTGGTGATTTGAACTCAGATAGGGTGGACAGGTGCTCACTTACCATTTTCCTGCCTATCTTAACTTGTGTTTCTAATCTGTTTTTACAGTACTGTTTTTGATAGGTTGGACTGTTTTTCCCCTTTGTGTAACGATGGATGCAAAAGAAAGTTAAGTAGTTCTGCTTTCTCCCTGTTGCTTGTCACCTTCTTGCTACTTTCTCCTACTAATGGATCAATCATAACTTTTTTTCTTGATTAATACAAGAAATAAAATAAAAATAGAGTGCATCATTATATTTATAATTTTATTAAGGATTTTAATTGTAGTAGACACATCTAGTGCAAACTGAAAGAAGAGTAGGAAAAGGTGCAAAGGAGACCTTCGTCACAAGTTCAAACAATTTTTGTAACTCTTCAGCCCCTCTTAATTTATAACCAATGATATCTTCATTAAATATCCCATTTTATCTCTAGACAAATTCATGAAACAGCATCTTTTGTCATAGAACGTCCATTACAGATTACCAGAAATAATAACGTATTTTAACCTCCATTAAAGTTTGTATAGGGGATGCGGTGGCTCAGTGGGTTAGGATGCTGAGCTTGTCGATCAGAAGGTCGGCAGTTTGGCGGGTCAAATCCCGAGTGCCGCGTAACAGAGTGAGCGCCTGTTACTCGTCCCAGCTTCTGCCAACCTAGCAGTTCGAAAGCACATAAAAATGCAAGTAGAAAAATAGGGACCACTACGGTGGGAAGGTAACAGCGTTCCGTGCGCCTTTGGCGTCTAGTCATGCCGGCCACATGACCACGGAGATGTCCTCGGACAAGCGCTGGCTCTTCGGCTTTGAAACGGAGATGAGCACCGGCCCCTAGAGTTGGAAACGACTAACACGCATGTGCGGGGGAACCTTTACCTTTACCTTAAAGTTTGTATTTCTTAAATAATAATAATAATAATAATAATAATAATAATAATAATAATAATAATAATAATAATAATAATAATAATAAAGTTGGAAGGGACCTTGGAGGTCATCTAGTCCAGGGCTTTTCAACCTTTTCACCCATTGTACCACTTTTAGAATATGGCAACATCCGAGTACCACCAGTCGCCTAGCAAGGTGTCAAAAACTTGATGACCAAAAAAAAAAAGGAAAAAAGTGATGAAGTACAGGTAGTCCTTGACTTACAACAGTTCGCTTAGTGACTGTTCGAAGTTACAATGGCACTGAAAAAAGTGCCTCCACAGGGCACAGCCAAGCAAGACACCTGCCTGCCTGCCCGGCGGCGCTCTTCCTCCCATCCGAGGTTTTCATTGTTGTGAGCATTTCTGTTGAGGATTGGCAGTGGAGATGGGGTGGAGGGTGTTTGGTTTTTATTCTCCCCCTCTGCTGGGTGGTTGCAGCAGGTTTTGGTCACTTCACATGACCCTGGAACACTGTGACCATCATAAATATGAATCAGTTGCCAAGCATCTGAATGTAAATCACAAGACCCTGGAGATGCTGCAACATTCCAGCTGATCGGCGCTTCTTCTGGGCTCAGCAGAAGCGCCAGGATCAGCGCCAATCGAGCTTGAGCCTGGCGCTGATCCTGGCGCTTCTGCTGAGTCCTGACAGCCCTGCATCTCCAGCCATCTCTTGCTCAGGCTTGTGCAGTGCTGCCACCGGTTCAGCTCATTCCTCTTCCCAGCTACTTTTCTAGGATGGTCACGTACCACCAGCCAGATGCCAATGTATTACAGGTGGCACCCGTACCACTGGTTGAAAAGCCCTGATCTAGTCCAACCCCCTGCTCAGGCAGGAAACCCTATACCATTTCAGACAAATGGCTGTCCAGTCTCTTCTTAAAAACTTCCAGTGTTGGAGCATTCAAAGCTTCTGGAGGGAGGTTGTTCCACTGGCTAATTGTTCTAACTGTCAGGAAGTTTCTCCTTAGTTCTAGGTTGCTTCTCTCCTTGATTAGTTTCCATCCATTGCTTCTTCCCTTGCCTACAGGCACTTTGGAGAATAGCTTAACTCTCTTCTTTGTGGCAGCCCCTGAAATATTGGAACACTGCTATCATGTCACCCCCCCGTCCTTCTCCTCATTAAACTAGACATACCCAATTCCAGCAACTGTTCCTTATATACTGAGCCTTGGTGGAGCAGTGGGCTAATGCCTCCTTAAGTAACACCAGCTGCCTGCAATTATTGCAGGTTCGCATCCCACCAGGCTCAAGGTTGACTCAGCCTTCCATCCTTCCGAGGTAGGTAAAATGAGGACCCAGATTGTTGGGGGCAATAAGCTGACTTTGTAATAATGCCGCTTGGGGTGTGTGTGAAAGCCCTAATAAGCAGGCTTATACATAGAATGAAGGCTACTGCTAAGCTTGTAAGCCGCCCTGAGTCTTCGGAGAAGGGCGGGATATAAATGGAATTAAAATAAAAATAAAAAAATAAATATGTTCTAGCCTCCAGTCCCCTGATCATCTTTGTTGGTCTTCTCTGTACTCTTTCTAGAGTCTCAACATCTTTTTTACATCATGGTGACCAAAACTGGATGCAGTATTCCACGTGTGGCCTTACCAAGGCATTGTAAAGTGGTATTAACACTTGATCTTGATTCTATTCCTCTGTCAATGCAGCCTAGCACTGTGTTGGTTTTTTTGGCAGCTGCAGCACACTGCTGGCTCATATTTAAATGATTGTCCACTAGGACTCCAAGATCCCTCTCACAATTTCTACTGTTGAGCAAGGTACCCCCTATACTGTGTGCATTTGGTTTTTCTTGCCTAAAGTAGAACCTCACTTTTTTCACCATTGAATTACATTAAAATATATTGTTTTCAAGAAAGAAATATTTCAGGTTTATTGAATCCCATTGCATTTATGTAGAAACTTTTTTTCATTTTTGTATTCAGTGAATGCAAAAGGATGTGCAGGAAAAAAAGAGAGAATAACAATATTATTCTGCTGTCCTGTCCAGCTGGTGATGGTTTTAAGGGCTTTGCAATGAGAGTTACTGTATTTTCCAGCGTATAAGATGACTTTTTAACCCATGAAAATCTTCTCAAAAGTCGGGGGTCGTCTTATACGCCGGGTGTTAGGGTTAGGGGCAGTTTTATTGTCCAATGTTACAGGAAAAACCAGAGTCAACACCCCTCCACACATACACACATGCAGGCAACCTCGGCAGCTCATTGATAGGGGGGGAGGCAGGGGGAGGGAATCACAAAATTGCTGTCCGTTGTCGAGCCCTGCGGGCCCGACACTACGCAGGGGGTCTCATTCCAAAAACAAGCCCTGCTTCACCTACTCACCCCCCCACTGCACATGGCTCGTTCCATGACCCGGCGCTCCGACAAACAAGGGAGGAGGTCGCCCGTAATCAGTAAGCCCGACTATCAGCTGATCGTCGGTTCCTGGCTTTGCAAACCTGACGACCAGCTGCTTCACGGCGTTTGCACGCGCCTGCATTGCAGGGCTTTGCTGAGGACCCTGCAGGCACTCAGGAGGACAGCCAAGTCTGCCTTGCCGTACAGGGAGCCTGGGCACTACAAAACATGCTAGCTGTTCCCTTGCCTGCCGACAGACCTGTGCCGGGACTGCATGCTATAGCCTGCGCGCTGGAGGCAAGGGCCGGCTGTTTTCCGTCGGTGTCAGATGGACCGGAGCCGGGGACTGCTGGAGGGTGGCCCTGGGACGTGTGGACGAGCCCGCTGGAGCCAGATACAGATGAGGGGGGGCAGTTGGTTGGAGAGGGATAGGCACACACTGGGAGCACATTAGCGTTTTCACCTGGGTTGGGGTAGAGGGGGTTTGGAGAAGAGTCACCCAGGATACTAACAGCAGCAAGGTTTACAACACTGAAGTTGTCGAGAGTCGGAAGCATGTGGAGGTTAAAGAAACGCAGGCAGGCTCTGGATGCCGGAAGTGTACTTTGTACATTGCTAAGCACATTGATTTGTGCTTTATATTGTAAGCTGCCCTGAGTCTTTGGAGAAGGGCAGGATATAAATGGGATTTTTTTAAAAAAAAATTGCGTACTACCGCTCGGATCGTCTTGGAGACAGGGAGGGCTGGGCAGGCAGGGAGGGAGAGCTGACCCACCCAATCCAAGCAGACTTTGTATGCAGTGGGGTAGTCTTATACGGCGAGCATAGCCCAAACCCTATAATTTAACAGGAAAAGTAGGGGGTCGTCTTATATGCCCAGTCGTCTTATACGCCGGAAAATACGGTAACCTTTATTTTATTCTCTGACAGATTAGATAGATATTTTCCGTTAGCAAAACAAATGATATGCCTACTAGTAGGGGAAAAGAAGGAATTTATTTGCAAGTGGTTGGTGAAAATGGATCCTAGGAACCATGAGAAGTGCCACTTGCATCAATCTTCCCCCTAAATTTTCTAAACAGACTTCATTTTAGTAGCTTGGGTGTCTTCTTAAATCACCATTCCTTAAACCTAGAAACATTGCAAGGTATGTGTGTAGGAAGGATAATGGGGAAGAGTGTGGCAATGGTGATGACAAAATATATCATTTGGGCTCAGAAGCGAAGTAGGTGTCGACCTGGTTGATACTTGGATGGAAGACTATGATGAAATAACACTAATGACAGGTGAGATGGTGGAAATACAATCATTAGAAAGTAGACACAACTCAGCGGCGCCAAACTAAGGACCATGACAAAATAAAGGTTTTACTTTGACATTTTACTTATTCTAATGGAACAACCATTCAAACAGCTTGCCTTCAGAAGTTGTGGGTGCTGCATCACTGGAAGCTTTCAAAAAGGAATTGGACAACCATTTATCTGAAAGGCTATAGAACAGGGAAATGAACTAGAAGACCTCCAAAGTCCCTTCCAACTCTATTATATTATGTTATATGTTCCATAAGAGTAAATGTTTGGCTGTAAAAGAAGAAAATGGCTACTTCTCTAAAAACTCTCAGGAAATGGTTTAAAAATCCAATGTTTTAAGACAGAATTATTCTTCAATGTTTCTCATCCTCCCTCTGCTTGAAGGAAGGAAAGTGACATTCCCGAACTGATGCTGGAAACAGAAACCAAACAAAACAGAATAACAGAGTTGGAAGGGGTCTTGGAGGTTATCTAGTCCAACCCAGTGCATAAGCAGGGTATTTATACCATTTCAGACAAATGTCTGACCAGTCTCCTCTTGAAAGCCTCCAGTGATGAGGCACCCACAATTTCTGAATGCAAGCCATTGAACTGGTTGATTGTTCTCACTGTTAGGAAATTTCTCTTTAGTTCTAGGTTGCTTCTCTCCTTGGTTAAGGTAAAGGTAAAGGTTCCCCTGCACATGCATGCTAGTCGTTTCCAACTCTAGGGGCCGGTGCTCATCTCCATTTCAAAGCCGAAGAGCCAGCACTTGTCCGAGGACAAATCCGTGGTCATGTGGCCGGCATGACTAGATGCCAAAGGCGCACGGAACGCTGTTACCTTCCCACCGTAGTGGTCCCTATTTTTCTACTTGCATTTTTACGTGCTTTCGAACTGCTAGGTTGGCAGAAGATGGGATGAGTAACAGGCGCTCACTCTGTTACGCGGCACTTGGGATTTGACCTGCCAAACTGCCGGCCTTCTGATCGACAAGCTCAGCGTCCTAACCCACTGAGCCACCTGCATCTCCTTGGTTAGTTTGTATCTAATTCTAGACAGCAGTTACATCCCCTGCATTAAAAAGTCTTTCTAGTCAACCATGTGAACCTGGGGCTAGTGAACATTGTTGTCCTAAGACGTATGTGGTTTCCATATTCCATATAGAGCAGCTACAAATAATTTTTGTATTTTTAAGCCCATGGCGGCATCTTAAGCAGACACCTGTGAATAGCCAACATCTAATAGTTAATTTTGTATTCCTTCAGTGAAAAAAAAAGTGATTGAGACCATCTTTTTTTCTTTTTTCTTTTCTTTAGAAAAAACATGCATTTAAATTGCATTTAATAATACTGCACTTAATTGTTTGTAAAGTATTAAACAGTCTGCACTGGATAAATCTGATGCTAGAACAATTTTCCTTGTCATAAAAATGGTGGCAGAGTTGCCATCTAGTGATGGAAAGAGTAATTGCTTGAATAAATTATATGCGGTATGTGTAGTTGTAAAGATACAGGAGAGAGTATGTCCAATAACTTGCTGGGCACAAATTACTGTGTAACTCTCATTGTTTTGCTTCAGCTATCACAAGTAAAGACTGTTGGCATTGCAAATGAGCATGTTTCTCTACCATTTGAGTTATGCAGATAATATAACACTATTGGCTGAAAATAAGGAAGACCTGGAAAAAATGAAAAAAGTAGGATTGAGTCTTATCAGGAAAACAAAGAATGACAATGGCTGCAGATGGACATGAGATGTTTATAATTAACAAGGATGAAATTGAGTTAGCTTGAGAATTTATCTTCCTTGGATAAAAAATTGTTCACAATAACAGTTCTACTCCTGAAATCAAATGCAGGATAAAATAATAATAATAATAATAATAATAATAATAATAATAATAATAATAATAATAATAATAATAATAATAATAATAATATAAACAATAATAATAACAACAAAACAATAATAACTAAAAATAATAAAAATAAAATACTAATAAATACTACTACTAATAATAATTAATAATAATAATTAATTTTAATTAATAATAATGTTGGAAGGGACCTTGGAGGTCATCTAGTCCAACCCTCTGCTCAGACAGGAAGCCCTATACCATTTCAGACAAATGATTGTCCAGTCTCTTCTTAAAAACTTCCAGTGTTGGAGCATTCATAATTTCTGGTGGCAGGTTGTTCCACTGATTAATTGTTCTTAGGTCACACGGCAATGGTTAACATGAATAAGATCTGGAAAAGCAGAGATATTGATGTAAATACAAAAAGGCTAGTTAGAGAAATAGTCTTCCGTATAATGAGGTACAGGTGTGAGATTTGGACAGTAAGGATGGCTGATCGAAGAAGAATTGGCGCCTTTGAATTGTGGTGCTGGCATAAATTATTGTGTAAACCATGGACAGCCAGAGTAACCAACATAGAGATGCTGAATCATATAAAGCAGATATATCATTAAAGCTAAAATCACAAGACTACAAAGCCTATAAAGTCGCCAAGAATGAGACGTGACTGAATTATTAGAACAACTAGAGAACATTTGATTCAAATGAAGAAGTGGGAAAAATACCAGGGTCTCCTTAAAGAGGAAAAGTAGGGGTTAATTTATGATAACTTTAAGAATTTTGTCTAGGCAGTAATTGACAGTGATGATGTGGGGATGTACAATAAGTGCAAAAAAACAAAAAAGATCATTTCCAGGATTACTTTCCGATTTCATTTATTTAAATAACCCTATTTAAATTAAAAGGGACGCGGTGGCTCAGTGGGTAAGGACGCTGAGCTTGTCGATCAGAAGGTCGGCAGTTTGGCGGGTCGAATCCCGAGTACCGCGTAGCAGAGTGAGCGCCTGTTACTCGTCCCAGCTTCTGCCAACCTAGCAGTTCGAAAGCACATAAAAATGCAAGTAGAAAAATAGGGACCACTCCGGTGGGAAGGTAACAGCGTTCCGTGCGCCTTTGGCGTCTAGTCATGCCGGCCACATGACCACGGAGACGTCCTCGGACAAGCGCTGGCTCTTCGGCTTTGAAACGGAGATGAGCACCGGCCCCTAGAGTCGGAAACGACTAGCACGCATGTGCGGGGGAACCTTTACCTTTACCTTTATTTAAATTAAAATTATGGAGATGGAGGCCTTTTTATTGAATGCTTATAGTTTGGTCATATAGGTAGTCCTCAACTTACAATTGGTTGCTTAATGACCCTTTCAAAGTTACAATGGACCCCCCCAAAATCTAGTTACAACCCACTTTTGCAATTATGAGAAACACACACAGGCATACACACACTACACTCAGGTAATAGCACTTTGGGCACTTGGCAACCGGCTCACCTTTATGGGTGTTTGCAGTGTCCCGCAATCATGTGGCTACAATTTTTAATGGGTTTTTATTTTGCTGACTACAGATATTGTAGTCAGAGGCAGAGTTAGTTTGTAAGTTTACAAAGGAATAAAATAGTACAGTGAGTTGGTGCAAACCAAATTCAGTTAGATTGCCTTTTTCTTTTCTGTTACTCATATATTTCCAGTTCCTTTGCTCCTTTATTCTCACTTCTTCGCATAACAGTTTTCCCCAAAGGGAATAACATGACAAATACTCATATGTATGTGGAGTATTGCACTGAGACAGAAATAACTCTTGCAATATTATAAGAGCTGTATTTGCAAAATCTCTTTTGCAAAAATCTTTGTACTCTTTCAGGTTCATAGTTTCTACTGTCTATAGAAAATGACATTTTCAAGTTTGGTAAATTGATCCCTGTTATTACAAATGTTAGTCTTTCAAATGATATGATTAATGAAGGGAAGGGAAGGGAAGGGAAGGGAAGGGAGGGAGGGAGGGAGGAAGGAAGGAAGGAAGGAAGGAAGGATTTCTGATGCTTCCTGCCAGCTTCCCACTAGGAAACTCTATGAGGAAGCCAAGAGAAAGTCAAAAATCTCTTCTACTCCCACTGTTTTTTTTTGCCTGTTCATGATCGTTCTGGTTCTCTGTTTAGGTAAGAAAAAACAACTGCAACTCTATTGCCTCTGAATTCACTATGGCTTGTTTCTGACAGTCTGGCTGCAATATGATGACTTTAATACTTACACAATAGACAATGGTGGAAGCTGTCTCACCATTCCATGAAGAACAACAACAGGAGGAAAATGTACTTCTGCTTGCCCTGTGTGTGTGTGTGCATGCATGCTCACACGTGCACTATATATACCAGTTTGGTCTAGCAGTTATGACATAAGACTAGAAACTGGGAGGTCATGAACTCTAGTCCCGCCTTAGGCACAAAGCTAGGTGTGTGACCTTGGACCAGTCACTTTCTCTTAGCCCTAGAAAGGAGACAAGGGCAGAATACTTCTGAGAAACTTTGCCAAGAAATCTGCAGGGACGCCTCCAGGAAGTCTCTGAGAATCGAACATGATTTAACAAAAATATATGTATACACGGACACAGACACACAGCGGAGAGAGCCAGGACCAAACTAAATTTGATTTGATTTGTTGTTTTACTCTGTTCTGCACTCAATTGGAACTGCATAATGAAAGTACTGCTGTTATGAATCTATAGAAGATGCCTTGGATTCAATTGCAACCTCTCCAACATGTATTTCTTTGAAACTTCTCATGAACGAAGGCAAATATACCTATCCTGGGATAATGTTGCAGGATGCAATAAGCATTGGTTCCTGGGACCAGAGGTTTAGTCTTTCGAGCTTTCGGACTCGTGCTGGCCTGGAGCCCATCCTCAATGAACTCCTCTGTAGTGGAATATGTGCTTTGGGCTATTCTGTGTGTGGTATGCAGTGCTTTTTTTGTAAAAGAAAAAGGTGCCGGAACTCACACATGTCATACAACCCGCCTTACCTACCCTACAAGGTTCCATCCAAAAAAGGTGCCGGAACTCCGTTCTGAGCCTTCTATGACAAAAAAAAGCCTTGGTGGTACTTATATGACGCCTGGATGTGTTTGGCTTTTCCGTTGTTGAAAAGTTTTAAAACTTCTTCGAAGTCTTTCCCATTAGAATACCCCAAAGCAATTCAAATTTTAAGAGAATAGTCAAAATTATCAAAGCAAAACTGTAAAGTCGCGTACTTCACATAGAGACGGACACAGAGCTGGGGTAAAGATGAGTTTATTCTGAACAGAACGAACTGGGGAAACAGGGAAGCCTGGCGTCTATTTGTACCTGCCCAGGTGGATGGCATCCAATCAGTTCAAACCTGGGCTTCCTGCCAGTGCAGGTGACAATGGGTGTAGATCCTGGCTTCCCACCAGGCTGACCATGCCTGGGGCTGTCAACAGCTTAAGTCATTAGGCTTATCCTGAGTGAGCAGTTATCGCCCGAGGCTGTCCAACCCCTCTGCTGATCTGCACCATCAGCCTCCTGCTGTGCTGTCCTTTGTGTATGCTGGGAGGCATACACTGCAAAAACCATTCAGCAACAGGAGAAAGAAAAAGGATTTGGGGGGAAAAAGAAAAGTTGACGCTATTATTTACTCAAAGGCGGCTCGAGTGAAAATTCAGCCCATAGTTCCCAAAAGCGCAATTCTGGTCCCTGCTCGCTAGGGGGAGCCCCGACTCCGTCCGCGGAAAGCCAGGCGCCCGGAGGAGCCGCTTCAAAGCCGGCCGCCGCCACTGCAAAGCTGCGCCAGGAAGAGCGGGAGAGGCGCCAGGCGGCTGCCGGCTGCGCCTAGGCTCCGGTCCTAGAGAAGGCGCGCGGCTGCCATGAGCCAGGCGGCCGCCGAAGGGGGAGCTGCAGCCTCCCGCGGCTGCCCCTCGCCGCCCGCCTCCTCCTTCTCCGCCTTCCCCGCAGTCGACGGCTGGGCGGCCGAACTGATCGCAGACGCCGCCGAGGACGGAGAACCGCGGAGGAAGGCGGCAGTGGAGGAGAGGGAGGCCGGCGGAGCTCGGCCGCTCGCTTACTGTCTGACCCCTGAGACCGGGAAGGAGGTACGGTGTGAGGGTGCTGGGGTCGCCGAGTGGAGCGAAGCGTTGTAAAGGGGTCCCCCTAGGCATCCTAGGGCTTTATGCGCCTCGGGGTGATGCTTGGGAAGGGAAGGAGATGCTTGGGGAGGGCGCCTGTGTTCACACGACCCACCCAACCCCAGATTAGCCTTCCGCGTTTTAGTTTAGCGGGTTGTCCGAACTTAGCCCGTGTGCCTAATTCTTGGTTCCGTAGATGGTTCAAATCCACGACACTGAGTTCCTTGACTAACATGGGTTAATGGGTCGTATGGAGGCAGCTGAGTGCTAGGAATTGAGGGCTAGCATCATTTAGATCCGTGCTACTCTGAGGGTTTGCCTCCTTATGAGCGTGCCTTCTGCTTTTTCTTTATTTTGTTAAGAGATCACCTAACCTCTGGAAGCAGTTATTCCACAGTGCAGTTATGGCATCCCTGTATAACAATTTAAATGATCCGTTTTTTAAAGAAGTGATTAACTGTGATTAACTGCATCTTTCACTAGCGTTTGATCCACCATATCCTTGGGAATCATTACCTGGAATTGCTTGCACACTTTTTTTTCTTAAACTTTCCAGTCTTTGGAGCCAGTTTCTCTTCTATTTCTGTTACAGTTCAATGTTTAAATAAAATGGAAAAAGTCACTAAGTGGAGACAAGGGCAGAGGTCTCATCAGTATTGTGAGGCCACTGCTTGGTCTGTAAATATTTAATTGGGAAATGTAATTTTAAGATGGAATTGACCCATTCCCTGGAGGGTAGGCTATATTTATATTGCACTTAATGTTCAAATCCAGTTTAAAACATTGATATTGGTATCTAAAGAGTAAATTATTGAGCATCATTTGTGTCTGTATGGGCTCATTTGGCTGTTAACCACAATTGACACAAGGAATAGGCCATTTTTCCATGTTGCACCTTTTTTATAGAGTTCAAGTTCTGCCCAGTTTTAGATAAGGCATTAAAAACTTTTTTTCAAGCTGTTTTTTTAAAGGTTGTTCAGTTTATTATGTTAAATTCATTTTTAATTGGCTGATTTTCTGAATATTTGAGCTGCGATTATTGTACTATTAGCATCCAAAAGTATTTTCAGTTGGCTGAATTTCTGGATAATGTGAATTGCAAATTTTGCATTGTTAGCATCCTGTTTTATACATTTTTTAAAAAAAATTAGAAGAGTGCCGTGTAAGAGAATAATTGATTTAAAAACTTAATACCCAAAGTAATGAGCAGGCCCATTAATAAAGTACTTTACTTGAATTATATTTGTTACCTCACGCACACAAATAAAAATCTTTTCAAGCATTTCAACCTAGTTAAGAATTTTCAGGGCACATAGTTGCATTGCAGTATGTTGGAAGTGATCTTTTTTGAACAAAGCACAACTTTTTTTTTATGTTACTGTCTTAGAGTCAGTGTTGACGGCCTGGAGAAATCCATGCAGTTTTCTTGGCAACATTTTTGAATGTGACATAATAGAAATTGGAATGGAATGGAATAGTTTGAATGGACCATGGAGGTCTTCTACTACAATCCCCTGCTCAGGCAGGAAATCTTAATACCATTTCAGACAAATGGCTGTCCAATCTCTTCTTAAAAACTTCCAGTGTTGGAGCATTCACAACTTCTGGAGGTGAAGAGTTCCACAGATTAATTGTTCTAACTATCAGGAAATTTCTTCTTAGTTCTAGGTTGCTTCTCTCCTTGGTTAGTTTCCATTCGTTGCTTCTTGTCCTGCCCTCAGGTGCTTTGGAGGATAGCTTGATTCCTTTTTTGTGGCAACTTGCCATTTCCTTTCTTTCTAGGGCTGAGAGAGAATGACTGGCTCAATGTCACCTGGTTGGCTTTGTGACATTAGAACTCGCTGTCTCCTGGTTTCTAGCGTGGTATCTTAACCACTACACCAAACTGGCTGGCCATATTAAGGTTACTGTTGAATAAATCAAGAAATATTTTGTAAATATTGCAAAGAGACAAACACCAGAATGAGAGCAACTTTGGCAGATCTCTCATCGGGAGGGTTGAGTAGATTGTTAAGATTTGTATGAATCAGAAGCACTGTGCTGAAATTTGATTATTGAGAGTAATTTGGTAAATGTGTTTGTGTGTGCGTGCATGAATAGAACAAATATAAGCAAATATATGTGAATTTTCCAGTTTTAAAAATTGTAAAGTAATAGTTTTGAAATTTGCTACAATTTTCAATTCTTATAAACAAAGATTTAACACATTTCTTGAAATCTGGAAGTATGTAATTACACACACACACACACACACACACACACACACATTATAATATACTGTATATAATTGGAAGGAAAGAGAAGAGAACAACTAGTAGCAAAGCCGATGAACTCAGTTGCATAGCAATACTACCGGTATATAAAGGTCTTTTAAAATGCAATTCAATCTGAATTAAATAAAATATTATATATATTTGACTTTGATTATTTGCCATCAAGTCGGTGTCAGCTGTTAGTGAACACACAGTTTTCTCCATGGCAATCTGCCTAACCTGCTTTTTCATGTCTTCCAACTGTGCGTTCACTAACAGTTGACACCGATTTGATGGCAAATAATCAAAGTCAAATGTATATAATATTTAATTGAATTTAACTCAGATTGAATCACATTTTAAAAGGCCCTTACATAGTGTTTAAAGTAATAGTGTTAATAAAAAGAAAAGTGTGTGAGGAAAAATAATAGACACACATTAATGAAATGAAAACAGTACTTTTGCCATAAGAGTTGTATGTCTCTATGTATAATATATATGAGGGTTATCCAAAACAAATGACATGAGGAAGAATAGAGAGAATTTATACTGTTAAACGTTTAATACCTGAATTCTGACATTGTTGATATTTTTAATTACTATGAAATGTAGATTCAGGTAAATGAGTGATGGCAGAATCATTTGTTTAAGGCAGGGGTAGGCAACCTTGGCTCTTTTATGACTTGTGGACTTCAACTCCCAGAATTCCTGAGCCAGCTGGCTCAGGAATTCTGGGAGTTGAAGTCCACAAGTCATAAAAGAGCCAAGGTTGCCTACCCCTGGTTTAAGGAGATTGAGAATTCTAGTCCCACTTTAGGCTTGAAAGCTGGCTGTGTTACTTTGGGCCAGTCATTCTCTCTCAGCTCAACCCATCTCACAGGGTTGTTGCTGTGGGGAAAATAGGAGGAGAGAGTATTAGGTATGTTCACCAGCCTAAATTATTTATAAAATAATAAAGATGGGATAAAAATAATCTAATAAATATATTAATTTTAAGTGGTAAAATAGGTGCCTTACTTGCAGGAACCTCATCTTTAAAAAAATCCAAACCCTCAATTTGGCTCACCTGGTTGTGGCCCATCCATTTTGGGAAGTGTGATGGTTGTCATACTTCACAAAGCCCAAAGCAGTCCTTGGAGTAGAAGTTGCATGCTGATAGTTAAATCAAAGTCTTCTCCAGTCTGACACAACCATAGTATATGTGAACAGTTTGACTTGGGGTGGGAAGGCTGAACTGAGCAGAGTAACTGAATGAGGTTATTGTATACTTTGCCTCTATCTCCATTTTTTCCCTGTGACTTGATTTAAAGAGCAGACTTATTTGCTACTTAATAAATAATATTTTTTCCAGAACAAATTCAGTGAATTTCAACTGACTCCTCATGAAGAGACTTATTCAGATGTTTAAATGTGTATGTGTGCATGTTTAGATTCAAGAAATTATCTCCCTCAAGACTGTAAAGAGCAAGATAAATACCTAGATTAGAGTGTCAGTTTTCTCTTACTTAGTTTTTATAATAGCATCAATAGTGTTTTATGTGCTCTGATTAGCTCAAGGGAAGAAAATGTCAGGTTTAGTTTTGCTAAGAGTCCATGCTATTACTGCTGCGTGATGACTGTTACTCTTTACGTTTATCATGATTGTTTATGATTGTGGAATAATGTCTACTAAACTACCATGCCTCAGCTAATAAAAACAAACTAGCACAATTGTTTTTGAACATGTCTGTTAGCATTCATCATGCCCCATTCAAATCAAAATACAAGATGTCACAAGCTTGACTAGCTGGGGTTGGTTTAGATATTCTATAATTAACTACATGAACTTGTCCACATTTCTGCTGAAGTAAACCATCTTTACATAGGATTCTTTCCTAGTAATTGGGTTAAGTGAATATATTTGTGAGGCTACCATTAAATACAAATAGTATTGCAAATTATGTGTATGAGATTTATTGGGAATGTTTTCTGGTAATGACTTGTTGGTTGTTCAAGATTGTGTCACTTCTCACCTTCACTTCTAATCTACCATCTTGGGAATTCCTGGTGGTTTCCAGTCAAGGCTTACCAGATCCAGTACTGCTTAACCAAGTGAAAGAAAAGTGAACATATAAAGCTTTAGGCACAAAATTTATTTCCTGTTTATTTTACTGACGATGAGTGAACTCAAAATGATTATTTCAATTAGGGGTGCAAAATAATTTTGCTGTGGGTTTTGGAGAATTGGTGTGTTCTGCTTCTGCCAGACTTCAT
Source organism: Vipera berus (assembly GCF_964194415.1). Taxonomy (NCBI): domain Eukaryota; kingdom Metazoa; phylum Chordata; class Lepidosauria; order Squamata; family Viperidae; genus Vipera; species Vipera berus. Next base: position 20,072,768 of record NC_138204.1, on the reverse strand, counting down.
AATATCAGTGTTTGTTTTTCAGCAAAAATAAGCAGAAAACCTTGTGTATGAAAAGAAGGTACAGTATATTATTGAAAGTAGTAAACAAATAGTAGTAAGCAGTCAAAAAGTATTCTGAAGAAATGTGTATAGAAGAAGTCTGTGCTGGAAAATTGTTAAAGAACAAAAACAAGATAAATTATTAAAAATTGTGCAAAAATTAACAATACTTAAGTCAGAGAAAGAATATTGCTAGGAAGTATTGTGAATATAAGTAACAATGGAATTTTTGTAGATTTTTAGAGTGAAGTTCTGCTATATTAACATGAATAGCAAAGTAAATGGGATTTTTAGTGATCTCCTTAGTTAGAACATCGAACACAAAACAGAATCGTAGGGCTGGAAGGGACCTCAGAGGTCTTCTACTCCAACCCCTGCTCAAGGCAGGAGTCTTTGTATTATCCCAGTCAAATGATTGTCCAGTCTGTTTTTGAAAACCTCTGGTGATGGATGTGGTTGAATAGTATCTGAGTGAGAAATAATAATCTCCTGAAGGGATATAGAACTGTTCTGTTCTTAATTCCTTCTTGAAAAAAATGTGCGTCTTTCCTCCAAGTTTGTTATCAGCATAACAAACTGTATTGATAAATATAATCAATAGAACTGTAATTTGAATAAATTTGCGCCTGCCACAATAACTATCTGAATTCATGTCACACTGGGGACAAGGAGGACAAGTGATAGCATGTCAGTTTTGAATTCCAAATGGTACATCATTTACAAGTGACAAAAATTACATAATGTGGATCATTTGCTTGATGGTGTCATTAACAATGAACAATATTTTCTGCCTCTAATTTTTGTTGCTTGCTTTCTCACAGTGGCATGGCAATAATTATTTTCATTTGAACAGAAGAAAATGATGATTGAAATCCCATGGAGTCAAAAATGAAATCTGACTTAGGAACACTTAATTCATATCAGAATGGCATTGCCAGATATTATAGCACCATATTGAGCTACCTGGAAACATAATTTAATTTCTGCTTCTTCCTGATTTTACAAAAACACTGCAGAATTTAAGGGCCTGCCCTAAAGAAGTAGTCTTTCAATCCTTTTTCTCCAACCCTGCCATTCAGAAGGTCTACTGTTGGTTGTGTTTCTTCAAAGATTAGTAGAGATAATGCTCAAATAAGTATAGGTAGTATATTCTGTAAATTTAACCCACTGTCTGTCTGAAATCTCAGTGGGAGTATCAATTTAAATTTGTTTTTCAGATAAACAAGATGAATTGTTGAAAATACTCCTCTGCTTCCGTCCTTGTTTGTGTTTTGTAGCAATACAAAATTGTATCAAAAGACAATTCTTTTTTTTATTGAAAAGTTTTAGAATACATTTTAAAAACATAAACTCCCTCCCCCCCACTTGCCCTCCCTCGCTCTTCCCCCCCCCACTTCCCAGAGCTGAATACAGGGTATTAACTTTTACAAACTTAAGCTAAAATATTTATTTATTTATTTATTTATTTATTTATTTTATTTATTTGTTTTTATAAACCGCCCTTCTCCCGAGGGACTCGGGGCGGTGTACAGAATAAAGTAGGCATACAGAATGAACAATAGTGAAAAAAACAATAGTAAAATACAAACTGGGACCCCAATTAGAGCTATCAGGCCAGGCCGGACTGCTGGAACAGGTAAGTTTTTAATTCGCGTCGGAAGGTGCGGAGGTCGGGGGCCATCCGGATTTCGGTTATGCTAACTAACTAAAAAAAACACATTAAATTCTATCACACTTTAACTCCCCTTAAACATAACTAAATAACTAATAATGAATACCTAATAATACATCATATAAAACTAATACTTATTCATATGCTAAATGAAACTTTTTAGTCCCATATTTATTCTGAATATACTCGATCCATCTTCTCCATTCCAAAATATATCTGTTGCGATTGTTCTTTCAAATATGCTGAAATCTTTGCCATTTCCGCCAGGTTTGAAACTTTCAAAGTCCACTGTACTATAGTAGGCAGTTCCTCCTTCCAATATTGAGCTACTAAAAGTCTTGCTGCCGTAATTAAATTCAACATCAATTTAGTATCTATAACAGTACAATCTGTAATAATACCCAACAGAAATAACTGTGGAGAAAACCTTTTCTTTTTCTTAAATATCTTCTGCATGTTCCACCAAATTTTAATCCAAAGACAATTCTTGACTAATAATAGATATTGAGCTATATGATAGATTTGTGTCAATACTTCATAGGCTCATAATTTAAATTCTAAAAGCAGTTTATTTAAATGTCACAGACTTTTGCAAAGCTGTTACTGACAAGAACTTAAGGTGTATTTATGCTATTTGTTATCATGTTCATTTTCTAAATTGTATGCGGTATATGCACAATATAATAGCTTGGTGATTGCAGGGCTATCAAATGGCAATGGGTTTGGGTGAACAATTGTCATATGTAAAGTGATCCTAAACATCCTGCCTGTTTGTGGAAAGGCCACCAGAGGAAATAAGGAGAATATGATGTAATGTTTATGTAAGGCCTGTTCCTTGAAATATTAGAAGAGACGATTTCAAGTGATAGTCTGTGACCTAAAAAGTTAAATATAACTGTGATAATGGGGGATTATTTAAGTCTTTTAAAGGTGGTGTTGAACTTTACAGAAATAGATATATATATATATATATATATATATATATATATATATATATATATATATATATATATATATATATATATATATATATATATATATATATACTGGTATGTGTAAAAATGGATATGAACTGAAATACAGAAAAAAACAAAAGTTATATTTAATTTTGGAATCATAACTTTTAATAGAGTAGAAATAGTATAATAGAGGTAGTCCTTGACTTACCTTATGGTGACTTAGTGACTGTTTGAAGTTATGATGGATCAAAAAACAAAATTTGAAATTCTGACAGCCACCCCACCACCCCGCAGCTATCCCTAAGTCACATCGTATTTTGGGGGTGCTTGGTAACCAGCCCATATGTATGGCTGTTTGCAGTGTTCCACTGTCACATAACCATGATATATGATGTTTTTTGCCACAAGTTGGCATGTATTTCCAGTTTCTGACAACGTCCCCTGTAGATAATGGGTTCACTTGATTCCCTTGGCATTCGGTTAATGACAGCAGATTCCCTTAATGATTGTTGCAAAAAAATTGTCATAAAATCAGGTCAGTCAGAGGATGACCCACTTAATGACTGGTACTTCTTATGACCGCAATGCCAGGTTTGCTTCTAGTCATAATTCAAGGATTACCTGAAGTGATAAAGTAGGGGAAGAAAATGTTTTTAGAACAAATAATGATGATGGCACAGAAATCAGGAATGTCATGATTGTTTCACACATAATTCTAACCAAGATTTTCTAAAACATGGTTTGCTGGATAAATGATAGTGATCTGACTTGCACATAAGCCATAATGGATGATACCACACATAGTGTTAAGCTTAAAGTACACAAACTGTTTTTAAAGGCACTGTTTGTTTTTTAAAAAGACAACTTTTAATGGAGTACCTAGTTATACTAGGAATATCTATTTTAATTCACTTCAGATACTTAGTATTTTCACCTTTTAATCATGCTTCAACAATAATTTTGAATAATCTTTCTCAATCTGATCCCAAACTGAAAGGCATCAGGTTGCAGAAGATCATCGTAAGATAATAGATTCTATTACATCTCAAGCAGAATTTTAAAAAATGTTGCTGTTCTATAAACATTCCAAATTTCTGCTAGGCCGAAGGAAAGAAGTTTGATATTTGCAGCAGTTAGCTTTTTTCTGTCATTTTCCTTTCTAAAACATGAAGTAATTGGAAAATTATGTGATTTTACTGTAGATTGTATTACATGTTCCTTTGAAATGGTATTATGAGAAAAAGGACAATTGTTAAAAACTTAACCATGTATTTATTTCAGATTCGCTCAAGGACCATTTTATTCAAATTCTAATAAACATTGTAAATTGGGGAACTTGTTTCAAACAGATTGTTAGATGTGGAGCTTAAATGGGCTTTCGCCAACAAGATGCTTTCTGCAAGGATAGTGGGTTGCTATGATTTTGGAAGGGATCCAAAGAAGAATATTTTTCATGCTTGTCTTCAAGAGAAAACATGGAGAATTATGTTTGGCAAGCATGGCCTTTTTAAAAAATTGCATTTTGTATATTGGTGTATACTATCTAATGAGAAATAGAAAAAAATATTTTCAACTGTCAGCATTTAATTTTGTTAAGTAAGTCAAGTCATTGAACTTTAGGATGTTCAGAGGGTTCTCTCATTTTGCAGAGGCAATAACATTAGATTATCTCTTTATTTTCAGATGAAAGAATTAGAAGGATGTATAGAAGAGATGTTAATAAGGCTGGATGAATTCTGTGGTATGACTGATATGGTATGTTCAGCTTCTGAAGACCTTGGAGAATATAAATGCTTCCTCTTTATGTTATCTCCTCTGGAGGCCATCTTGAGAGTGATTTAGAAACAGCAGCTCAGCTGCAGTGAGCTGTGTGGGAAGAGGGAGCTACAGGACTTTCTCTCTTCTCTCTCTCACACTCCAGCACGCGCACACACACATACACATGCTCACATTCTTCCTGAGGCAGCCATCTTGATAACAACCTTCTCTGAAATGGTTTTTATTACTGAGAACAGTGATGATTAAGCCACAAGGTGGCACCATGGTGCACTAATACTTGCAGGCCTAGACAAGTGCTCTTTGCTTGTAAATTTTACGTACACCATTCTTACCTGCATGCCTAGACACGATAAGGAGCTCTGCTCACAGATGTCTCCTTGTGGCTGTTTGAATACTATATGAAAGATTTCCCGTATCAGCTCTATAAATTTGCACACTCAACCCAAGGTTTCCCCTCTATTTTTTTAGTGGAGAAGAAAAGCTAATGCGATGAAGTTGATAGCTGTCCAAAGGTCATCTTGGAAAGTGACTGTGGACTTTTTACTTTAGGACCAAAAAACAAATTCCCAAGAGGCCCACTGATCTTGTGTCATGAAAACTGACTACAGTAGTTTGCAATTGGTGATTTAAAATGAAAGTATTGATACAGTCCTATTCATATCATCAGTTCAAATACAGCATAACTTCATCTGGTTGTTCTTTGCAGCCTCTTTAATCAGCACTTTGCATTGCAATGATTTGTGGGGGCCCTTTTTAACCATTGCATTCTAATTCATAATAAGAGTGATGCACATCAGCTTTAGAAAACAGTGCTTAAAAGTCCTTACAAAAACATATTTATCAAGTATGTAGTGCATTGCCAAAGGGAAATTTACTTTTCCTAAGTATATATAGGTTGTTTTCATAGGTATTCAGATTCTACCATTTCAGATTTCTCTGCTTCACTTGCAACCAACAAAATATTTAAGGTTACTTTCCTGAGAATTATCTCTGTTGCTTTCAAGGACACATGTTTCTGCATAGATAATGGTAGAATTATCTTTGTTAGTGTTTCGCCTTGCAACTTTGTTGTCATTGTTTTCTTTGCTGTCTCTTGTATCCAAGGAACAAACAATTATTTTTATTGTGTTTTTATTGGTTTTAAAAATTTTATAGTCTGCAGTTCAATATATTGTAGTATATTACAGTAATAATGGTTAAACACAAGAGCGTGAAATACAGCAAGAAAAATAAGTACTAAAAGCTTAGAACTCGAAAATAATGTGATTTCCTGATGAGTCTTTTCTGCAAGGACAATGTCTTTGAGACTTGGCTTGTATTAAGTTTTTTGATACAGTTCGTTCTAATGAGATTTTTTGACTAGTTAACAATAAAAAAATCACTTTGATAGATTCAAGTATTCAGATTTTCCAGAACACTTTTTATCTAACCTCTTACAGCAAAAGAGAATCAACTAATTCTTCCTTTGATCCTAATTAGAAATTTTAGTAGACAAAGGAAAGCCAGTGAGAGCTTTGGACAAGGGTAGCAATTAATGCTGATGTATTCAAAATCATATCCCAAACTTGAAAGAAGCAGGGGTTAATACATTCAAAACAAAAGTATAGTTCAATGACAGGAGAAGCTCATGGAGAAACTACTCCAAAATATAATGTTATAAACATAATTACAAACAATTCCAATGGTGGGAGGAAGTACAAGGTATTAGAAGAAGCCGTTACTCGAGTCTACAATATAGAAAAAAATAGCAATGTAACAAACATTGTTTAATATGTTAACTACATCACTATAGTTGTTGTTACTTTATCCTGCCTTTTTTAATTTTTGGTCAACTCAAGGAAGCAAACATATCTACTATTCTTGCCTCCTATTTTCTCCACAGACCCACCCCCCCAGTCCTGCTCCAGTTTTATAGTTGCAGGATGCATTGTCAGCTAATTAGTGATAGGCAGAAGAGGCTGGATAGCAAAACCAGAACAGATATCAAATAATTGTTTTTCTCATAGCATGCTCTACACAGAATAACAGAACAGCAGATGTAAAGAAAGCCTGCTAGGAATCAGCTGTGGGTGGAGAAATGTATATAATTCTTGCAACCTTAAACTAAAATATGAAACATTCTGTGGCTTGCATAGTATGTAGACCTAGTAGCTGGTAAAGGAACACACTGTCAGTGTGGCATAACTGAAGATAGCTATGGACCATATAATTCCTAGGAAGGAATCTACTGATGTGTTCATTTACACTGAATTTTCTAAAGGACAATGTTTGGCGCTATATAGTACATAAAATGATATTACTTGTATTATTACAGTATACTAAATATGTTTTTGTATTTATTGCTTTCTGATACTTTTTTTTCTCATGCAGATTAGGAGTGATACATCCATTCTCTTGGAAGACATGATTCCACTTATTAAGGCCAAGGTTTCAGAAATGAACAATGTCTACACAAAAGTGGATCAACTAGAGGTGTGTTGCTTACATTATGTAAGGTTGGACCAGAAATCTGGGCTTTCAAGCAGGTATAGTTTGAAGTATTTAAAAAGATTCTTACCATTAAGAATCATTATACCGTTATCAAAAAATGGTGAAAAAGTGGTGGATCATTTTTTAAAAAAATTAGAATTCACTAAAAACAAATGTAAATAATGTAACATATACCATTCATACCAATTTTGGATAAATAACACTGTGCACCACACTATACAACAGACATGTCAAACTCGTGACATCACGTGACATTGCGCAATGTATTGGGACGGTTTTGCCATTGCCGGCAATGGGGTGGGCACGGCTTCTAGATGATGCATTCGGCCCATGGGCCGGCAGTTCGACACCCCTGCTATACAACATCCCACAGCAAAAATAAGCAGATAATGTAGTAATTGTTTCTATTCTACTCTTAGTCTCTGTAATTCCCATACAGGTAGTCCTTGACTTATGACCACAACTGAGCCCAAAATTTCTGTTGTTAAGTGAGACATTTGTTAAGTGAGCTTTGCCCCATTTTACAATCTTTCTTGCCACAGTTGGTAAGCGAATCATTGCAATTAATAAGTTAGTATCGCAGTTGTTAAGTGAATCTGGCTTCCCCATTGACTTTGCTTGTCAAAAGGTTGTGAAAAGTGATCATGTGACCTTGGGACATAGCAACAGTCATAAATGTGAATCAGTTCCCAAGTGTCTTAATAAGAATATAATTCTTCACTATGATTTTATATTTTGTTTTCAGAGGGAAGGAAATAATGATAAATTTTATAAAAAAATACTTTAAAAAATTACTCTCCTAACTTTCTCTGTTATATTTATTTAGTATACTAAGTGAATCTGTTTAGACCTGAAAGATATTAGTTGCTAACAAGGGGAAATGATGCAAAGTCAATCCTTCACAAATGTGGATTTCTCTCTCTCTCTCTCTTTAAAAAAATCATATTTAAGATATAACTACCTTGAGAAAATGAGAATAGCACAAACTATAGTTTACATCATGGATTATTCCTTTTTTAAAAAGTTACTAACAGCAAATGAGAGATCAATACTGCTTTAGTCAATTTAGCATGTCAAACATAGTTTCAGTATGACTATTGATCACGCACGTGCGCGCGCGCACCCACCCACCCACCCACACACACACAGACAAATATTCCAGTTGCTGAAAAGAAAAGTAACTTTGGAAAATCCTTTTCGAAATTAAGAATTCAAATCAATTCTTTTCATGACTTAATCTCTGTTTCTGCCTCTTAGGCATTTGTGAAAATGGCTGGCCATCATGTTTCTCTCCTAGAAGAACAAATTCTCCAAGCAGAGAAGACCCATGCTGGATGTCCCTCTTCTATTCAAAAGCTGCTTGGGTCTCTAGTTTTCCCTTTATTTAAAAAAGTAAGTATGAAAAATTTTCAGACATGGGAAAAAAGTAGCTTTGAACAATGCTTCCTCTGCCAGTTTTCTAAAATGGATTCCTTTTCAGTCATGGACATTTTTTTTAAAGGGGGGCATTTTACAGATTATTCAAAACTTCAGAATTTCAGGGTCTCAAAATACCCTGCCGCAAATCCTCTGACAGTTTCTTTGAACACGTTCAGTTCAGTTGCACCTGCATTACAGAGAAAGCCGATCTATTCCTTAAATCACCATTCTCATTTAAGTTCACATCAGTTCCTGAATGAGGACCTTGGATTATCCTGATTATTTTCAAAATGGAAACCAAATTGTTTGAAAGGCTTAAGTAAACACCCTGTGTGAATTTGGGTACTTATTTGTTGGATGGATATCCTGATCTTCCTCCTGGAGCATAAGACAGCATAAGTACTGTAGTACTCCTTCAGTTATTTCATTAGAACAAGGCTATGGTCTGTGAGCAGATGATACCACTCTAATGGCAGAAAGTGAAGAGGAACTAAAGAGCCTCTTGTTGCGGGTGAAGAAGGAGAGTGCAAAACCTGGGTTGAAACTTAACATTAAGAAAACCAAGATCATGGCATCCGGCCCTCTCAATTCCTGGCAAATAGATGGGGAAGAAATGGAGGTAGTGACAGATTTTATTTTCCTGGGCTCCAGGATCACTGCAGATGGGGACTGTAGCCAAGAAATTAAAAGATGCTTGCTCCTGGGGAGGAAAGCCATGGCAAATCTAGACAGCACACTAAAAAGCAGAGACATCACCCTGTCAACAAAAGCGTGTATAGTCAAGCCTATGGTCTTCCCAGTTGCAATGTATGGCAGTGAAAGTTGGACCATAAGAAAGGCTGAGCGCCAAAGAATTGAGGCCTTTGAACTATGGTGCTGGAGAAGACTCCTGCGAGTCCCTTGGACTGCAAGGCGATCAAACCGGTCAGTCCTAGAGGAGATCAATCCTGACTGCTCTTTAGAAGGCCAGATCCTGAAGCTAAAACTCAAATACTTTGGCCACCTAATGAGAAGGAAGGACTCACTGGAGAAGAGCCTAATGGTGGGAAAGATCAAGGGCAATAGAAGAAGGGGACGACAGAGAATGAGGTGGCTGGATGGAGTCACTGAAGCAGTAGGCGTGAGCTTAAATGGACTCCAGAAGATGGTAGAGGACAGGAAGGCCTGGAGGAATGTTGTCCATAGGGTCGCGATGGGTCGGATACGACTTCGCAGGTAACAACAACATGGTCTGTGACTAAGGCTATGGCTCTCCCAGTTAAACCTCTATGTCTGATCGTGCACTTAACTCCTAGTCCTAATTCAGTATTGTTTCCATTATACTATATCGGTATTCAGTTCATCCTACTCTGCATCCTATCCTATTTGCCTGGAGAAATATTTCAGTGAGCAAGGAGATAGGCAGTGAGGAGGGGACCCTGTGCATTGTTTATTTAAATTATTTGAATTCTATCTTTTGGGTAAAGACTTCAAATGTAGGTTTTTTTCTGATTTGAATTTTAAAATGCATTATCTCAGAATTAAAATCCGGGAAATTAAAAATTTTGGGAGTGTCATTCTTGTAATGTTACTGTTGTTATATGAACATTTCAAAGATCTTTCAGTTATAGTTTTATTATTTGACTTCAAGCAACAATTTCTTATAGTTTTTTTTGTTTTTTTTTATCCCATTTATATCCCGCCCTTCTCCGAAGACTCAGGGCGGCTTACAATCTAAGAAGCACAAATCAATGTGCTTAGCAAACAATAACTAACAATAACTAACAGTAGAAGTTGGAAAGTAGAGTTGCATCTAGAAAATAAAAATAAAATCTCTGTATTGGCAAAAAGTTTGAACTTTGAACATTTAAAATGTTCTTGCTCTGCCTTTATAATAACAATTTTCATACAGGGTAAAAATAGCAGGATTTTTTTTACGTTTTGCATAAATGTAAATTTTGTAAAAAAAAAAAATATTACTGTATTTTCCGGCGTATAAGACGACTGGGCGTATAAGACGACCCCCCAACTTTTGAGATGATTTTCAAGATTTTTCGTCTTATACGCCGGAAAATCAGCGAGCCTGGGAAGGCACGCCCTCCCCTCTCACTGTGGAGGAAGCAGGGCAGGCTGGCGTCGGGCGGGAGCCGGCAGGGCAGTCCTGCGCGCGTGTGAGGTGCCTGCCATGGCTCCCCGAGGACTCCTTAGGAGCCGGGGAGCGCGCGCGTGCGCAGGACTGCCCTGCCGGCTCCCGCCAGACGCCAGCCTGCCCTGCTTCCTCCACAGTGAGAGAGGAGGGCGTGCCTTCCTGGGCTCGCTGACTTGCAGCCAAGCCGGAGCCGAAAGGGGCTTTTCCTTCCACCCACCCTTTGGAATAGACGCAAGAGCTCCCGGGGTCTGGCGTTTGCAAGGGGGAGGGGAAGGGGCTGAGAGGCTCTTGGGGGTGGGAAGGGAGAGTCACGTTGGAGGGGGGACTGGACTAAGGAGGCTTGAAGTTGCTTTGCAAGAACGGGGGCGCTCGATTGATTTATGTACTATTTTCCGGCGTATAAGACGACTGGGCGTATAAGACGACCCCCCAACTTTTGAGATGATTTTCATGGGTTAAAAAGTCATCTTATACGCCGGAAAATACGGTATATTTTACATAAATTTTACAAATTTATACACTAATAAGTGTAATAGACAAATTAAAGTGGGATAGAATAGCATACAAAGAAAATGCAACTGCAAATATTTTGCTAGTGATACAATATGTGAGGGTATCTTAGACTCCTTGGGATTAATAAGCATAAATAATGTTAATGCATTAACATTACATTAACATTTTTAAAAATATTTCTTGTCATCCAATGTTCCCTGTTTGCCACCTTTCTTTCTTTTATACTCAGATATTTAAGTATCATTTGAAGTTTGGGATTCATTTTTATTCCTTACTCTCTTTTCACACCAATTGTAAACAATTGCAAAAGAGGTAATCACTCTTATTCCACTACCGCCCCATTTATAGTTCAGGAAGGATACCATAAATTACGTTTTTCATAATTAAGCATAGATAAGAATAAACTTTCCTTCCCCCTTGCCCCCTGAAGAAAACTGAAGGGCTTTTTCATGATGTACACATTTTAGTTATATAATTTGTGGCCCAAAGTGCAATGATTACCAGTACATTTAGATGCATTTATTCAAAGCCTAAAAGCTGTAATGGCAGAGTGTACCCGCTGAGTTACCAATACACTTTTGTATTATTAATGTTGGGAGATAAAAGTGAGATTTCACTGAATGATACATAATGTGGGCTTTTTGTTGTTAGCTGCAAAGTCGTGTCTGACCCATCACAACTCCATGGACAATGTTCCTCCAGGCCTTTCTGTCCTCTACTATCTTCTGGAGTCCATTTAAGCTCACGCCTACTGCTTCAGTGACTCTATCCAGCCACCTCATTCTCTGTCGTCCCCTTCTTCTCTTGCCCTCAATCTTTCCCAGCATTAAGCTCTTCTCCAGTGAGTCCTTCCTTCTCATTAGGTGGCCAGAGTATTTGAGTTTCAACTTCAGGATCTGGCCTTCTAAAGAGCAGTCAGGGTTGATCTCCTCTAGGACTGACCAGTTTGATCGCCTTGCAGTCCAAGGGACTCGCAGGAGTCTTCTCCAGCACCATAATTCAAAGGCCTCAATTCTTTGGCGCTCAGCCTTTTTTATGGTCCAACTTTCACTGTCATACATTGCAACTGGGAAGACCGTAGCCTAGACTATACACGCTTTTGTTGACAGGGTGATGTCTCTGCTTTTTAGTGTGCTGTCTAGATTTGCCATTGCTTTTCTCCCCAGGAGCAAGCGTCTTTTAATTTCTTGGCTACAGTCCCCATCTGCGGTGATCTTGGAGCCCAGGAAAATAAAATCTGTCACTACCTCCATTTCTTCCCCATTTATTTGCCAGGAATTGAGAGCGGATGCCATGATCTTGGTTTTCTTAGTGTTTAGTTTCAACCCACCTTTTGCACTCTCCTTCTTCACTCACAAAAGAGGCTCTTTAGTTCCTCTTCACTTTCTGCCATTAGAGTGGTATCATCTGCATATCTTAGGTTGTTGGTATTTCTCCCGGCAATTTTAATTCCAACTTTTGATTCATCTAGCCCTGCCTTTCTCATGATGTGCTCTGCGTATAAGTTAAATAGGCAGGGTGACAGTATACAGCCTTGCTGGACTCCTTTCCCAATTTTGAACCAATCAGTGGTTCCGTGTCCAGTTCTCACTGTTGCTTCTTGGCCCACATATAGGTTTCTCAAGAGACAAATAAGATGGTCTGGTATGCCCATCTCTTTAAGAACTTGCCACAGTTTGTTGTGATGCACACAATCAAATGCTTTAGCATAGTCAATGAAGCAGAAGTAGATGTTTTTCTGGAACTCTCTAGCTTTCTCCATGATCCAGCGTATGTTGGCAATTTGATCTCTAGTTCCTCTGCCTCTTCGAAATCCTGCCTGTACTTCTGGTAGTTCTCGATCCACATACTGCTGGAGTCTAGCTTGTAGTATTTTAAGCATAACTTTACTAGTATGTGAAATGAGTGCAATGGTGCGATAGTTTGAACATTCTTTGGCACTGCCTTTCTTTGGAATTGGAATGTAAACTGATCTTTTCCAATCCTATGGCCACTGTTGAGTTTTCCAAATTTGCTGGCAAATTGAGTGTAGCACTTTTACTGCATCGTCTTTTAAGATTTTGAATAGCTCAGCTGGAATACTGTCACCTCCACTAGCTTTGTTGTTGCTCAGTTTTTCTAAGGCCCACTTCACTTCACATTCTAGGATGTCTGGCTCGAAGTCAGTGACCACCTCATCGTGGTTATCAGGGACGTTAAGCTCAGTCTTGTATAGTTCTTCTGTGTAATTTTGCCACCTCTTCTTAATCTCTTCTGTCTCTGTTAGGTCCCTGCCATTTTGGTCCTTTATCATGCTCATTTTTGCATGAAACATTTCTTCATCTCTCCAATTTTCCTGAAGAGAGCTCTGGTCCTCCCTATTCTATTGTTTTCTTCTATTTCTTTGCACTGTTCATTTAAGAAGGCATTCTTATCTCTTCTAGCTATTTTCTGGAATTCTGCATTCAATTGGGTGTATCTTTCTTTTTCTCCCTTGCCTTTCGCTTCCCTCCTTTCCTCAGCTATTTGCAAAGCTTCCTCAGACAGCCATTTTGCTTTCTTGCATTTCTTTTTCTTTGGGATGGTTTTAGTTGCTACCTCTTGTACAATGTTGCGAACCTCTGTCCATAGATCTTCAGGCACTCTGTCTATCAGATCTAATTCCTTAAATCTATTTGTCACCTCTACTGTATATTCAACAGGGATATGATTTAATTCATACCTGAATGGCTTAGTGCTTTTCCCTACTTTCTTCAGTTTAAGGCTAAACTTTGCAATGAGAAGCTCATGGTCTGAGCCACAGTCAGCTCCTGGTCTTGTTTTTACTGACTGTATAGAGCTTCTCCATCTTTGGCTGCAGAGCACATAGTCAATCTGATTTCTGTGTTGACCGTCTGGTGATGTCCATGTGTAGAGCCGTCTCTTGGGTTGTTGGAAAAGAGTGTTTGCTATGACCATCGTATTCTCTTGACAAAATTCTATCAGCCTGTGCCCTGCTTCATTTTGTACTCCAAGGCCAAACTTGCCTGTTATTCCGGTTATTTTTTGGCTTCCTACTTTAGCATTCCAATCCCCCATGATGATAAGGACATCATTTTTTTGGTGTTAGTTCTATAAGGTGCTGTAGGGCTTCATAGAACCGGTCAATTTCATCCTCTTCAGCACCGGTGGTTGGGGCATAGACTTGGACTACTGTGATATTGAATGGTTTGCCTTGGATTCGAACTGAGATCATTTAATGTGGGCTAGATCTTTTTTTATCTGATCCAGCACTTTTTAGGGAAAAAACAAAGAATTGTACAGGTAGTCCTGAACTTACAGTTGTTCAAAGTTACAAAGTTAGAACAACACTGACTTATGACCATTTTTCACACTTACAACCATTGCAGCATGCCCATGGTCATGTGATTAAAATTCAGACTCTTGGCAACTGACTCATATTTATGACAGTTGCGGTGTCCCGGGCTCAGCTGATCACCTTTTGCGACCTTCTGACAGGCTAAGTCAATGGGGACTTAACAACTGTTGCGATTCATTTAACAATTGTGGCAAGAAAGGTCATAACATGGGGCAAAATTCACTTAGCAACTGTCTTGCTTAACAACATAAATTTTGGGCTTAATTGTGGTCATAAGTCGAGAACTACCTGTATTCAGAAATCCCAAAGTATTTTAACCTGCTTGTTTTCGACTATTTTTTCAATTGTATATTCCCACCAAGTTTTCATTACAGGCTAATGATAATTTTGACAGATTTTCCAGTGAATCATCTTGGTAACTGTGTTATGTTGCTCTTTTTAATCAGTTTGTGAGAGCTTCCAGCACAAGCTGAGTATATGATCAACTTTTGATTGATAATTAATATTTAGCAATTTATTTTCAATTATTTTATTATTGTCATCACTAATTCAGTTTAAATCAGTGTGGGGAAAATATTCTGGAAAACCAATTGGCAGTGAATGAGCTCCATTCCAAAATATATTGGAACAGACTTTACTTCAGCCCTGTGTCCTGATCTGATTTTTGAGCTGAGTTTTGCTTTCCTGTCCCCCTTTCTCCCCTTTCAAGCAAGTCTCTGTTTGGGCCTCTGTTAATCTCTTTCTTCATTTTTGTGGTTGAGCGATACAGTTACTTTAGATCAAATCGGATTATTCATGCTTTTGGATACCATTTTTAAAATGGTGCTATCTTCCGGGGGGGGGGGGGACAGGACTTTTGTTATTTTTAAAAAAATGTTAAGGCATAATTATTTTTTAGTCTGGGAGAATTTTGAAGGGGTAAATATGTAAATGGGAAATCTGTGGGTACAAAGGAAGTAACAAAGTTACAAAAGAATGAAAACAAGATAAATGAGCATGCAAAGATATATTAAAAAATGATCTCTAAGTAAGTGTTTATCATATTTGTTCCCTGAGATGGAGTTTGGGGTATATTTTTATAAACTCAATAAACAAGAAAAATAAAGCTTTGGGGTCATTTCTTCAGGCTGAAAGATAGCAATGAATTTATTATTTTTGAAAATGGCTAGCCGTATGTTGTGCAGACCTAATTTAGAGAGGCTAGAAAATATACATTAGGCTGGGCCTCTCTTTAGACCAGTTTATTACCCATTTCTGTAATTTTTTTATTTTTATTTTTATTTATTTTATTTATATGCCACTCATCTTGCTTTCCAATGCAAGTCCGGAGGTTTACAATGCAATAAAAATATAAACGCAAACACAATTTACACATTTAAAATTCAACTTTAAATTATAAACTTTAAAAGAGTTAAATGCAGACTGAAAACCAAGAGGTTTTCTCTGAGGTTGGTGTTTTTGTTGCAGATGGTTCATTACCAAACCAGGTGACACTGTCAGCACAGAAGATGTTACCTAGTTTGGTAATGAAATGTCTGTAAGAAAACAACCAACTTCAGAGACCACCAAGGACCCCACAATTCAACCCCAAGCTACAGTTATTGTCTTCCCTCAGTGAAAACCAGGACCTCAAGTGGTATGGAGCTACCTTCTCTGTCACTGCACAACCATCTCCAGCCTAGAGTGCCTTCATTAGTGCTCCAAGCCAACTGGCAGAGCCAGGTTTTAAGGCTCTTCCAGAAGGCCAGAATGGTGGGGTCAGATTTCAGCTTTAGCAGCAAGATGTACCAAAGGTGGGGGCTATGGCAGAAAAGGCTCTTTTCCTAGATCCTTCCAGCTGAAATTCCTTGACTGACAGAGTCCATAGCAGGTCCCTCCTTTCACAGCGAGTGGGACAAGCCAAGCCATTGTGGCCAAGACGAGTCCCCAGATACTCTGGACTCATGCCGTAAAGGGCTTTGAAGGCAATAATTAACACCTTGAATTGGACCCTGAAGCAGATTTGCAAGACTATGGCAAGTGATTACTGAGAAGAATAGCAAGAGTGGAAGGAGGTGAAGACTAGGAGGTGAAGACTTATAAAGATTTTCTTGAAGAGATGAAAACCTTCCTTGTTCTCTCTCTTCTCCTCCCCCCATTTTAGGCACCTGGAGTTTTTGTTAGGTTTGCATTGTTAAGTGAATTATTCTGATTTATGCTTCCAGACCTAATCCACAAATCTGTGTACCTTTGCATTTTGCAATACAAGCCTCAGCTCAAAAAAAAAAACACGTGAGAAAGGCTAGCCTGAAAACAAAAACTGTGGTTTCAGGTGACAGCACTGTTTAATTTTAAATGCATACAAAATGTGTATTTTGTCTGTTACAAAGGTCAAACTTTCTGGTATGTTTCTTGTTTGAAGGAGATTCATTGCAGAGTGTTTATGTAGGAATCCCGGTGCTTTTGACAAGGATTAAAGTAGACTAATCTGTCTGTTCTCACAACAAGCCAAACTCAGGATAGGTCTTTCCTTCCTCCAAAGTCTAAAGACCAAATAATTTTGTTATTTTTGTCCTTTCTGGCAATTCTGTTTGAAAGTGCTTCTTGGAACAATGCCAGAGATGCTGAAGTAAGTTAGAGAACCACACTCTAAGAGAATTATGCTGTAATTTAGAACAAAATATATGACAATTTTGTTCCCTTCCTCTTTCCCCACCCTCAGCCTTCACTTAGCCTTGTGGAAACCTTGACAGCAGTTGGAAAATTATTACTGTTATTTTGCATGGTGTGCAGGCTACAAGATTCAGAATATGGGTTATAGTTGACATTTTTGCTCTATGCAGGAGTGCCTAGTTGGTGGAATTTGTTCCTTCATTCATTTTGCCACTAGTAACTTCTAGAGTAATCCCACAATCATTGTGCTAAAAACAGTAACAGGCTTTACCTCACTTTAGCAAACTTAAGGTCTCTGTTAGTTATGAGTGGAGAAAATAGTCAATATAGTATTGTATAATATTAAGCAGAATTTTTAAAACTATTACTTGTTGAGTAAGCCATAAGTTTTATGC
Organism: Vipera berus; assembly: GCF_964194415.1. Lineage (NCBI taxonomy): Eukaryota > Metazoa > Chordata > Lepidosauria > Squamata > Viperidae > Vipera > Vipera berus. The sequence goes on along the minus strand of NC_138204.1, from coordinate 20,055,385 downwards.
AGAGCCAAAATAAGCCACATTCTTGTTTAGGTTAATGAATTAACTGGATTACTAACTGTTTTCTGAGGTTACTTTATGAGACCTTTGTGCCAGTTCTGCTTTGTTTAAGCACTTAGACAGTTTATTTCTGGATGTACTGCATTATCTTGAAAATGGTAAAAAAAGTGTGTTTCTGGAGATATTTCCCTATTTAAAGGAATCACAACTTTACCATACCATCTGTTTATCAAATGCAACAAATGGATAAAATACATGTGCCATTCACAAAACGGGAATCTTAATGGAAGAAATGGAAAATATAAAAAGTATTAGTCTCTTCCTGAAATAGAGCAAAGAAGGAAGTAATCTGCACTTCAGGGCCACAGGAATTCCACAAGATAAATGCCACCCTCCTATATTGGGTGTTTTCCCAAGGGATCATGCAATAAATCCTCTGAAGATAATTGGAGTTCTCAGTTAGCTAGATGAAGAAAACTCCTTCAGGTAAACTGAACCAAATGTATTTAAGGGTATATATGTCAAAACAAGCACTTTGAACAAAACCTTTAATTTTACGGACAAGCAACGAAAGAATCAATAAAGATTCTAATCAAGCTAAGCAGCAAATCTGGAGACTGACAGAGTGGCCAACTGATTGGAAGTAGACAATCTACATTCCGATACCAAAAGAATTTTTACAGATTGTGCAAATTTTTGTACAATATTTTTAGTTTCATATGCTAGCAGAATAATACCAAGGATTACCCAATGTAGATTAGAGCTGTACCTGGAAAAAGAGATGGCAGATGTTCAAACCGGCTTTCGAAAAGACTGATGAATATTAGATATTATACAGTAGCTGATGCCTGCTGGATAGTTGAGAAAGCCAAAGAATGCCAAAAGAAAGACACTGTGTTTCATTGATTATAGAAATGCTGTCAATTTGTGTTGATCACATCACACTGTAGAATGTTCTCAGAAAAATGGAAATCCCAGTACATCTCGTTCTATTGAGAAAGTTATGTATAGATCAGGAATTTACAGTATGGACATAACATGGTAAAACAAACTAGCCAAATTGGCAAAGGAGTGTAACAAGGCTGTATCCTCTCCTCTTATTTATTCAGTCTATATGTTGCATACCTATTAAAAGTAGCTGGGTTGGAATTAAATGAGCATGGTTTTAAAACTGTAGAAAGAAACATCAATAACTTACATTATGCTGATGACACTGTTCTGATAGCTGAAAATGCAAAGGGTCTGCAAGCCCTGGTAACACAAGGAGAAAATGAAGAAAATCATTATCAAGAACATAAATGACATCAGGTGATAAAGATAAAGAAGAGGTAGATAGCTTCTGCCTACTTGGATCAACTATCAATAATAATGGAAGGAAACTGGAGAAATATGCTGCAAATTAGTACTCTACAAATTAGTACTCTGTAGAGGAGCCATGAAAAGCTTGGAAAAGATATTCAGATGCAGTGATGTCTCTATACCTACAAAGATCAGAATCATGCAAGCCATGGTATTCCTTGTGATGCTCTATGAAAGAAAACGTTGAACTTTGAAGAAGCAGCATAGAAGGAGTATTGATACTTTTAAACTTTGCTGTTGGAGAAGAGTCCTGAGAATATCATGGACAACCAAGAAAACAAACTGATGGATCGTCAAATCAATCGAGTTCTCACTTAAAGCACAAATGACCAAACTAAGTTATCCTACATCGATATGCAAAGATCCAGCTCTCTGGAAAAGGGTCCAATCCTGGGAAAAGTGGAAGGAAAGAGAAGAGGAAAATTGCCATCAACGATGTGGATGGACTCAGTTACAGTGATGGTAAGTGGACTTTTGGGAGTTCTGAAAGACCAGGTATGGAATAGGTTGTCATTGAGAAGACAATGTGTGAACCCTAAGGATTGAAAATGATTTCATGGTACATAATCAATAAGCCTGCACTGGTATATTCCTTTGGATTCCCTTTAAATCTGATGAATGTGTAAATTGTGTTGTTGCCTTCCTGCAACATACTAAGTTAGAGTTGAGCTTTTATGTTTTAGATTTAGGGAAGATGAAAGTTTTTATAGAGATGAGATTAGGAGTCCTATTTACTTAAAAGAACAATCAGATTAGTCCTTATGTTTCTTTTTTCTTTTACAAGAGTTATTACCCATCAGATGATGCATTTTCTTAATTTACTGTGCATCAGGGGTATTTGATGCTAAATCATTTAATTCTGCAACCACTTTCAAAAGTGGACAATGTGATGCATTGTGGAGAGAAATACATTCTGTTTAAGACCAAACCAAAATGGAAGGATGGAGACCTGAAATTGTGCATCTTTTTTTTTAAATTCCATTTATATACCGCCCTTCTCCGAAGACTCAGGGCGGCTTACAAGCTTAGCAGTAGCCTTCATTCTATGTATATACCTGCTTATTATTTATTTATTTATTTTATTTATTTATTTTATTATATTTTTATACCGCCCTTCCTTATCCCGAAGGACTCAGGGCGGTGTACAGGGCAATAAATACAAAAACAGGATACAAAAGTTAAAGCGATTAAATAAATGCCCAAGGTTAAAACAATAATTAAGATGTATTAAAACCCCAACCCTAACCCATCAGACCAGGTCAGACTGCTCAAATAGATACGTTTTTAGATCACGCCGGAAGGAGCGAAGGTCGGGGGCCGTCCGGAGCTCAACCGGCAAGCGGTTCCATAGGTCTGGCGCGCCCACAGAGAACGCCCTCCCCCTGGGGGCCACCAATCGACATTCTTTGATCGGAGGCACCCTGAGGAGGCCCTCTCTGTGGGAGCGCACTGGACGGAGGGAAGTTGACGCCGGCCGCAGGTGTTGCCGTAGGTAATCCGGACCCATGCCATGTAGGGCTTTGTAAGTCATTACTAACACCTTGAATCTCACCCGGAGGGCAACCGGCAGCCAATGCAGCTCGCGGAGCAAAGGTGTAACATGGGAGTATCGGGAAACCCCCAGCACAACTCGCGCGGCTGCATTCTGCACCAGTTGGAGCCTCCAAGTGGACTTCAAGGGCAGCCCCATGTAGAGAGCATTACAGTAGTCTAGACGAGAAGTCACGAGCGCATGAGTGACTGTACGCAAGGCATCCCGGTCTAGATAAGGTCGCAACTGGGCTTTCACCCACACACCCAAGCGCCATTATTACAAAGTCAGCTTATTGCCCCCAACAATCTGGGTCCTCATTTTACCTACCTCGGAAGGATGGAAGGCTGAGTCAACCTTGAGCCTGGTGGGATGCGAACCTGCACTAATTACAGGCAGCTGGTGTTACTTAAGGAGGCATTAGCCCACTGCTCCACCAAGGCTCCTATTCTTCCGTGTTTTATGAAAAGTAATTGTTGAGCAGAAATCAATCCTCTTATACTGTATTACTAAAAATTATTTCCATGATGTTGGCAGTCATCTATAAGGATAAAGATAATGTTTGCCCAGAACTGAGTATCCAGGGCTACTTTGCCTTTGAATCTGGAAAATCCATTTATATTTAACAATATAATAAACTTCATTGTTGAGGGGAAGAAGGAGGATTTGGGGTGGATTTAATTATTTAAAGAGACGTCAGGGGAAGTTGTGGCAAGATAGGTAGGATCCCCATTTTTTACACCTATCAGCAATCACAGGATTATAAACATCTGGAGCCAGATCAATCAATCAGAATAGAGCTGGAAGGGACCTTGGAGGTCTTCTAGTCCAGCCCCCTGCTCAAGCAGGAGTCCCTATATCATTTCAGACAAGATGATAGTGAAGGAAAAAAATACATTGTTTTATCCGTTCCCTAGTTCCCTGTCCCATGCAGACACTGAGCATTTCTGCAAAATAGCAGAAAAGTATATATTCAGTATCAGTGATACTGATTCAGAGTAATATTGTTCAGCTTTGTTGCAAAACTCTTATTATTCTGCTACTGCCCCCAGGGAAAGCTCCATTCTGAAAATCACATCACTGCTGATGAGATCTGGAATGAAATGACGTTTTGACTGGCAATTTATAGCTGTGATCCAAAAAGTGGTTCAGTTAGAGAACTGCTACTATGCCTTGGGATGAAATTAATTTAAGGACAGGGGAGTCCAAAGTACTTACTCAAGAAGAGAGAGACTTATGGCATTTTTGCAGGATTCACTGCTCTGCCCTGACTGCCATCGTATAAACATCCTACTGTGCACAGGTAATACTGACTCTGCATGAGGTGTGGAAGCAATTAGCTTGTACTGAGATACAGCAATATCCAGAAGATGCCTGTTGAATCCTGTTGTATGTGGCTGAAGTTGAACATGGGATGATAATATGCTGAGTCAGACCCTTGCTTTGCACATTGCTCAATTTTGCATTTACAATCATTAGAAGTAACTTCCCAAAGTTTTAGAAGGAATGATCAGCCTGAAATTAGAGGAACAAAATCCAGAATCTTTTACAAACAAAGCATTCTTTATTCAAATTTATTAGCTGCCCAGTTCCAATGGACATGCTGTACTATTGTACAACCAACAGTAGTTTTTCCAAATATGTCTACTTCCAAATTCAGGACTTTAAAAAATACAATGCCTTTACATCTGTTATACAGCTTGGATCTTAAAATGTGTTTGAACCTGTTGGAATACTAAATCAAGTTTGAAAGAATGTATAGGGATATATTAGGCTTACTGTGTTGTGGATTACACATGTATTTTAATTTATATAAATGCCTGAACTGTTTTTTATACTTTTTTTAAAAAAAGTTTCAAATCAGTTGGTTGAACCCTTTAAAGTTAATGCAGTATTATTAACTTTACAAAAAAGAGATGAAATATGTCAGAAAGATCCTGCTTCATTAATGAAATCTGATTTAAACTTATCAAGACAGATGGAAAAGAAATACACTAGATAGATAAAATGGCTATGAGAACAACCCCCACACTCTGTATAAATATTAAGAGACCAAATTAATAAATGTAGTTGGGCAGATTAACCAAACACTCTTCTGGTGTTCACATAACATATTATTTTATGGCATAGGTAATGGCTTGGTTTTGGTTCACACAACATGCTGACCAAATCCATTATAGTCTAGGCCAGGGGTAGGCAACCTCGGCTCTTTTATGACTCATGGACTTCAACTCCCAGAATTCCTGAGCCAGCTGGCTCAGGAATTCTGGGAGTTGAAGTCCATGAGTCATAAAAGAGCCGAGGTTGCCTACCCCTGGCCTGGGCCTAGGGAGTTGCCCATCCATGTCATTACTATTGTTTTATATTATGAAAGTCCAGAAGTTATTATGTTAACATATCTGTGGGAACTTGTTTGATAATACAAGGAGATTTCCTTGCTTTTTATTTCCACTATATTTTTAGGGAGCCATTTTAGTAATAGAAGTAATAGAATCACCCAATTAATTTTGTTTACTTATTAAATTTAGAAACTGCCCATTTTATTCACAGAGTGACTCTTAATGATAAAAGGAAAACCTTCCCCACTGTTTGTTTAGATTTAGAAGCCATATTTTTAAGAGAAATGGAAAGAATATGCTTAGTTGGATTCCATAGTAGTAGTTTAGTTACCTTAAACCAAAAATAAAAAAACCCTGCTTATTTAACTTCAACTGCTAAATAACTTCAAAAAAGTACTTAATTTGGGGAATGGCATATAAACATTTGTTTAGTGACTTTTAAAGTTACAACAGCACTGAAAAAATGGACTTATTTTTCACACTTATCACCATGGCAGCATCCCCATGGTCATGTGATCAAAATTGAAACGCTTGGTAAGTGGCATATATTTATGATGGTTGCAGTGTCTTGGGGTCATCTGATCACCTTTTGTGACCTGACAAGCAAAGTCAATGGGGAAACCAGATTCACTCAACAATCATGTTACTAAGTTAACAACTGCAGTGATTCATTTAACAGCCATGGTAAGAAGGATCATAAAATGGGACAAAACTCAATGAACAACTGTCTTGCTTAGCAACAGAAACATCGGGCTGAGTTGTAGTTGTAAGGCAAGGATTATCTTTTTTTAAAAAAAACAAATTTTATTGAATATACAATTAAAAACAAAAGTGGACATGCTACAATTTCCCTGGCTTCAACACTGCTATTAGTATTACCCAGTGCTTTTTTTCTAAAAAAAAAAAAGGTGCCGGAACTGTCATCTTGGTGGGCGCAGGAGGTGGGGGGGGCAGGAGGTGGGGGGGCGGCGCTGCTGCAGTCACAGGTGCGAAGGGTGTTGGTGGCGGGCTCCCCCCCTGGAGCCGGAGCTGGCGCAGCTGGTGCTGTGGGAGCAGCAGAGCCCACTCTATATGGCAGGTCTCAGCCCCCGTCCATCGAATCACCAGAAAGAATGAGTCCGGAACGAGAGCTGGTTCTCCTGAGCCACGTTTATTTGCTTCATAAACAGTCACTCGAAGACAGACGAAGTCAGCGTTGATTCCACAGCACAATCAACGCTGCTAAATAGCCGGCAAGGCCGACACCCACCACCACGCCCTTAATTGCCTAATCACCCCCTCACCCTACTTAACCACCACCCCCCTTGGCCCCTGCCCTTTGGCACCCACCCCCAGGTACGTATCGTCCCCGTCCCACCACCATTGCAGCCGGTAAGCCACCCCCCAGCCCAGACCACCCCCCTTTTCCCCTCGGGCCCGCACACCCTCGCCACCCCCCACAGGTCCCCAGACCGCCGCAAACTGCACTGCTTGGGCCATTCGCTGTTGGTGCTTGCCATGCAGTCCCTCGGCAGGCAAAGAGGCCGGCAGGGCTTCGGAGCGAGCCGTCTGCGGAGACGGGTTTCCAGGGGAACGCTGCGCTGGTGCGCGTCCTTGGCCCCTCCCCGTTCTGCCGGAAGGCCCTGCTGCCTCCTGGGCCGCCCTGGCGCTCTTCCTCGGCCCGCTGCATCGGCGCTGGGTGGGGACGGCTGGCTGCACGTTTCCACGGCTGCTCCCCGGCCTGCCAGAAGGCCCCAGTGGCTGCTGGGGCATCGAGGGAAGCGCGGGTGGCTGCCGGGCTGTCCCGGTGGCCGCGCTCTTCCCCGGCTCGTTGGAAGGACGCAGACGCCGGCAGCTGGTCACGGGGCCCGGTGAGTCACTCCGCGGCCTTACCGGGTGTCGGGCGTGTCGAGCCCGACAGCAGGGCTGCGCAGTGTGGGCAGCGGAGGCGGTGTGGGCCAGGCGATGTTTTAATCTTATGATTTTAAATATATATTTTTTTCTATTGTAAGTTTCCCCAAACCTCGCCATGTGGATTGCATACAAATATTATATAATTGGTAAATAAAGGTAGAATATATGTTAAATATACATCAAATGATAATATGCTTCCCTACAAAGTCAGTTCTTGCTCAATGACAGACCAAGGAGTTAACTCGGAAAGGCAAGAGGAAAATCTAGAAGAGATCTGTGCAACTTGTAGAAGGGAAAGGCCCACACTGATAAATTAAAAAACTTTGTGGTCTGCAAAGGAATGCTGGTGAGCTAATCAATGATTTGGTGACTAGAGGAGCATCTACAGTGTTGGAGCTCGTGGTCATGGTAAGCCATGGAGGCACTAGGCAACATGACTTTCAGGGCAGTGGTGGTGATTTTATTACTTTTAAAAAAAGTCTCTGCTCTGTCCAAGGGTGCTTGGTAGGCTGCATGTACAGGCCTGGTCTAGAATTTATTTTGGAGCATTCAACTATCTAGAGCAGGCATGTCAAACTCATTTTGTTTGAAGCAACTTTTTATAATAGAATTGCCATTAATTTGTTTTAATAAAATAATTTAAATCAATTTTTCACTTGATTTCAAATTAAATGAATGAGATTTTTTTTAGTACAATTGCCAAATGCAATAAACTGGTTTTAGGTATATGTTACTGGAAGGAAAAAGCAATCCCTGTTGTGTTACTGATCCCAGAGAAACATTTGCATGTATGCAGGTATCCTTAGGGTGCCATAGTTATGGATGAGAACTATTGGTTGCAAAGTTGGCATTTCTGGATGTAATACAGATATTTTGGACTTATTTTTATTTCTTTGCATGTTTGATATTTTTAAAAAAGGCATATGCTACTGACTACGCTTATGCACATATGTAACATGATCACTGCTTGTCCAAAATTTTACTATACAGATAATACCACCAGAAATTATAAATGTTGTTATTGATGTTAAGCTCACCAGGGAAAACATCATATATTGTTATGTATATACTAGGTTAATTATTTAAAGACTGAAGTGCAACATAACTAGATTCTAAATAATCTATTTTTCAAAACACACAACAGTCCAAACAGTAAAAGTAAAGTCCAAATTAAGAATATTTCATTCTTAAGAATTGTTTAGATTCAAAATAGTTTTCAAGAGTGTACAAAAGATACTATTTTTTTCCTAGAATCAGCTAAATTAGACATATTACATTGAGAAAAATGTTTCTTATTTCTTTCCTGTTACCTTTGATTTCATTGCAGAAATGTTAACATAAGATAGATTATTTTGTTATCTAATTTTACCTTCCAAAAGACAGAAGCAGATGAAAAATGTGAGGTTCTTTCCTGTTGGCTTTTTTGAATTAACTGTTTCAGATTCTAAAAGTTTAGTTCCTAAAGAAGTAATCCTGTAAATAATTTTAATGTCCTCTGTAGTGCAGGCTCTTTTATGACTCAAGGACTTCAACTCCCAGAATTCCTGAGCCAGCATGGCTCAGCTTGGAAACCTCTCCCTTTCCCCTCAGCATGGCTGGCTCAGGATTTCTGGGAGTTGAAGTCCACGAGTCATAAAAAAGAGCCAAGATTGCCTAGCCCTGCAATAGGCTTAGGAAAGCCAATAAGGGAGCTTTTTTTTTTTTTGCAAAAAAAAGGTGCCAGAACGCCGTTCTGAGCGTTCTATGAGGAAAAAAGCCCTGGTATTACCTTATATAAAGAAAGAAAGAAAAAAAGAAAAGAAAAAGGAAAAAAGTGAATTTTTCTACATTGTAACAAAATGTGCATATAACATCTATGAGTTTTCTGGTAAACATTCTTTCATTCGTCTACATTGTGATTAAGTATCTTTCCATTCTGTCCTGTAATTTAATTATTTATTTATTTTATTTTATTAGTTTTCTATACCGCCCTATTCCCGAAGGACTCAGGGCGGTTTACAGGGCAATATTTAAAAGACAATATAAATTAAGATAAAAATAGAATTAAAAAGAATTAAATTAATAATAGCCCAACAATAAAAAAATGTTAAAATTTAAAACTAACCCCCCCCCCTCAGTCCAGGCCGGATAAATCGAAAAGCCAGGTTTTCAGGTCCCGGCGAAACGAGCGCAGGTCGGCGGCAGTCCGGAGTTCCACAGGTAAATCATTCCAAAGGGCAGGCGCGCCCACAGAGAATGCCCTCCCTCTGGGGATCACCCGCCGGCATTCCCTGACCGGCGGCACCCTAAGGAGGCCCTCCCTATGGGAGCGCACAGGACGATGGGAAGTTGATGCCGGCAGCAGGTGTTCCCTTAGATCAGGGGTGTCAAACTCAATTTCATTGAGGGCCGCATCAGCATTGCGGTTGCCCTCAGGGGGCCGGGTGGGTGTGGCCAGGGTGGGCGTGGCCTACTGGGTGGGCATGGCTAGAGTGCGTATAACCTACTGGATGGGCGTGGTCAGCTCTACATCATTCGCATCAAGGGTGCCTATGGGGGTCTGGGCAGGAGTGGGAGAGATCTGAGGGTCTCTGGCAGAAGGAGGGTCTCTGGGCCAGGGCCAAGGCAGAGGGGGCCGTTCCCTCACTGTTTCCAGGATGGCTTCACGGGCCATGTGAAACCACTTCGCGGGCCGGATCTGGCCCCCGAGCCTTGTGTTTGACATGTCTGCCTTAGATAGTCCGGACCCAAGCCATTTAGGGCTTTATAGGTCATCACCAGCAATAGGTGCTAGTAAAACGTTTCTAAACTATCAACTAATCAGTCGGTATTCATCCCAGCGTTCCTTCTTAACTCTAGCCATTTGTACACATTGTTCTAAATTTCATAATAGTCCGTTTCAGTTTTATTTTTGATCTCTAATGTTAACCTATCCAATTCAGCGCAGGGTAGGATTTTGCTTATTAATTCTTCAGTAGGGGTTTCTTTTCTTTTCCATTTTTGAGCGTAAGCTAATCTTGCTGCAGTTAAAATGTGCAGTATTAAATATAAAGATCCTTTGCTGAATTTATCGTTGATAATCCCTAGTAGAAAGGTTTCCGGTTTTAGTTCAATATTTTGTGATGATATCTCTTCAAGCCAATTCTTTATGAGGTGCCAAAAATTTTGAGCTTTTAGAGATTCACACCACATGTGATAATAGGCCCCTGGTGATTTTCTACATTTCCAGCATGTCATTGAGGGTTTTTTTTATCCATTTTTGCTAGCCTTGGGGGGGGGAGGTGCCACCTGTAAAACATTTTGTATAAATTTTCTTTATACGTGGTGGCTAGCGTTAGCCTCCTGTTCCTATCCCATAGTGATTGCCAATTATCTAGGTCAATGCTATAGCCAAATTTTTTGCTCCAGATTAGCATTGTATCTTTTACTTGTACTTCTAACATGTCTTGTTCTAATAAATATTGATATATCCTTTTTATCATTTTGTCTTCTGTTCCTAATAGGATTTTATCTAATTCTGTGTGCTTTAATTTTATCCCGGGTGCTTTTATCTGTAGTCCAAAAGAGTCTGGGTTCATAGGGGATGAGATAGGGGTAGGGGTAAAGGTAGGGTATGGGTGTAGGATAGATTTCTGCTGGGGAAGATGGCATTTTTTATGGCAGCTCCCAGTCTTGCTTGTGAGGTAATGGTGGTTGTAGCAAAGATGCTCTTTTCCATCATAGTCTGAAGGAGTCCAAATGTTGAACTGATCTTTAAGCTCCTTGCTCTCGATACCCTTCCCCAATCTTCCTCCACAGAGCCTCTCCTCAAGGCAAATTTCTGGCTGTCTGAATATCAAATATGCCCAGGCACTTTTTCTCCTTTTTCTGTCCAAGGCATTTCCCAGAGTTGTTCTTACAAAGTAAGTAATTACTAACAAAGCACTTCCCTCCCCTCCACTCGGGTTCAGTTTTCCAGTGATGGTGCCTGTCTCCTTTGCTTTCTTCAGCTTTGCATATAAAAATGTGCAGTAGCTCCCTCATTTACTAAGTGTGTGTGTGTGTGTACGTACGTACGTACATCTTACAATTCCAACTTATTTCCTGAGGTGAAAATGCAACATGAGCAGATGGCAAGTCTTAGCAGACAAATATATAGCGAGGGCCTCTTGATGGTGATTTTAAGGATGATGTAAATTTCTGTCATGAACTTACAGTTAGTTAAATAGTACTTACGAGTTAATGGATTTGTTGCACTTCAAAAGCTTATTACAAGTAGAGGTTCAGCCATTCATGACTCCTTGAGGAATAATCAAGCAGAACAGAGGTTCAAAATGAGCAGGATGTTCTTCTCAAGATGTTAGTATTGTCAAATTGGTAAAAAAAAAGGATGTACAAAATGGATTCCTTTTGATTCCATTGGTACTATTACTTTTCTGTGGAGTCTTTATAACTAAAAGCATTTTTAATAATGACTCTGCTCTGTATATTTATCTTATTGTCTCATATTAGTAAAAGTCATATTTTTAATTATGGCTATAAAAACAATACTTTTAATAACAAATCAATGAGCTGGTTCAGTCTATTATGCAATGTTTAACAAATATTTTACTTATACTGTTTTATTCAATACCAAGTTTTTTTGTAACTTGCAAATTATTATCATGTTTGTAACTTACTTTTGGGCCTTCTGGGCCTAAATAAAATTGGTATTCTTTTCCTGTACATTTGCATTGCACATTTAGGGTAATTATTCCTAAAAATTAAAAGTTGATTTCACAAAGAAACTTCACTGCCCCTAAAGACAGCATTATAAATTAATACAGATCTGAATCAGGATTGTATTTTGCACTTATAATTGATATTCATGCCCATAACTTGTACAATAAAACTAAGGTACTGTTCTTTCCCCTAAATCTCTTAATGATTTGCAAACCTAATGCTTTTGGGAAAGGTAATGCAGTAAGATGATTGTGTTTTGTGTCTGTGGGGAGGGGGGGAGGTTTGGCTTTCACAAAAAAATCCATATATTCATGACATATCAAATCTGTACAAACAAAAACTATAGAGATTTGCTGTACAATACCCTAAGCTGTTGTAAGATTTGTAGATATTTGGAATAAGTTCTTAGCAGATGCAATTTGAATATGATTATCATAATTATCTTCCTGGTGCTTTCTTCTTAGTCGTGTTTTCCTCCATATACATTAGGGTAGACTTTATTACAGTATGTTGTGAGCAAATGCTTGCAAAAATAATCTATTGAGGGCTGTATTGTCCACTCATAGTGGGCAGGAGTCAAAATAAGCAGTAGCGATACACATTTTCTTTCTCCTCACATAACTATTTGAGACAGGGTAGATTGTTTATGCTAGCTATATGAAATTCTTGCTTGCAAAGAGCTTTGGAAATTAAACATTCTCATAAGAATAGCCTAATAACTTTTATTCAATTTATATAGCTGTCCACCTCGCAGCTGTGACTTTAGATTACTCACATACTTGAAAACAGAAAATAATAGTTACAAAGAAATAAAATAAGAAGTACAAATAAGTAAAATAAAGTAAAACCATTAAAAAGCAATGAAAACAGTTAAAAGTTAATCTGCAAGAAAGTATAATCCAATTTTAGTGTGGACTCTTTTTCCACCCCAGAAAAATGATCAAACCATGAGAAAACAATACATACGTAAATGTATTGATGAATTTCCTGTGTTTTCACTATATGTTTCTGTATGTCACTTTCTAATAAAAGCTGTACAATAAAATGAGGCATGTGTAGATATCAGTAAAGGTGTTCTATATGTTGACCACATTCATTCAGTCGCTTGGGTGGTCAGCTTTCAGAGGTTTTACTGTATTTAGAAACTGACAGGATGTTTAAATGCCTGTGTGGCAAAATCTTAACTCTGCATGTTATGGGTTGGATCCAAATTTTGTTAAGAGACAAGTGTATTCATTATTAATTTAATTTTCACTTATTTTAGTTGGAGTATAAACCATTCCCCACCTACCAATCTTTGAACTAGATTGGGCTAAAGCAGAATGAGTGGCCCAATTAATTTACATACCTGAGTGTCAACTTGAACCTTCACCTCTCCAATCCTAATCCAACACCTTTAACCCCTATACTACAATGGTACTATATGTAGAGTTGCCTATGCTGAATACCATCTAGATCAGGGGCAGGCAACCTTGGCTCTTTTATGACTCGTGGACTTCAACTCTCAGAATTCTGGGAGTTGAAGTCCACGAGTCATAAAAGAGCCAAGGTTTCCTATCCCTCATCTAGATAAATATTTCCATACACAAGAATCTATAGAGGCAATGAGAGCAGTCCTTACTAATGACTATAAAAAGTTTTGACGATACTCTAATATAAAATTCACAACACTAACATAGTTTTTTTTAAAAAATACATCAAATAATAAATCATTCAGTTGATAAAACTAGAAATTCTTAAATACGTTGCCAATCAAGAGAAAAGGACCTATTCTCTTGATTTCCAAAAGATAATCAGTTGCTTGCGTTCAATATATGTGAAAGTTTACTCCTATACTTAGGCTGCCATGACAGAAATAGCTTTGTGGTATCCCACCTACTTTTTGCCTCTGAAAGCTGGAACATTCTTTGAAGGGCCTCACTGGGTATTTGTTTGTTCTATTGATGAAATTAAAACTATGCTTTCTCCATAAAGTAAATCAAAGGAAGTTGTTTTCAGGAAAGTCAATATGGTAAACATTTTGTGGTGTTGTTTATACAATTTATAACCACCAGTAGCTATTGGGCAAAGAGGGATCCTTGATGTCTTTGAACTTGGTTGTTTTCTTGCAGACATTTCCTTACTCAAGCTAGCACTAACGATGTTACCTAGTTTGGGTAATGAAACATCTGAAAGAAAACAACCAAGCTCAGAGAGCATCAAGGATCCCTCATTTCAACCGTAAGCTTCAAATATTATCCTTTATTGGAACCTGAGAAAAACTTTTTTTCTCTGTAGCTGGAGATTTAAATGTTTCAGAACCTGGGAGAAATTAATCTGCATTATTAGCCACTCCAAGGCAAGTCAGTTGGTCAAGGATACTGTTAATTACACATAACACAGCTTTTTTTCAAAGAAATCTAATCCAATCATATAAATGAACCCTATTTGAAATTCTCAATCATTAGTCAAGCATATTATGGATCTTTGTGACATTTTGACCACTACCTCAAAACCATCATTCAATCTTTTGTATTCCTTGTTTTAAATCCAGTTACTATTTTTTAATTCAAGCATCAAATGTGACTTGTTTCTGCCTTGTTATGTTGTTAGGTTTTTAGCTAAGTTTGATTTGGGATTTGCTAGCCTTCCAAGTCCATGCCTTGTAATCCTTACTTAGCATTTTCTCTCACTTATTCCATGGTCTAATTAATGTTTTTATGACCAGCATCTTATATACTTTTCTTAAATCATCTTGTTTGCTAAGTTACATCAATTTGCCCTGTGTGCACATAAACAATTTTATAGGGTAATAAAATGCCAATTGAACTTAAAAATTAGTTCCATATAATGATGTGGTATACTCTGTAAACTAGTCGCTGTTCTGGTGTCCTGCCAGACGCTGCATCCTATGATAGAAGGATAACTTTAAGGGTAAAGACTTACGTTCAAAGCAAAAATTAAAATTGTTTTGAGAAACTGCTATCAGACTCACAATTGCAAGCCAAATTGTTATGCTATCTTCTAAAAGTAATTTTATATAAATTGCAAGAACGTCAGAATCACTGTCTTTATTTGGTCTCCCTATTATTGCTAGATATCATATGATTTATCCACACTTGGATTTATAATTCAAGGAATTTTCAATAGTTCTGACATGAAGATGGCTTTAAAAAAGATGTATGAGTAAAAAGGGATTGGATAGTTTAGGGAGATTCAGTTTTGCCTCTGGCATGTCTCTAAATATTAGTTTCAGGAGAACAGCGGTATGAGAGAGTTAAGTTTATAAGCTTCAGATTGTGACCATCTCAGAGCAGTCTCACCCTTGGCATGAGAAGATGGATGGACTTCAATGTCAGAATTTCTCAGCTAGCATACTATAGAACAGGGCTTTTCAACCTTTTCACCCATTGTACCACTTTTAGGATATGGCAACATCCAAGTACCACCAGTCGCCTAGCAAGGTGTCAAAAACTTGATGACCAAAAAAAAGGGAAAAAGTGATGAAGTACAGGTAGTCCTCGACTTACAACAGTTCGCTTAGTGACTGTTCAAAGTCACAATGGCACTGGAAAAAGTGCCCCCCAAGCCACAGCCAAGCAAGACACCTGCCTGCCTTCCCGGCGGCGCTCTTCCTACTGTCTGAGGTTTTCATTGTTATGAGCATTTCTGTTAAGACTGGCAGTGGGGTGGGGGTGGGGGGGTGTTTGGTTTTTATTCCCCCGTCTGCTGGGTGGTTGCAGCAGGTTTTGGTCACTTCACATGACCCTGGGACACTGTGACTGTCATAAATATGAATCAGTTGCCAAGCATCTGAATGTAAATCACAAGACCTTGTGGATGCTGCAACATTCCAGCTGACTGGCACTTCTTCTCGGCTCAAAAGCGCCAGGATCAGTGCCAAGCTCCAGCTGGAGCCTGGCAGTGATCCTGGCGCTTCCACTGAGCCCTGACAGCCCTGCAGCTCCAGCCATCTCTTGCTCAGGCTTGTGCGGTGCTGCCACCGGTTCAGCTCATTCCCCTCCCCCACTACCACTTTTCTAGGATGATCGCGTACCACCTGCTAGGTGCAAATGTACCACAGGTGGTACCTGTATCACTGGTTGAAAAGCCCTGCTATAGAAGACTACAATAACAAGAGATTGCAAGGCAAATGAACTATAATAAATTTCATTCCAAATTGTTCAGCCAACTCTAATGATAAACATAGTGGCTTGACCTGAAAGGCTTTTTATTAGAAAGAATACCTACTATTTATTTTTCATATACCAGTTAGTCAGTATAATAGGAATCACTTGCTAACCAAGACCTGAAGTGCAGGTTCGCATCCCACCAGGCTCAAGGTTGACTCAGCCTTCCATCCTTCCGAGGTAGGTAAAATGAGGACCCAGATTGTTGGGGGCAATTAAGCTGACTTTGTAATAATGCCGCTTGGGGTGTGTGTGAAAGCCCTAATAAGCAGGCATATACATAGAATGAAGGCTACTGCTAAGCTTGTAAGCCGCCCTGAGTCTTCGGAGAAGGGCGGGATATAAATGGGATTAAAATAAATAAAATAAAATAAATAAATAAAACTTAGTGTTGTGTGTTTGGGTGTAAGGGCTATGTTTCTCAATCTTGGCAACTTTTAAGTCCACATATCTTCAAGCCACCATGGTTGAGAAACCATGAAGGCTCAAAGAGAAGCAGAGACAATCAGTTGCTAGCATACATAAATACCATTGCCCTCTGCTAAGAAGTGAAGCCATTTCAAAAATGATCATTGCATAAGTGATGGATTCCATGGAATTGGAGGGTTAATAACTATTTTAGGAAGTAGATGATGATCCTGGCTGATGATGATCCTGGCAACAAAAGCAGTTTAATGTCAAGTGATTCCATTTCCAGGTTGTGTTGCCACCAAATATGAATATGGATTATTTTGGGATATATGTGTGGGAGTAACAGAACTTTCCTGGTCTGGCTGGAAAAGGCTAAGTAGCTAGCTAGGGTTATTATTATTTTGTTGGCAGTTGCTGTGGCAGCAGTTGCTATTGCAGTCCTTCAGGTAGTTTACTTAGCACAGAGCTCAGCCTGCAGAAGTCGCCATGATTTCTGTTGCTTCTGTTCTCAACACCCTTCCCCCTTGATTGCAGTGCCAAGTCCACAGAGACAGAAAGAATGAGAGTCTTCCTGTAGCTGTACACCAACTATTTTTATTTGCTTCTAACCAGCAAAGCTGTCCCAGTATTGAATGGGGTTGGGGATTTGTTCTGGACTCTTTATCACTTCCTCCAAAAAAGTTTGCTGGCTGGTTGCATCTGATGAAGGAAACTGCAGTGCAGAAAAAACTCGTGATTTGTAATAAAATTTGCTAGTACTGCAAGACTCCTGATTTTTGATCATCAAGGTGGAAGAATTACTTATTGCATGAGAAGCATGAACAGATTTGAATGTCTCAAACACCTTTTTATTTATTTTTTATTGATTGAAGCAGCTACATTGTTTTTTTTTAAAAAAAAAATACTGATTCAGATTTTTTAGCCAACATCCTTGCATCTTAGTTGGTGCTCAGGCTATGTAGAAGCAAGAGCCAATTTCTACTTGTACAAAATCCAGAATGATAGTAGACATAGTAAGATTGTCAGGTTAATCACAAATATAGATTTAAAAAATGAACAGAGCTTATCATCATTTACTTACAACAACAATCTGGTTTTCTGTTTTATAATGAAAGAATCAGAAAATATAGCATCTGTTGGCCCAGGTGATTTCTTGAAATTTCTGTTTCTTTTGTTGTTGTTTTTAATTCAAATTTAGCTTTGCATAGTATAGAGGAGAGATGTATCACTTGTGCCCCTTGGCAATATATGGCTCCTAAAAACCCTTAAAATCTTGAAAAAATTGGAATCAAATTGTAATTTTAATTGGATAGAGAGGGGAAATTAATACATGCATGACAGGAGACAGGACTTGGCTCTTTGAGCTGTCTGGCCTAGACTGAGGGGTTTTTAATTGGGTTTTAAAGTTTTTAACTTTGGGGCTTAAATTTAATTAATTGTTTTAAATTTATTTTAACTTTTGTATTGTATGGTTTTAATTGCCCTGTAAACCGCCCTGTCTCCTATGGGAATAGGGCGGTATATAAGTCAAATAAATAAATAAATGAATATCTAAATTGCAGTTCATATAAATGAAAACATACTTCCTTTTTGTCCTGTTCACATCAACTGTTTCTGGGAGGAACCCTCCTGGCACATTACACAGAAACCATCTGCAGCCCAGCATAGAAAAAACTGCACATCCATGCCAAAAGTGATATGCAATAAAATCTAAAGGATGCTTCTTAATGGATATGATAACTGGGACTGTACGATCCAACCATTATTTGGTTTCTCCATGGCTCTATATTTCTTTGCATGGCATTTTTTTTCTATCAGTGAAATTGATGCCTGCTGCTCTCTAAAAATATTTGCAGCAATAATTAGGGAAATCCTCATTCCTTAGCAAATGTTAAATATGCTTTCTGTGTTAGGAAATCTGGTTATCAGTTCTTTTTGCATCTTTTTTGTACCTGTGAGATGCGTTTTATGAATGCATATTTAATATTAAAAATATGGAATGCTTCTCTTGCTAAAGTTTTATTAGTATGCCTTTTGTGCTACGTATTGCCAAGAGAGGGAGTAAATACTGAATTTGGGAGGGGATTTTTCACTTCCCATCCTTAGCTATCTGGTGTCCTAGACTTGCATGCTGAGAAAGCCTGTTCTCATCTACTATCCCTAGCAGATATAAAAACAGTAGTATGTTATCTGTAAAATGTTCTTGGGCCTATATGATCATTGTACATTTGTGTACGCTGGTCACTGCCTGTTTCATATTGTGCTATTTGATTTTTAATCACAGTGCATTAGGCTATTCAGATATTTTGAGTACTGTATGAAGGCTATTGTTACTGTAACTGATTACAAGAGGTTGCTTCTAAGTAGATCAGGATTGTCCATGCTAGTTAACAGCTCCCTTGTTACTCAGTCTTGTGCCAAGTTAACTTCTTTTACCGGTATTTAAATTGCTTTCTATCAGGAGTATGGGTACGCAAATACGGATGTTCCTTAATTATTCTTGCAATATTCCAGTGGAGGGTCTTGTAAGGGGGAAGTAAGGCATGTGAAAGTAGAGGGTGCTTTCCTTGGAAAGAAAGGTGTTACTGTCTGTATTATTAGTATTTTAACTTTGGCAGTCATTTATCTTTTGCCAATTAAGGAGCTAGCTGCTGTCTCAGAAATGGGAGAGTTGACATTCTTCTCTAAAAAGAATTGCGTAAGTCCCAGGTAGTTTCCAGCCACTTGGTTTTGGTGTGAGCTGCACACAGCACGATATACTTTTACTCAACCAGGAGGCAGATGGCCCCTCCTCCACACACCATCTCGTGCACATTCATCACACTTAGTAGGCCTCAAAATGGCTGTTCGGCTTTTTCCACACCATCCACCTGGTGCCAGAGATGAAAGTATGAAAGCCTACCATCCACCCTGTAGCTATTTATTGTTTCATTGACACAGAGAAGAAATGCCGAGTGTAAAAAAAGCAAGGAATAAGGAATGCTTCAGGAGTATTTGCATAGAGCACCACTTCTCAGTTGTCACCTATGAGAACTTGTTTCTGCTGGTTGCCATTTTTATGGTTGCTGAGGAGATGCAGGTTGAAAACTTGAGAGGTGGAAATGCTCCTGGTTACTTCCTTGGCAACAGCTTAAAGTGGTATCAGTCTACAGGGAAGTATCATGCAGTGTCATTCTTAGCCCAGGTTGGAGAGATGAGGGAAGATACACTGCAGTGTTGCTTGTTGCAAAAGAAACAACTGCTTAAGTAAAGCATTGGGATTTGCAACTGTTTTGATAAGAAAAGTAGCCAATGCTTTCTGTTTTGTTTCTGCTTCCTCCCTACCCCCACCCCAAGGAAGAACCTCATGCACTCAGATATTTAGCTAAGGGAAGACAGGAAAGCCCCTTGAAGTAGTGTTTCTCAACCTTGTCAACTTTTTAAGATATATGGACTTCAACTACAGCTGGCTGAAGAATTCTGGGAATTGAAGTTCACACTTCTTAAAACTTGCCAGGGTTGAGAAACTGCCTTACAGATTTCTTATTTTCAGACACTGCTTCCAGTTCATGTTGACAGACAATAAGAGTAGGTTGCTGCTTTCTTTCCCTATGGAAAATTTCTGGCATCTCCAGAAACTTCTAATTGTATGTGTTCGATATGACTAAACAGGTTCTTTCTGAAGTGTTCCATAATAAGATATAAAAGTGGTAGTTGATCCAGAAAGCCTCTTTTCTTACAGAAAATCTGAAACCCTTTTCCAGTATTGAGACAGAGTGAAACATCGACCTATTTTATTTGTTGGAGAGTCCATGTTAATCTAGTTGAGCGGTGCGGAGATGCTTTGATGGTATGCGCCAACTTCTAAGTATGAGCAGAAGGCATCTGCATGATCTACAATACAGAAGTATCCCATCAACATTTTTAGGGGCCATTTTTAATGTTAGGTTCTATTTCTTTAATAATCCAGTCACTTTGGAAGGAGAGAATAGCAAAAGTTTTGCCTATTTGTGATAGCTCACAAAAATACAACAGTCTGCTTTCTCAGGTGACTTGTCCTTACAGAGTAAATCAGCAAAATATAGGTGCTTTGAGGGCACAGAAGCAAAACATTAAGAATGTGTTGGGTATCACATTTTGATGAGTGATATTCCTACCTTTGTACATAAACACACGTCTTCCATTCGTCATTCAGATCTTCTCTATTACTTTGACATCTGGATGGAATGTCTTGGTCTGTCACTATAGCTTCATTGTATCAATGTATTAAAGATGGGGATTGTTTTAAAAAATGCATTAAAGTCCTTTATCCAGATTCCCAATGTTTTATTGGAAGCGTAAGTGGAATCCTCATGAAGCCTGTGCATTGAATTTGAAGAATATATAGTCAACTTATGACCACAATTGAGCCCAGTATTTCTGTTGCTAAGGGAGATAGTTGTTAAGTGAAGTTTGCCCCATTTTACTTTTCTTGACACAATTAAGAGAATCATTGCAGTTAAGTTAGTAACATGGTTGTTAAATGAATTTGGCTTCCCCATTGACTTTGCTTGTCAAAAATCATAAAAAGGGATCCTATGATCTTAGGACACTGCAACCATCATAAATATGCCAAGGTTCCATTGCCAAGGGCCCGAATTTTGATCACGTGGCAATGGTCATCAGTGTGAAAAGGGCATTCCAACTTTGAACAGTCACTAAACTAACTGTTGTAAGTTGAGGACTACCTGTACAGTCAAGAAAAAGATTTATCCTGGCAGTTATGTCTCTCAAAAGACCTTTGAAATGGATGGTTACCTGACAAAAACAAAAATGGCAGCCATTATGCTTTAGGAATATATTTTTGATTATAGAATTTATATAATCCCTCTAGGTCTCATTTACTTACGTTAACAGATTAAAAATTTACTGCATAAAGTACTGTTTTTGACACTACACCTGTGTATAATGAATTTACTTGGGTAAATGTGGCTCAAGATATCTGGAAATCAGTCACACAAGTCACAAATGAGCAGACACAGAGCAACTTTACAACAAAATTAAATTTCTGCAGGTTCAAGTCATCCAATTTCTGGGGTCTAAGACGGATGGGGAAAAAACATGAAGGGATGAACTTTTCACACAGGAATCTGGCACATCATTCCCCTATTGATTAAGGAGCCCTATTTACTTCTCTACTGTGTTTCAAAAGCTTTCTCGTATACAAATCTCAAAAGCTAACTTTGCTCCTTTTTTGGCATTCAGAATCTGTGTAGTGCAATCCGCAGTGGAGAAAAGCAATTTTCAACTTAAAATGTATTAGAAATAATGAAGAAATCTTTGCCACGTAGACAAACATACAGGCAAAACTTACACTTAAAATGAAAGGGTAAGCACTATCTTTGCCCCAAACTATAGTAGTAATGAGGGGTTTCCTCCCCTTGTATTTTTTTGGGGAGGGGATTGGTTCAAATTTAAGTTTGTTGTAAATACAGCCTTACTCCTGAATTTACAATCTTCATTCAGGAAAAGCTCAGTGGAAGTCAAAAACAAAGTAGTTTCGTTTAAATGTTGTAATACAGATGAATATGTAACTTTTGAATATAATTTTATCCTGACTTATGTCCTTACTTCCATTTGTGTTCAAAAACCAATTTCATATATATGTATGTTTGTATACACATAGATATAAGTTCTTAAAAGCAATTTAAATATTTTAATTCTGTGGTGTCCAACTTTTTGTTTCAGACATATACTCCAGATGCACAACAGAGTTATAATCTGCCTGAACTTTATAGAACAGAAGATTATTTTCCTATCAAATATATTGGTAGCAAATATCAGAGCCATTAGTTCTGTATTTATGCTTACTGCCTTATAGCCAAATAAAGTACTTGCGTACTCAACTCCTCACCTTTGTATTTTACATTTGTACTAGGGCAAAATTCACCATGGGAAAGAAAATGTTATTTCCAATGTATTGTGTTCTATTCTGACTATGAGGAATGAAGTTTGTTTATTTCTTGTGTGTGATACTTGAGGTATGTTTATATAAATAAAATAAAAATCAGGAATGGAAAGAAAAATCTTTGTGAAGACATACTACAAAGAAACTGCTTTATCATCTTGTAATTGTTAAAATCTGTTCTGTCTCAGCCATTTCAGAACAAAAATCCCATTTCAAAAGTAACCTACCTAGTTACCTAGTATTTGTATTAAAAAAAAAGCAAATCCCACTAAAGTGGCAGAAATACTCAAATTGTTGTACAGCGCATTATTTAATGGTACAAAAAAAAAGTTGAGTGCATTTGGTGCAAGCACAGGACTCTGCACTATTAATATAGATAATGTACGGTATCGAAACCAGTTTGATGTATTAGTAAAGGGCAACAGTCTAGAAACCAGGAGGTCTAGTCACGCCTTTAGGCACAAAATCAGACAGGTAAATTTGGTCTCTCTTGGACCTAGGAAGAAGCTATTTCTGAAAAATGTCCAGAACACTACAGCGACTTATTCAGGCAGTCACCAAAAATCAACACTGACTTGAAGACAAAACAAAATAAAAATGTCAGTTCTATTTACACCGCTCCTTACAATGTCTACAACTAGAATATATGCGATTGTTAGGAACTATTAATCCAAAATGGTTTGATTTTTGATCATAGCCCTAAGAACACAACTGTTGTATTTAAAAATTAGTAGTATTTCACGATTTGAAGCTGGACAAACAGGAATTCTAAGGTCATTGTAGTCATTGCTAAGGTCATTGCATTTAAATCCACAAGAATTATCAGCAATCTGCTGCTCAAGCATACCAATGAATATATTTGCTGGAAACAAAATGACTTGGGAATATTTGTGCATAAAGAGAAAAACAAAAAATGAAAGGCATCAGGGCCTGTTAAAGCTAATGTATGCAAACAGTCTAATTAAATAGCAGCAACTATTCAGGAGGAAATCCTTGTTCAAATCAGAACAGAGCATATAGAAAACGAATGCATCTTAAGGACTACCTAGAACTGAGCTCAACTCCTGGTGACTATAAAGTGACCTCACTTCCCCATGTATTCTTGGAAAGAAAAATATGGGAGGCTGTAAAAGTCTCCTTCAAGCCAATTTTTAATATATCTTGAATTTCATGGACAAGCTATGTTGTTTTCTAAGCAACTATACACACATGATTTGCCATTATCTTCTGCCAGTGCTTTCAATTTTCTAATCTGCATTAGAAAACTTGTGCAACTCTGAAATTTGGCTTACTCTGCCTTTTTTTTTTTTGGGGGGGGGGGGGAATTTGGCTAAGTGCTGCTTTATAACCAGGGGTGAATAGGTGCAGCTTAAGG
The DNA here is from genome assembly GCF_964194415.1 of Vipera berus. NCBI lineage: Eukaryota > Metazoa > Chordata > Lepidosauria > Squamata > Viperidae > Vipera > Vipera berus. The sequence continues at coordinate 20,031,705 of NC_138204.1, read as the reverse complement.
TGTTTTGTAATGGGTCAGAGCCATCATGACAGATATTTGGGTAGAGTATCCATAACATACTTTCAACACATCAAATATAAATGGCAGATTGCCAACTTCTGATGAATTGGATTTTGTGATCATTTGGTATGCAGTTTATAATCTCCCAGAAACTGTATGGTGCAAGTTGCTACTTTACCCTTGGTGTATAAATCTGTTTTCTACAATAATTCAAATGTAAAGTTACAGCATTAGTGAAAATTTTAAGTTTTAACAAATCTTTTTTAAATATTTTTTACTGGAAATTAATGTAAATATTTTCAAGTTTATCCCAGTACAGATTTAGCCATTTTTTCCTCTGCTAGAACATACAACAAATACAATCTTGACTCCAGCAGACTGCATCACAATGCAATAAAACTAGGCATTTAAATATAAGCAAAATGTTATGAAAAAGGGAAAACAGTCTACATGTTTCAAGAACTAGACAAATTAATAAAAAAGATGATCTTATAAAAATGCTCTACAATTAAGTCTGCTACAGCAGAAACCTCATTATGGCAAAAATACACATTGACAATACTGTTAAAACGTGTTGATTTAGCTTGCCCCAACTCATCACCCCTCAACAGAAAACAACAGAATTGTAAAATGTTTGGATGTATTATGCTGCATATTTGTAGATCTGTTAATCCATATACAGTACTGTAGTTTTAATACATTTCTATCTGTTTGGTTCAGTAAATTATATATAACTCTAGCTTGCACATAGCTTATGTTTGTTAATACAAAACTTCTATAGATAACTTCATTTTCTCAAGGCATAAACTCTAGCATTTGAATTTTGTTTTCTTTCAACAAGAGCCATCACAATGACTTGAGAAACAGATAATTCAGAATTTGTAATAAAGCAAATATTTACATTAAGCACAATACAGCAATTTATTTAGATGTTTAAATGAATACAAAGGGGAAATAAAGATCACAAAATTATCCATACTACAACAATGTGTCATATATTAGATGGTATAAATGAGTAACACCATGAGGTGTTAACTAAAGATAAAACTAAATATCCAAAAAAAATGCAGCACTCATTTCCGTATGCTGCTTTTAACACAGTACAGTTTTATACAGATCTAAAAGGTGTCAAAATTAGTAGCTGCAAACTTGTTTCTTGCATGTGATTTTAGCTTAAAAGATTTCAGAAAATGTCTCTGAAATTCATAGTCATCAGTTGTAATGTCAAGGATATTCAAGAACAAGAAAATTCTATAATACATTAAGAGTCCAGATATATTTTATGTTGCTGGCCTCTTTGAGATTGTACAAGGTTATGTGCAAAAACTAAGTCTGTCAAAAGTCATACTATAGCAGTTTCAAGCTTTTTGCTAGGTAAACTAGATACAGCATTTATTACACAGCAGGGCAACACTAAAAGAAAGGGAAAGAACCAAATCTATGATGGATACACAAGAACAATAGCATAAGCATCACTTGAGTAGGTCTAAAAGACTGTACAAATATACATTTCAACTATTCAGAATGATACATGAAAAAACAATTTTCCCAGAGTCTACTATACACATTGAACTGGTAGCTCTTATGTTGGCCCTATAACTACCATGTGGAAAAGGTAATGTTTAAAAAGACATACAGCTGAACATATACAGTGAAATAAATGTTGAAAATGCCGATAAAATAAACCTTTTCTTCAGTGAACTGGGAGCCACCAGCATATCAGTATTCACATTAAGTTACTGTGCTCATCACAGCACATACTCTCAAGTGAGATTTGCCAACAGCATACTTTGAAATAAGTACTAGAAATAGTGGCTTTGTAGCCACTGGCCAGATGACCTTGCACTCAAAAGGCAGTACCAGTTATAATGAACTTTAGCATTCATGCTAAATGAAAGTATTTAGACAGTTGTCAAGTGGGAGATATTGAGGCCATGGAGTTGACTGAATTTTATGCTTGCTGGCTACTCAGCTCTACCCCCGTTAGGCTGCTATGCATTGATTCTGCAACCCCGTCAGTCACGTTGTCAAACTGGTCTCCATCCTCACTGTCAATTGTGCTATTTTGCCACTCCATCTGTTGATTTGACAACTTCTCATTAATTTCTGTTGCATTTTTCCATTGTGACTGGTCCTTAGACCAAAACTCACCTACTTTTCCATAGGAACTATTCTTCCATTTTGAATGGTCTCCATCACTCTCAGAGACAACACATTTAGTTTCTGCACCTGGTTTACTATTAGCATCTTCACTTTGGGATGATTCATCAGTCCACGTTTCTGGCTTCACTTCAGATGCATTATCTTCAAAGTCAGATGCCTGTTGAGAACCAGGTCCACTTTCAGAGGCTGATGCTGCATCCTTCCATTCAATAACATCATCCTGATCTTCTTGGTCACCTTCACTGTCTGAGCCATTAGCCGCCTGCTTTCTTGGTTCTGCTGCAGAGCAACTTTCCTGGATTTTCGAATCTCCTCCATTCTCTTTTTGGTCTTTTTTTTCTGGAGGCTCCAACATGGCTTCCAAGGGTGCCTCCTTAGATACGCTGTCATCTGTGTTTTCATTTATACTAATTATAGATGTTTTGTGATCAGAAACTACTTCTACAAAAGGACTATTGCTTTCATTGAATTCATCTTCTATATTTTCATAACTGTCTGAAGAACTTTCATTATCTTTACCTAAGTGTATTTTTTTATCAACTGTTTTACTAGCATTGACTCTAGAATTCTCTTCATCGTGGTTTTCAAACAGCCATTCATCATCAAAATCCATTTCATGTTTCACTTTATTTAATTCTTTCATGTTGAATCCTAGCAAAACACCAATTTTATACTTTTCACAATCTCTAACACATTTCTTCCTTTTGTTACTAAAGTGTGAAGCAATATCAGATTTCCATAGCCAAAGACTGGCTGCTAACTTTTCAATTTCTCTTCGAGCGGGATATGGTTGTTTATTGAAATACTTGGTGAGAAATGTTTTTCGGGCTTCATACGAATCATCTTCATGACCTTTGGGATCCAAAGCAAGTACTACAGGTTCTTCAGGCTTTTCCTCGAAAACTGAGGGCGAATCGTCATCATCTACTTTTCTTTTCTTCAAAAGAGAAAATTCCATGTGTTCATAAGTACGTTTCACAGGTCCTGTACCTGGAGACTGATTTAGCCGAGAGGGAACATTAGATTTATCTTGACCATTTTGTGTCTTCCCCACACCCCTACAATGGACAAGGTGCAGAGTTATAGTTGAGGCAGTCATGTTACTAGTATACACTCCAAGGCAATGAATACATTTATATGTGAGCTTTTTCTCTACTGGATGAACTGTTTGAATAACTTGATGTCTCTCCCTTAAGTGATGTGCCAGTGCATCAGAGATGGGTCCTTTAAGGATGGAAAAACACAAAGGGCAAAGAGTTTTTCCCACATCTTTCTTATACGGAACTGCTGCTTGAGGTGAACTTTTGACAGGTAAATCTGCCTTCTCTTGAATTTTTGGCTGTGGTTTTGGAGGAACTGGAGTAGTATTTTGAGCGTGATAAGCAACAGATTCAGCAGGTGCATCTCTCAAATTGTAGGTAGTTACAAGTAAGTGTATATTGGTGTGACTACCCTGCTGCAATGTCAAATCGAAGGTTAAAGTGGAATCTGTTTTAGGTCCCATTTCTTCATCAATATGAACCATTCGCATATGAGCAGCCATCTTTTCAACATCATTAAAAGTTGAGCGACAGTAGGGACAGGACAGGCCGTGAATTAACATATGATTAAGCAGTGTATCAGTTGGCAAGTAGCGATTACAGTATAAACATTTGCTAGTAAAATTGTGTATTTTCATTATGTAGTTAGCAACCGCAGGCACCTTTTCAGCTTTGTGTTCTTTCTCAAAATGAACACTATACACATTTTCTGGAAACAGCTCGTTGCAGATTGTACAAATTTTCCATTTCTGTGTTGATGAAGTATTAACAGAGGCAGTAGCAGCAGCTGTAGCACTTGCTCCAAGAGGTTTGGGTGTGGACTGGGCTAAGCCTCTGGATGCCGCCTGAGACTGAGCTAATGGTGTTGATTTCAATGCACCTGATGAAAGTGCAGAAGAGTTGGCAGATTGAAGAGAGTACCTTGCAGAGGTCTGTGGTCTTGGTTCTCCTCCAAGAGGGTACGGCCTCCCATTTCCACTGGGAGGATACTGTTTCATGGATGGAGACTGCTGGGACAGAGAAACTGGGGAACTACCAGTTAAACCTAGCCGTCCTGTATGACTAACATAACTTGGTGGTACAGATTTCACTCCATAGTTGTTCTGCTGTAAGTGAACACTGGACATCATATTAACTCCTGAATTCAGTGTAGGCTTTGGTATATTTAGTCGATTTATCATTTGCTGTGATGGAAGAGAACGAACATTTCCAGGAGATAGGGGTCCCAATCTCTGAGGAAGTCCCATAGGCTTTTTATCCTGGGGTTTTGGAGCAATCAACATCAAAGGTTTGGATCTTGGGACTACCACATTAGTGTGGCCTATCATTGCTGTCACCTGATATCCTATACGCTCATGGTCTTCAATAACATGCTGTACTAAAGCTTCATATGATTTCGGCATAAAAAGGCATCGTTTGCAGTGAATCATACTCTCTTCTCGGGAACCAGAACTCAAGGATACAGCTCCATTAAGTGATTTTTCACTTGCTTTTGCTATATAAGGTGCAGCAACATGCTGAAAATGTTCCCTGTAAATGTGCTTTCTAACTATTTCGTAGAGAGGATCTCGGTAAGTGCACTTCTTACAGTAATAAACAGCTTGTTCTATACTGTCAGCCTGTTTAGGTTTAAGGCTATCATGCTTGTTTTTATCTTTAAAAGTGCTGATGCCTCCACTTGGTGTGTTGGCATTGGGAGCATGAAATATTTTAATGTGCGTTTCCAAAGTCTTTTTGTCTGCATTGAAAGTACAGTAGGGGCAATTAAGAAGAATCCTGTTTTCGAAGTCTTCGCTATGAACATTCCGGAAATGACTTTTGTAAGCAGAAAAGAACTTTGAGGAAAATGGACATGCACTGCAGCAAAATGGTTTTGTCCGATAGTCCTTTTAGAAAAAGAAAAAGAAAAAAGAGTTAGCATCATAAAAAATACATTTAATATACTTTAAATATCACCTTCTAAGCATTGAGCTGTGGGCTAGTGAATTACAATTCTAAATTAAATTAGTAGAGTCATCATCCATTTAGCGTTTTTCCTTATATTGGAGAAATCAGGCTAGGATAATGGTTTGATATTATATGCCTCCCAGAGTCTTTTGGGATTCAGGCAGATAATAATTACTGTGAGATAAACAAATAAATAATTCATAGTTCTTTGTAGCTTCTCATGATAATGCTGAAACAATCTAATGGACATTATCATTTAAAAAAAAGAATTCATAGTTCTAGTACTTCATGGAAATATGCATGAAAACATATAATAAAAGGCATTTTTTAAAGTTTGGTTCTTTAGCCATTAACAATTTTTTTAGTATGATACACAGAGCAAACTGTTATATTTAAACAAAAAGACTTTCTTAACAAGCTTATTGACTATTCAGAAACCAACCAAACTTTGGCTTAGTAAGTCCATAACTCATAGTGTTATGTTTAACTTACATATATGTATGTAGTTCAAGAATCTACTGAATGAAGGAACAATTTCTATACATATGTTAACTACACACATGCATTTCAAACTTTAATATGTAAAATATAAAGCATATCACTGGCTTTATATTTTATAATCGAAATAGACTTCAAAATGTTTCAAAACAGTTCTAAGATCATGATGTTCTGAAAAGGCAAGCCACCCTAACCCTCTTATATTATCTCCTATGTAGCCATCCATTTATATTATTGACAGATAATGTAAGATTTTTTAAAGATTGAGTATTCGTCCTGATAAGTCTACAGAGAAACATATTCATATTTGATTATGTCTGAACAGAGGTAGCCCATTGCTAAATTATCTTAATAAGATCAAACTAATATTTAATAGAAATTAACAAATCATAGTTCTCCAAAAGAGGCAAGAGATGTACAAACTCATGATACAAGGTAACAGTCTTCAGTGGGAACTCAATATCAGATTACAAATTAATAAAGCTTTCAAATCATAGCATTTTTGTATATACACTCAGACTAATCAAGTAAATAGATCTGGACAATTCAAACATTATTTGCAGTAAGCATAGTTTAGAATGCCGAACTATTATTTCAGTTTCCAAATTTGATAGTCAAATCATTTAGAATGACTTGACAATTTTTGTTATCTGTGTTCAGACTTTTACATTTTCCGTTGTTTCTGTGAAATGACAACTTCTGGATGGGGAGCAACGGCTGTAACTACAGTTTGCTAATACATTCTCGGTTCTTCCATAAAACAGATTCAAATTACTGAACACTGAGTTTCTAACAAGTTTATGGAAGTACAAATTAACTTTGGGTTGTAAAGCAACAAACATTCACTATAGGTTATTAAAAAGCTTAATGGATTCAAATCAGGTATCTTTCACATTTTAATGTACTAACCTGATTTTTTGTAAGCGAAGGGTCCCACAGTCCAACATCTTCCCATGTAGTGTTTTTCAAATAGAAGTCATTGGGTTCAAACTGTTTAAAATCCTACAAAGATGGAGAAAATGGCAAAAACCATAAATAGAAATAATATGCTATTATGCTTGGACCAAATCCAAGAGAATACAAGATAATGAACTAATTTAATTAAAGAAATGCAGGATTCAACCATCAATGAAAGAACCACACTTAAAAATCCTTCTGAAATGAATCTGGATTTACTTTAGTTGGGTTTATCACACACACAACAAACACCAGTATACTCTAAAAACTATCCAGGGATAAAAGTCCTTTATAGGCAGTCCTTGATTTACAACCAAAATTGGGTTCTAAACTTCTGTAGCTAAGTGATATGGTTGTCAAGTAAGTTGTACCAGATTTTATGACTTTTACTTGCAATGATTAAGCTAATCACATAGTCATTAATCTGACTTTCCCACAATGACTTGGCTTGTTGGAAGCTACCTGGAAAGGTTGAAGATGACAATCACAGAACCCCAGGATGCTGCAACTGTCATAAATACATGCTGAATACCAAGAGCCCTATTTGATCACGTTATAGCAACAACTGTTGCTTAATTTCAATCAATTGTTCAACTAATAGCCATATATCAAGGACTACTGTGTTTGCAAAAATACTGATTACTTTCTGCACCATGAGATCCTTTATTTTGTTATGTTAATAACTGAGATTTTTTTTTCCATATCAGAACAAAAAATGGGAAAACACATTTCTAAAAACTAGGCTAAGTAGCAATCATACGGAAATGCTGTAGTACTGAACCCAAAAGAGTAAAAGGGAAAACGAGCAGGAAAGGTCCTTATGCTACTCTTTTGGAGCATGCACAGCAGAATAAAGCTTTCATGTTGTGCCAGCACGGCTCTTAAATCTACATTGTTAGTTTTATGGGGGGAAAATCCATTCAGTCATGTAATTGTAATTTTCAAGTTGTTAGCGTAAATGCAAGGAAAGTAAGATTCCCATACTTTTGAAAAAGAGAATTCTGCAGAGCCACATGCTAGTAGGCAACAAGTGGATTTTCAAAGCAAGCAGAGAAGCTATTTAGGGTACCTTTTGACAAGAATAGTGTACACTGCTCTTCTATTATAGTGGCTAATAATTATCTATTTTTTTTAGTATTTACCAAAGATAGTCTGAATTAAGAATATAACACCAAATATTTATATTAAAACTTTGTAGGTCTATTCATGTTTACCCAAAATATTTCTTTGAAAGGTTCCCATGGCAGATAGATACACGAGGGGTCCTTGGTGCTCTCTCAGCTTGTTTTCTTGCAGACATTTCACTACCCAAAGTAGGTAACATCATTAGTGCTAGTCCCTGATCTTCACTTTCTAGGAAAGCTCTGCATAAAACTAAAGAGCAAGTCTCAAGCCAGGAATCATCTCTGAGCAGTATCCAGACAATAGTGATCAAATGGCCACCACTGTCCCAAACAAGTAGTTATATACAGGTAGTCATTGACTTATGATCACAACTGGGACCAAAATTTCCATTGCTAAGCAAGGTGGATTATTGAGTTGCACATGCCCAAATTTACCACCTGTTTTGCCATGGCCATTAAGTGAATCATTACAGTTGTTAAGTGAATCTGGCTTCTGCCACTGACTTTGCTTCTTGGAAGTGAACTGGGAAGTTGCTGTTTGGTTAGCAATCCTTGAGCGTATTCTAAAAACAATCACCATGACCTCAGGACACTGCAACCACCATAAATACATGCCAGTTGCCAAGCACCCAAATTTTGATCTTGTAACCATGGGGATGGTCTGATGGTCTAAGTGCGAGGTCCATTATGAGTCACTTTTTTCAGTGCCATTACAACTTCAGTCACTAAACAAATAGTTATAAGTTGAGGAATACCTGCAATAATAACTCCACATCTCTTTTCATCAGGAAAAGAAACAGCGGACTCAAGCTCCTGTTCAATCATGGCATCAAGAAACATCCCTGAGAGCCCCTCAAAACGGTACAGGTTTAGGTTAGCAATTAAAGTCAAGTAAAAATTGTAAATCCTAGCCAGTGAAATAATGGTGGTGAGGGCTACAATCTTTCACATTCTAATAATAACCTCTCCTCTAAAAACATCTCCCTACTTCTCAATTGAATATATTACCAACATTAGAGAGAACTCCTTAGTTTAAGTAATGCTCCATGCAAAATCATACTTACTTCTATATGTTCTTTACAGTATTCCAAACCGATGTCACTTAGTATCTTTTTCACAGTTTTCCGGGCTTTTCTTAAACTGCCAAGATTGTTGACAGGAAGCTGGAACATAGTTTCTAATAGAAGGGAAATGAGAAACTAATTTAATCGAAACGTTTTATTTAAAGTAGTTTAACTCAAAGTAATATTTGATATCACTGTTTTTTATTATACACGTTGCATTCTTCTGTTTTCTAGGTAGTTTCACAAATCAAAAGAAAACAGATTGTTCATTACATTTTGCTTTGTAAGATGAACCTGGAAACTGATTGCCTTTAAATATAAAAACATAAATACAAAAAGAGATCATGATGCCTAGATTTGATCTAATATATTTCTGTAATGGGAGTAATCTTTCACATGAAATTTCATAAAATCATAAGCCAAACTCATAATGAAAGTGGAATTTTACAAATCTAATTAAAAGGTATTTGCAATGAGTATCAGTGACCATTAAATGCTAAGTTAAATTTAAAAAATGTGTAGTTTACCAATCTTTCTCCCAATAGGTTTCTATCTCTCCTGCAAAAGCAGAATGCTACTTTGATCTGGTTTAAGAGACTTACTGTAGAAATAAAATATATTAGCTAAATATTTGCTACTAGAAGACATTCAAAAGTGCATGCAATACCCCTTGGTTTCTTCAGAGGAAATAATCAGAAAGTTCACTGGATGTCTTATCTTGAGAACATTTTAGAACAGGGGTGTCAAAGTCGCAACGTCACATGACGTGTCGTGACATATTGTGACTTTTTCCCCCCCACTGCCGGTAATGGGATGGGTGCGGTTTCGCCATGACACAGCCGGCCCATGGCCCGGTAGTTTCACACCCCTGCTTTAGAATCATTCAACAACAATACTCTTCTTTTTAAGAAAATATACCTAAGAAATTCTAACCAAGCAGCAACTACTGAAACTTTCAAAATTGAAATCAACTGCAGATTCTTCAGGTCCTATCTTGTTTACATAATTCACAATAATAAAACAATTTTACCGTTCCAAGTCCTTTGAGAGTCTTATGGACCTTTAAATCTGCCCCTGGTGCCATAGCCATACTGGTAATCCAAGGCAGATTATGTGATAGATATTTCACAGGCATCTAGGATTATATATTTCAATCATTCCTTTTTAGAAACACTGTGGGGTAGTAGTTAAATTGGACTCGGATTAGGAAGACCCATGTTCTGGCCCACCCCCAGCCAACAAATCTTACTGAAAGACTTTCGACCAATCACTCTCTTGGCACAACCCATAATTTTTGATCATAATTTTTGAATTATAAACTGCCCAGAGTCATTTCCTGAGATGAGCAAGTATAGGAACTGAATGAGTAAGCAAATAAATAATAAATATAAAAATACAGATGAAATAGAAAAAAATTGATTGCGAAAGAAAAATTAAAATTCTATAGGCAATCCTTTTATTTTATGCTTATGGCAGGAGATCAAAGATTTTGAGACATACAAGTAAGAAACAGTATATTAAAAGTTAAAAAAACCAATAAACTCACTCTCACTGCATAAACAAAACTAGTGTGATTCAAACCAAGAATCAAATAAATAAAATGTAACTTGCCTCAAACCAGTAACATTTGCTGAATAGAAGGAATAAATGGATCTTTATCTTAAACTACTAATACCTTCCTCTCTTTTTTACCCAACTTAACTGAACTATTTATTCACAAATCACAGAAAAATAATTTCTTAAACTTTGTTATACTGAATGGCCCTAACCTAATGTCCAACAGTTTTTAACGTAGGAAAAATTCATTCAAATACAAATCTGACAAACAACATAGCACTCTGAGAGAAAACTGTGAAAACACATTAAGAATTTTTCACTACGTGCAAACCAAAATAAGTGCAACAAACACTGATTCTTATAATGACATCATTCATGCTGTCATGAAGTCCAGCTTTCAGTTAAAATTATGTACCTTAATTGACTGCAATAAGTAACATAACTTCATTTTGCTATAAAACAGGCAGAACATGGAGTCAAGAACCAGATGAATTTGTAGCTGGCTGACAAACCGTACTCAGCGAGTAGTCCTCAATGGTACTACATCCACATGGAGAGAAGTAAGCAATGGGGTACCACAAGGTTCCATCTTAGGCCCAGTACTCGTCAATATCTTCCATCAATGACTTAGATGAGGGAATAGAAGGGGAACTCATCAAATTTGCAGATGATACTAAACTGGCAAGAATAGCCAACACTCCAGAAGACAAGCTCAAAAAGATCTTGACAAACTGGAACAATGGGCCCTATCCAACAAAATGAGTTTTAATGTGGAGAAAAGCAAAGTTTTACATTTAGGCAGAAAAATGAAAGATATAAGTACAGATCAGGTGAGACCTGGCTCAAAAACAGTAACTATGAGAGGGACCTTGGATTAGTCCAGTGGACAATCACTTGACTATGAGCCAGCAGTGTGCAGCAGCGGCCAAAAAAGCTAATATAATCCTGGGTTGCATAAATAGAGGCATAGAATCAAGATCACGTTTTATAAAAGTACCGCTTTATAAAACCCTAGTGAGACCACACCTGGAATACTGCAACCAATTTTGGTCCCCATAATACAAAAAAGATGTTGAGACCTTGGGAAAAGTTCAGAGAAGAGCAACTAAGATGATTCAAGACCTGGAGACTAAAACATATGAAGAACGGCTGCAGGACTTGGGTTTGGCTAGTCTAAAGAAAAGAAGAAATAGGGGTGACATGATAGCAATATTGCAATATTTGGGAGGCTGTCACAAACAAGAGGGGGGCAAACTATTCTCCAAAGCACCAGAGGGTAGGACAAGAAACAATGGTTGAAAACTGACCAAAGAGAGAAGCAACCTGGAATTAAGGAGAAACTTCGCAACAGTGAGGACAGTTAACCAGTGGAACAACTTGCCTTCATAAATCATGGGCACTCCATCATTGGAGGTTTTTAAGAAGAGACTAGACAGTCACTTATCTGAAATGGCATAGGTTCTCCTGCTCGAGCAGGGGGATAGACTAGAACACTTCCAAGGTCCCTTCCAGCTCTATTCTATTCTAAGGATAGATTTTTCATAGTATTTATGGCCAACAGATTGGGGTAGTCTATAAATCTAATAAAAAAATAAATAATTAAATGCAGAGCACTCATGTACAAGCAGTATTCTCTTTATTAATGCCTAATCTCTGTCAAAGTGAGTTGTACTGTGTTTGAAAAAATGACAAATGTAATTTTAGGTTGCATCAAGAGAAGTATCGTTTATCAATAACAGGAAATGATTCCAACTTGAATACTGTAATCACTAATCTTTAAACAATATTCTGACAAAATTGAAACCGATTTAAATATAGGTAGTCCTCGACTTACAACTGGTTCGCTTAGTGACCTATGTTATGATGGACATCCCCCCAAAAGTAATTATGACTCAGTTCCAAAGTTCTAATGGCCACTCCCCCGTGATCATGTGACTGCATCTTGGGTAGTTGTCAACTGACCCACATTTTTTTTAAAATCCCATTTATATCCCGCCCTTCTCCGAAGACTCAGGGCGGCTTACAATTTAAGCACAAACCAATGTGCTTAGCAATAGCCTTCATTCTATGTATATGCCTGCTTATTAGGGCTTTCGCCCCCCCCCCCAGCGGCATTATTACAAAGTCAACTTATTGCCCCCAACAATCTGGGTCCTCATTTTACCTACCTCGGAAGGATGGAAGGCTGAGTCAACCTTGAGCCTGGTGGGATGCGAACCTGCACTAATTGCAGGCAGCTGGTGTTACTTAAGGAGGCATTAGCCCACTGCTCCACCAAGGCTCTCAAACATTTATGACTGTTTGCTGCATCTTGTGGTCACATGACTGCAATTTATGCCAGTCTTTGGTCACAAACCAGCATTTACTTTTGGTTTTCAGAAAATTGGTCAATAGCGAAGCATTGGCTCACTTAAAAATTATGGTAATTTACCATAAAAAGGGTTGTAAAATTAGGTTGGTAATAATGGGTAATAATACAGAATTTCAGTATTAACTATTAGCTTTATGACCATTGCAAGGTAGGACTATAAATATTTAGGTAGTAAAAAACAGAAATTATATATTTTTTTTAAAAATTGACTAAATTGTTTCACAAAAAGTTTATTTTTATGCCTATATTCATGTGTGTGTGTGTGTGTTTAGCTCTACCGCTATCTTTTATCTCTCTATACATGTGAAGTTAAAAGTATCCAGAGGTTAATCAATATGATTTGGAGACCCAGTTCAAAGCTTCAAAATAACCCACTCTCATACAGATCACTGAAAATATTTCAGTGGCGTAAATCACTGATTTACAAAATGACAGTTAATCCCTTAGTATATATTTCAGAAGGCTAAATTGTAGATTTCTTTCCAATTCTATTGACTTTCTTTTTCATGAGCCAGATTCTTAACTATTTTCTAGGTGTGTTTTTTAATTACAGACTCTTAATTTTTCTGAAATCTTTTTACAGCTGTATGTTTCTATCATTCTTTAATGGTATAGCTAGGGCTCTATTGCTGCATGCACTATTATCCTGCTAAATGGAATGAGAAGGACCATCCTTTTGATTGATCTCATCCCTTTCATGATATCCTTCTAGAATCCTTCTCCATATCTTTTGACAAGAGTAAATTGGCTTCTCCAAAACCATAGCACATAAATATTTGAATATTGTTCCAAATATTCAAATACTTATAAATATTTTGAATACTTGTCCAAATACAGATAGTCTTCATTTACCAAACATTCATTTCAACTGTTTGAAGTTATGATACTGAAAAAATAACCTTATGGCCCATTTATGTGTCTTGCAAAATCTCTCTGTCATGTGATTGTCATTTCAGTCAGTATATCTGTCTTACCTCCCACCCCTCAGAACAGAGAGACTGGAGAGATTGCAAGCAATTTCTGTAGGCAATCTTTCCTTTACTTGACTCTTTCCTATTGCTGGCAGATTATATTGCTCTCAATGTGCAGAAAAGCAAAAAGCTTGAACTCTTGAACTCCAATTTCTCTGCTCTGCAAAGTGGGTGGAAAGATCAGGCAAAGGAAGGTTTAGTTAAATCTCAAACACTGTATCCCCAACAAAAATAGTCAAAACTACAAAGCCTCAAATGATTATGGCAAAAAAAAATTAAAGATGAGAAAATGGGACAAGGAAGGTATCACCATTTACCTTTCCAATGTAGACCACTTTTTCCCCTTTAAAAGGGACAGCAAAGGGGATTTTGTTTTTCACATTTCTGTAAGAAATATTTTAACGGTTCAATGATCAATTAATGCTGGCAGTGGAGACAGGGAAATGAGTGATACTATGAGTAGAATCAATATGTAATTATACTACAAAGATGTTCATTTGATAAGGTGCAAAATGTACCAGGTTTCAGTTCATGGATCACAGATTCAACAATACTCACTTTTTCAGGAAATTATCATCCTGGATCACTGATCTCTACCTTATCAAGTATCTATATCAATAAGAACTTATATTCAGACCCAGATGTATAAAGAACTAGATACCTACCCCTTTGTAGCTGTTGAAGGCAATGAATTCCTGGAGCCTTTCTATTCATGCAACTTCTTTTGTAGTTTCTTAATCTTATGACTTCTGGTAGGAAGTAGCATTAATGCCTGCAGTAATGAATCAGAATGAAACATTGGTCTGCCATCAAAAGGAGTATGCATAATAATGAAGGTTGGCATTTAGCAAAAAAGAGAATGATTCAACAGAATGTGGAAACACTAGAAATAAGGTTTTACCAAACAAAAAACTCATCAGACATATTTTGAAACAAATGTTCTTCACTAGAGATAAAGAAAGCTTAAACAACAGCTAATATGAAAGGGAAAAATCAGTGCCATTGCTTACTTGAAAAATATTTGGTAACATTATGATTGTATTTCATTTTATTGTTAACTCATTCCAAATGGATATTAATTATGATTTTTTTTAAAAAAAAATTCACTTAAAACGGTCATTTAATTAGGACTATCCTTATCAACAGCATGTTGGCAGAAGCTAAAGTAAACAATTTTATGGTAGATTATCAACAAAGACAAAAGACAAAGAAACACATAAAATAATTGGGCCAGGAGAACCAATAAGAAAGGGTGGAAAGGAAAAACCAATAGATGAAGAATAGGGATGAGCTGTATTTTGCAGATGGAAGTAATAAGTTTTCCAAAACCTAACATAAAGCAAATGAAATAACTGTGGCAATAGTGTGTGAATGTCGACACAAGTGACTAGGTAGATACAAGATGAAAGAGCATATTTATTTTGTACATTTGTGTCACTTCTTTATGTATGCTCTGTAGCACAATGTAGTATATAACTGGCTCATATTTAGCTGTCGCTTATAGAAAGATCATAGAAAATAAGAATATGAAGTTAAAGTATTATTCTGAGGCAGCAAAATGTTGCACCAAGACAAGCTAACTGTAGTTTCCTAGATCCAAAAATATATGCCAACAAATATTGTTCACAGCTCTCTGCAGCACATAGAAAAATGAGCTCCAGTAACATAATTAAGAAAACAGTTTTGATTTATTAAAACAAAACTATATTCACTACCCCTATATTCAGGAAAAGTGGCATTTTTTCTTTAAGCTATCACTATGTTCACTGACAGACTATGTATTTTATGAAAAGTTGAACTTTAACCCCAGACATCCCTAAATTATAGAAACTCTGGTTGTAGTGACAGGGATAATAAAGAAAAGCTGCCAATCAAAAGAAACTATACTGAACAAATTTGGCATAGACAAACTGTTGTGATCTTCAATTTATTATTTTCTGGCCTCTAGATCCACCCCGAACCAACCCAGTGATGCCCTCGCCGTGATGTCCCGGTGCCTGGAGGCGGTCCAGGTCTGGATGGGGAGAAACAGGCTTCGTCTCAATCCCGCCAAGACTGAGTGGGTGTGCATATCGGCATCTCGGGTCAACCAGACTATTCCATCTCTAACGATGGGGGGTGAGGTGTTACCCCCCGTTGATAGGGCTCGCAACTTGGCGTCCTCCTGGATTCACGACTCAATTTTGAAGACCACATAGGAGCTGTGACCAGGGGGGCTTTTGCCCAGGTTCGCCTGGTGCGCCAGTTGCGTCCCTATCTGGACCGAGATGCCCTACGCACAGTTACCCATGCGCTCGTGACCTCCCGTTTGGACTACTGCAATGCTCTCTACATGGGGCTGCCCTTGAGGACCACTCGGAGGCTTCAACTGGTGCAGAATGCGGCCGCACGAGTTGTAATGGGGGTCTCCCTATACTCCCATGTAACACCTCTACTCCGCGAGCTGCATTGGCTTCCGGTTGCCCTCCGGGTGAAATTCAAGGTGCTGGTCATTACCTATAAAGCCCTACATGGCTTGGGTCCGGGGTATTTGAGGGAACACCTGCTGCCAGCATCAAATGCCCTTCGTCCAGTGCGCTCCCACAGGGAGGGTCTGCTCAGGGTCCCACCGGTAAGAGATTGCCGGCGGGTAACACCCAGGGATAGGGCCTTCTCAGTGGGGGCGCCTGCCCTCTGGAACCAGCTGCCAGTGGAGCTGAGGACTGCCCCCGACCTCCGTTCATTCCGCCGGGGCCTGAAGACCTGGCTCTTCGAGCTCTCTGGCCCAGGCTGAGGAGTAATTTATTTTAATTGGGGTTTTAATTGCACAGGGTTAAGTTTAATCTTTTTTAAATTGGTTTTAACTTTTGTATTGTTGGTTTTTAATTCCCTGTAAACCGCCCTGAGTCCTCAGGGAAAGGGCGGTATATAAATGTAATAAAATAAAATAAAATAAAAATAAATCCCTCCAACACCTGTCCCTGAAATCCAGGACAAAATAACAGAAAATTGGTAGTGCAATTTCCTACAAAATCCCAATCAGGAAAAAAAAAGTCAAGCCTTCAAAAACTGAATGTAAAGTGCTCAACCTCTGCCACAGAACCCACCCTCAGGGCCTTCAAGAAAGTAGTAATAAAAAATGAGGATAGCCATTAAGTTCAAGGTATTTACCATTCATGAGCCAATGTATCAACAGTATCATAAACATCTCGTGGACATTCACTATACGTTTTGTGCATTGATATCATTTTTTAAAGAAACAAATTCTATTGTACGTATTTTAAAACCACTCTGAATAATCGAAGTGCTTATATGAATGTTTTTACAAAAACAAAAGATGGCATCATGCTACAAAATTTTAATGTTTAATGTTATTGGTTAATTTGTTTTAACTTGGTTTTTTTTATCGTTTTTATTCATGAGTCACCCACAGACATGCATGTGAAATGGGCAGCTGTATAAATTGAAGTAAATACATAAAATGTGATTGGGTACAAAAATAAAACGTTCCTTCAAACTGCTTAAAGAGTCTGAAAACACTCAGTACAACAGTACATAATACATCAGGTAGCCCTCAGCTTAAGACAGCAATTCAGCACAAAATTTCCGTTGTTAAGCAAGGCAGTTGTTAAATGGGTTTTGCCCCATTTTATGACTTTTTTGCCGTATTTGTTAAACGAATCATTACAGTTGTTAAATGAACCATGCAGCTAAGCAATGCTGGCTTCCCACATTGACTGTTCTTGTAGAAAGCTGGCTGGAAAGAGTACAAGTGGTCATCAGATGACCCCAGGACAGTGCAATTGTCATAAACACACATGCCAGTTGCTAAGCACCTGAATTTTAATCACATAACCACAATGGTCATTAAGTATGATCATTAAGTGTGAAAAACCAGTCATAAAATACTTTTTTCAGTGCCACTGTAACTTTGAACAATCACTATTTATTTTATTTTTTTTTATTTTTAATTCCATTTATATCCCGCCCTTCTCCGAAGACTCAGGGTGGCTTACAAGCTTAGCAGTAGCCTTCATTCTATGTATATGCCTGCTTATTAGGGCTTTCACACACACCCCAAGCGGCATTATTACAAAGTCAGCTTAATTGCCCCCAACAATCTGGGTCCTAAACTAAACAAATGGTTTTAAATCGAGAACCACCTATAATCGAAATGGCCAATATCAGTGATCAAGCACACATATTTTGGTCAAGATATTGATATTGCACGCAGTGCAACGTATTTATTTGACTATTTATGCCCCACTTTCTCACTCAGTAATTATTTAAGGCAAAGTAACAAACAAATTAAACTGATACCAAAAGTGATATTAAATTAACAGTTAAGGGCCTAACAAAAGAGATGTGTATTTTCTAAGAGTTTGCAGAACGTTGAGGAAATAAGACTCCAAATGCCATTAACGAAGGATCCCAAAGATGCTTTTTCACGAGGCAACCGGATTTTCTTGTTTTTCTTTGAAGATATTTCACTTCTCATCCAAGAGGCTTCCTCAGGATAAGAAGCGAAATATCTTCAAAGGAAAACAAGAAAGTCCAGTTGCCTCATGAAAAAGCATCTTTGGGATAACTATGATCTGGATGACTGAGAATCTCCATAGACATTAATTTTTATTTTATTTTATTAATATTTCTATACCGCCCTTCTCCCGAAGGACTCAGGGCGGTGCACAGGGCAAGAATAAAATACAAAGTTACAAATATTAAAAGAAGATTAAAAAGTTGCCCATTAAAACAATTAATACACTACATTTATAAAACCCCCCAAAATACAACAATAAAAATACAAAAATAAAAACCCCACCAATCCCCCATCAGGCCAGGCCGGCTTGTTCGAACAAAAACGTCTTCAGATCGCAGCGAAAGGAGCGAAGATCGGGCGCCATCCGGAGCTCTACCGGTAACTGATTCCATAGTTCCGGAGCGCCCACAGAGAAGGATCTCCCCCTGGGGGCCACCAATCGACATTCTCTGATCGGTGGCACCCTGAGGAGACCCTCTCTGTGGGATGAAGGAATGTATTAATAATAATAATAAACCTTTATTGTCAAAGTACAACATGTGTACATTGAGATTAGCTGAGCCTCTCCCCGTGCTCTCTCCCCCCAACACACAGTGAGACAACAAACCCTCCATCCCACCACACTATGTGAACCAACTACACCACACACCAGCCTCCCAAGTCAATTCTGCATAAGATTATGTCCCATTTAAAAGCCTAACAGCCCACGGATAAAAGCTATTTTTCAGCCTGTTGGTACGGCTGGCTATATTCCTATATCTCCTACCGGATGGTAGGAGAGTAAAAAGATACCGTCCAGGGTGTGAGTCATCCCTGAGAATCTTCCTCACTCTTCCAAGGCAACGAGCCCTGGCGATGTCATCCAGTGGTGTCAGGGAACAGCCCACAATGTCTTGTGCTGTGCTCACTACCCTCTGTAATACTTTCCTATCCGCGGCTGTCAGACCAGCATACCAAACCACAATACCATACGAGAGGACGCTCTCTATGGTAGACCGGTAAAAGAGGGTCATTAGCTGTTGTTCTACCCTGTTCGTCCGCAAGACCCTAAGAAAGTGAAGCCTCTGTTGGGCCTTTCTAGCCACCTGGGTTGTGTTAACTTTCCAGGTCAGATCTTCACAGAGGTAGACTCCCAGAAATTAAAAGGAGGAAACTCTCTCTACACAGTTCTCTCCGATGTAAAGTGGGGCAGGTTCCTCCTTTTTTCTCCGGAAGTCTAACACCATCTCTTTCGTCTTGCCGATGTTTAGGTGCAAGTTGTTGTTACTACACCATATGGATAGTTTTTGTACCTCCGCCCTATATGCTGTCTCATCCCCACCTGTAATAAGACCCACCACAGTTGTATCATCTGCGAACATGAGAAAATACAGATAGTCTTCTCCTGTGTGCAAGGCAGACAGGAACAAGAGAAATCTTAAAAGGACCTCCTGAAGATTTTAATGGCCTTATCAGGATGGTAATGGGATAGGTGATCTCAGAATTTAAACTGTTTAGGACCTTTATGTTTTGTAAGTAAGATGCCCATGTCTTAAATCAGTTAGTTGCCTAGATCAGGGCTTTTCAGTCCATGGTACGCGTACCACTGGTGGTACTTCGGCACCTAGCAGGTGGCACGTGTACCATGGATTGAAAAGCACTGTAAAAAAAAAGTGTAAAAGTGCATGAGCTGAAGCAGCGGCAGCACCAAAGAGGCCTGGGAGAGATTCAGATGGAGCTGCAGTGCTGCCGGGGCTCTAAGACCCCAGGATCAGCACACGCAGTTCCAGCTGATCAGTGCTTCCAGTGCACCGGGTAAAGGAGTAGGTGGGGGGAGAGAGGAGAGGATATAAAAGGAGTAAAACCGGTACTTTTTTCCTTTTTTACGGTTTGTAACATTTTATTAAATTACAGAATAAAATACAAAAATACAAAAGCAAATATTAGAACACAGTGGGGAGGAAAAAGGGAAAGAAAAGTGAGGGGGAGAAAGGAAAAAAAAAGAAAAGAAATGGCATTGACTTACGACTTCCTCTGTTGCGGTAGAATGAAGCATTAACACCGAACCTCAACTTTTTTTTTACTTTTCCATAATTATATAAACTAGCCATTTCTATAACAACAAATCAATCTAATCAGTAAAACCCCAAATCCCCCATTTTTTCGGTCATCAAGTTTTTGACACCTTGCTAAGCACGGGTGGTACTTGAATATTATCATGTCCTAAAAGTTGTACAATCTGTGAAAAGGTTGAAAAGCCCTGGCCTAGATGTCACATTTAGTATACATGTAACATTCACATGGTGTTCAAGCATAAACTGTGTTCCAATAATCATTAGGGGCATGAATACATGGATAACTATAGTGAAATCTGACTAGTTCAGGAAGAGTTGTAGCTGATATAGTGGCCATAATTAAATGAAGATGCTTCTTGCTATAGCAAGCTTACTGCAAAACCTCCATAACAAAGCATCAAAGTGCAGTAGTCCCAGGCTGATTTGGGAGCGTACAACTCAATTCAAGAGAGGATGAACTTTCACCTCGGGATTCTAACTTCCTTATTTAACAACAGCATCACATTTCTACCAGGATTTATTTTAAAATTATATATTTTTGTTCTACCATGACCATTTCATTATTGAAATTAGTCAATGTCTCTTCCTCAATATTCTGTGATTAAGAAACTATATCCTAATCAAAATCTCCAATATTCCAGCAGTTTGACGTAGATCCTGAGAAGCATGATAAAATCCTGTGAAACATCACAAAAAATACAAACCTGTAAAACAATGGCAAAGTCAAATTCCACAAGGAAATCCCAAAGATTGGTTATTTAATATTTCTACAGCCAGCCACACGTTCATGATTGTACTCATTATCATGGCTGATGGTACAGAAAGTTGTTGAAAGGCTCAGGAAAAATATTATGGCCATAGTCCACCCTTTCTAGTTCTACTGATAAGAGATTATTAAGATAACCAACACAGTTTCAATAACCAAGCAATTAACTTGGATAAAATCGTAACCAAGCAATTAACTTGGATAAAATCATATTTGAAATACATTAGATAATCAGCATAATTTAGATGTTATTTAGAGGCTAGCATTGAGACCGGCCAAAAATTGTAGAGATTTTCTTGGTCAAAGGAAAGCTTTCTTCAATAGAAGTCCTTTTAGTAGTCCCAATAATATATTTCCATCCAGCAAAGAGGCATGCATTCTCTGTTTTAAGAGAGGTTTTAATTTGGCAGGAAGTGCAAGGGTTAAGTAATTAAGTAGTATCCTTCCATTCTCTAGCCGTATCTTCAAGATCTAAAAGCCATAAAGAATCCAAAGTGACAAGAAAACCATGACCTGACCTAACAACAGAGTTAAATGAGGATGAAGTTGATTAAACTCTGCCCACAAAGAATAATGTAATGCTATCCTGCTCTGTGGATGCATTGAAGATGATGAAGCATTCTTTGTTACTTAGGAGTTCAAATGAGCATCATATCTTCCTTGCTGGCTATTAGTTCAGTAGTCACTCTCCAACTGTTTTTCATTCCCCACTTGCTATCTCTTAAATAATTAACAAGCAGGTTCCAGATATTTTTCTCATCCTTTCCTCTCGGTATTCATAAAAACACAGAGAATATAAAAGTCACACATTCCTTAGCTAAAAAAGCCTCTCTATATGTCCTGGACAAGGAACGCGGTGGCTCAGTGGGTTAGGACGCTGAGCTTGTTGATCAGAAGGTTGGCAGTTTGGCGGGTGAAATCCCGAGTGCGGCGTAACAGAGCGAGCACCTGTTACTCGTCCCAGCTTCTGCCAACCTAGCAGCTCAAAAGCACGTAAAAATGCAAGTAGAAAAATAGGGACCACTACAGTGGGAAGGTAACAGCGTGGGAAGGTAACAAAGAAACGAAGATGAGCACCGGCCCCTAGAGTCGGAAACGACTAGCACGCATGTGCGGGGGAACCTTTACCTTTATATGTCCTGGGCTCAGGCAGTTAGTATACACTTGGGTAGATAACCTTTCAAGCCACACAGCCAAAATGCTTGAACATGCAAAAAAGATGTTTTTCACAGGTATGGGGCAGACAACCAGCAAGCCAGAAGGTATAGCATTCTTTCCCTCTCTTATCATTTATCTAGACCAAGTAACAGCAGACATCTTCATTCTCAGCCTCCAATAAAGGACATTCATCAGCATTCCCTCTTAAGCTATGCAGTATAGAAGCACCAGAAGGCACAAGGAAAATAGTGTCTGAATGTGCAGTGCTGTAGTGCAGACTGTCTGTGTGCACCATATGAAAGGTATAAAAACTGAAGGGTCTTCCTTCAGCAGTATGTTGACATCTACTTTCTATTGATAATAGATGCTGCTTTTGCTATGTTGTTTTTTTGCTTTTTCATTGTAGCAATTCTGTTATTTATTTAATACTTCCTATTTCTAAATCGCCTATCTCCCTTCGAGAGGAGCTCTAATTCAGCTTGTATATATACCACTTTGAGGCTGTACAAGTAGTCCTTGGCTTACCAAGGCAATTTCAACTAGGATTGCTGTCACTAAGTGACATGGTCATAAAGTATGTCACATGATTGCCAGTTGCCCCATTTCCTGCTTGTCGGAAGCCAACAGTGAATGTTAGAAATCACAATCATGTAACTGTGGCATGCTGCAACTTCACAATTCTGGGTAGGCACCCTGATCCTAATCACATAATTGAGGAGATGCTGCAATAGCCAGAAGTACAAGGACCCATCATAAATACTATTCATTCACTGCTGTCCTAACTTTGAATGGTTGTTGAATGAATGAACAGTTGTAACCCTGAACGAATGGTTGTAACCCGAGCATTGCCTGTATTCCTAAATACTAGGGATTAACCTGTTATACAGAAGGTTATTTCCTGAGTATACATTTTAAGGATGCATAGATATTTAAAATATTTTCTACTACAGAAGATGTTTTATTTATATTTTCATGGTTATAATACAATATTGAATTTCAAGAAGCAAAACATTTATACCAATAGCATTCCACGTTGGTCAAATGGATACTGTTTATTTGGTACCTATTTCTAAATCTGCTCTGGAATTCTGAGACATGCATAATCCAACGGTGGGGAAGGCATGTCCTACAGAACAGGTAGATGCTCTGCATTAACACTGAAAATTCCACAGCAGTAATTAAT